>NW_006787469.1:4002207-4007862 GCF_000442215.2 Lipotes vexillifer
AAAAAAAAAAAAAAAAAAAAAAAAAAAAAGAATGTATGAGTGATCGGATGAACCACAGGGAAGGCATTTTCGACTCAACTTACAGTATCTTTGCTTTTACATGTTTCAATTCCAGTGTTTAAAGATATATCAATATATTTTGAATAAGGCAGATCTGATGAACACAACATAAGATTTTATAAGACCAAGGGGAGACACTACAATATTCTTCATCCTCAGAGAGGTACTTTTAAAAATGAATTCAAATTGAATGCAGTCAAGGAGTTCTTCTGTAAGTATATGCTGGTTTGGTAATTCTGTCCAAGATACCATTTTAGAACTTTTAAAGCCATATGAGAAACACAATAGATATTTTTGAATGTCATGCACAAAGATGATAATTTTTAGAAAGAGACTTTTCTGAAAGAGAATAACCTTATATCTAAGCCAGGTTCAGTAAACTATGGCTCATGGGCCAAATCCCACCTGTTTTGGTATGACCCATCAACTGTGAATGGTTTTCTCATTTTTTTAAAGTTAACATTTATTGAATATGTATTCCTCACCAGGTGCTACATGTCTTAACTTACTTAATCCTCACTATACTCTTATGAGTTTAGCATTATCATAATCTCCATTTATCAATGAGGAAACTGAAACAGAGAGAGCCAGAGTTGCCCAGCTAGTAAGCGACAGAGCCAGGAGATGGGCAATTTGTCTCCAGAATCTGTGATTTCAACCAGCATACTATACCACCTCTGAAACCTAAACTCCCTAGTGTGCTCTCTATGTTTTTTTACCGCCTGCTTTATCCTTATTCTTCAATAGCTCTCTCTGTATATCTTTGACTCTAGACAAATGAAACACTTTTCCATTGCCAATGTGTCTTCTAATCTGTGCAGGCTGTGGATTGCCACTGAGGTTTGTCCCTGTCACTGGAATGCTCTTAACCCATCTCTATCTTTTCAAGTCCTGACTGCCCTTCAAGCACCAGCTAGTAATAACCAACTAGAAGAGGCTCTTCATATTAACACCAAAACTTTTAGCAACCAACTAAACAAAGAAGATATTTACAGAATTGCGGACCTCTCACTGTTGTGGCCTCTCCCGCTGCGGAGCACAGGCCCTGGACGCGCAGGCCCAGCCGCCATGGCTCACGGGCCCAGCCGCTCCGCGGCATGTGGGATCTTCCCGGACTGGGGCACGAACCCGTGTCCCCTGCATCAGCAGGCGGACTCTCAACCACTGCGCCACCAGGGAAGCCCTGGAAAAAGCATTTTTGCAGACAGAATTAAGCTAAGGATTTTGAGATGAGATCATCCTGAATTACTGGGGTGTGCCCTAAATCCAATAACAAGTGTTCTTAGAGACAGAAGAGGAGGAGACACAGAGGAGAAGGCCATGTGAAGATGAAGGGAGAGATTGGAGTGACACTGTCACAAGCCAAAGAATTCCTGGAACAACAGAAGCTGGACTAGGAAAGGAAGAATTCTGTTCTGGAACCTTTAGAGGGACCAGGGCCCTGCTGATGCCTTATTTCAGACTTCTAGCCTCCAGAACAGTGAAAGAACAAATTTCTATTGTTTTAAGGCAATAAGTTTGTGGTAATTTGCTACTGCAGCCACAGAAAACTTATGTGGTCAGGCATTTGGTTTCTACTAGGGCCCGTAGCAAGGCAGAAGCTATTTAAAGGGTTAGGGTTAGGTTATCTACAGAAGGAGTCATGGTTACACTCCAAAACATTAGAGGTCTGCACTGATTCTCCTACTGGGGCTTGCTAAGATAAGAGGGGAGAGCTGGTTACCCCAGATGGGGCTGGGGGAGGAGCTTCCTCATTAAGTGATGAAAGATCAGGGCAATTGGGAGGTTTCCTTTCTTAATCTTCTCTGTATCTGCCTCAGACATTCCTCATCTTACATCTCAGGAATCCACTCTTTTTCCACTTATGCCTTACCTTATACAAGGACAAGCAGTGTTGCACATTTACTGATAAAGCAACTTGTCTCTCAGTGATAAAGCAATTTGCCCAGTGCCATATAGGTGGTTCCTGCCAAAGCTGAGAGTCACTCCCAGGCAGATTTGAAGCCTCAGCATGCGCACCTTCTCCTCTTTCCCCAGGCTGCAAGTTCCTAGAAATCTATTTAATGGGGGAAAGGTGGATGGAGATAGTACGTGTGTTTAGCCACAGATGATCTTCAATCATATTTCCCCTGCAGCCATGGTAGGTAAAAGATTCTTTAAGAACTCTCCTGAGTTAGATCTATTTGCCCTGCAGCTACAAAAGGTAAAAGAGTCTCTAAACACTTCCAAAGAGGTTATTCGGTTTTTCACCTATGCCCTGAGCTGGGCTTTCAAGGCTAATAGTAATTTGTTTTCTCTGTTTATGCTATCTATCTGGGTTTTATAAGTAGTCAGCCCATGGCACGATCTATATAATCTAAGTCACCTGACAAAGCACCTCATGCCACAGTCACACAATCTCTGCCATTCACCTGCACACCACTGCACGCAACAGCTGTTGATAATTTGAGTAACTATTATTCTACCACATACTAAGATATCCATTTCCCCTTGGCAAAGGGATTATCTCTGCCTTCATCAAATATGTGAGCAACCTAATCACAGAATCCCATTTTGAGGATCTGTTTTCAGGAACAAATCCTTGTTTCATTTACTGGATCGGCCAGGTTCCTAACAGCAAACAGATGATAGAGTCAAAAGGAATATTTAGAGTTTAATAAAGGGACATTTACAAGAGAGTGGGGGAGGTTACGTTAAACCGACAAGAAATGGTAAAGTACCTGGCTAGTAAGAGTAGAAGGCTGTTACCACCCCTAGGCTCAAAGGTACCAGGGGAGGAATTATTCGCTGTAATGTACAGAGAGCGGAAGATGTAGAGAAAGCCATCCAGCAGGAGCTGTGGCTTTTGGTATAGGAATCCAGCCACTGCAAAGCAGCTGGGACAGGAAAGGAGCCAGGAAGCTAAGTGTCCTGACATTTTCTTTCCTCACACCTACCAATCTCCTGCTGATGCCTCCCACTGGACAAACCCAATCAGAAGCCAGAAGTGTGACTTTTGAATCAGTAGTATGTTTACTGCCTGGCTTAGGGAGCCAAAAAAATCTCTACAGCAAAAGCCAACAAGTCAGTTCCCCTGGACTGACGTATTCATCGATTCGGATATGAGTAAGGTATGGTGGAACAAGAGCGTCTAGCCTTGCAGCAGCTGAGTATATGTCTATGTGTGCAACTTTCCACTATTAAACTGAGTTCTGGGGGCTTGAATGTGCATGGGCTTAGGAGGGCATCTGACTTTCAGCTCTGACATTTTCAACCTGCATGACAATGGGCAAGTTAGTTACCTTGAATATCAGGTGCTCCATCTATATAATTTGGAATAATAACCACCCCAAGAAAAATGTTTCAAAGAGTAAATGAAATAATACAAAGTTCTTAATAGGGCTTTTCGCACATGGCAAATACTCTTTATTTTATTTTGGGGGGAATTAATTTTTTTAACGTCTTTATTGGAGTATAATTGCTTTACAATGGTATGTTAGTTTCTGCTTTATAACAAAGTGAATCAGCTATACATATACGTATATCCCCATATCTCCTCCCTCTTGCGTCTCCCTCCCAGCCTCCCTATGCCACCCCTCTAGGGGGATACAAAGCACCGAGCTGATCTCCCTGTGCTATGTGGCTGCTTCCCACTCACTAGCTATTTTACATTTGGTAGTGTATATATGTCCATGCCACTCTCTCACTTCGTCCCAGCTTACTCGTAACCCTCCAGTGTCAAGTCCTTTCTCTACGTCTGCATCTTTATTCCTGTCCTGCCCCAAGGTTTTTCAGAAACATTTTTTTTTTTTTTAGATTCCATATATATGTGTTAGCATACAGTATTTGTTTTTCCTCTTTCTGACTGACTTTACTCTGTATGACGGACTCTAGGTCCATGCACCTCACTACAAATAACTCAATTTCGTTTCTTTTTATGGCTGAGTAATATTCCTTTGTATATATGGGCCACATCTTCTTTATCCATTCACCGTCGATGGACACTTAGGTTGCTTCCAGTCCAGGCTATTGTAAATAGAGCTCCAGTGAACATTGTGGTACATGACCCTTTTTGAATTATGGTTTTATCAGGGTATATGCTCAGTAGTGGGATTGCTGGGTCGTATGGTAGTTCTATTTTTAGTTTTCTAAGGATCCTCCATACTGTTCTCCATAGTGGTTGTATCAATTTACATTCCCACCAACGGTGCAAGAGGGTTCTCTTTTCTCCACACCCTCTCCAGCATTTATTGTTTGTAGATTTTTGATGATGGCCATTCTGACTGGTGTGAGGTGATACCTCATTTCTCTAATGATTAGTGATGTTGAGCATCCTTTCATTTGTTTGTTGGCAATCTGTAATCTTCTTCAGAGAAAGGTCTGTTTAGGTCTTTTGCCCATTTTTGGATTGGGTTGTTTGGTTTTTTTTTATATTGAGCTGCATGAGCTGCCTGTAAATTTTGGAGATTAATCCTTTGTCAGTTGCTTCATTTGCAAATATTTTCTCCCATTCTGAGGGTTGTCTTTTGGTCTTGTTTATGGTTTCCTTTGCTGTGCAAAAGCTTTTAAGTTTCATTAGGTCCCATTTGTTTATTTTTGTTTTTATTTCTATTTCTCTAGGAGGTGGGTCAAAAAGGATCTTGCTGTGATCTGTGTCACAGAGTGTTCTGCCTATGTTTTCCTCTAAGAGTTTTATAGTATCTGGGCTTACAATTAGGTCTTTAATCCATTTTGTGTTTATTTTTGTGTGTGGTGTTAGCGAGTGTTCTAATTTCATTCTTTTACATGTAGCTGTCCAGTTTTCCCAGCACCACTTATTGAAGAGGCTGTCTTATCTCCACTGTATATTCTTGCCTCCTTTATCAAAAATAAGGGGACCATATGTGTGTGTGTTTATCTCTGGGCTTTCTCTCCTGTTCCATTGATCGATATTTCTCTTTTTGTGACCAGTACCATACTGTCTTGATGACTGTAGCTTTGTAGTATAGTCTGAAATCAGGGAGCCTGATTCCTCCAGCTCCATTTTTCTTTCCCAAGATTACTTTGGCTATTTGGGGTCTTTTGTGTTTCCATACAAATTGTGGAATTTTTTGTTCTAGTTCTGTGAAAAATGCCATTGGTAGTTTGATAGGGATTGCACTGAATCTGTAGATTGCTTTGGGTAGTAGAGTCATTTTCACAATGCTGATTCCTCCAATCCAAGAACATGGTATACCTATCCATCTGTTTGTATCATCTTTAATTTCTTTCATCAGTGTCTTATACTTTTCTGCATACAGGTCTTTTGTCTCCTTAGGTAGGTTTATTCCTAGGTATTTTATTCTTTTTGTTGCCATGGTAAATGGGAGTGTTTCCTTAATTTCTCTTTCACATTTTTCATTACTGTATAGGAATGCCAGAGATTTCTGTGCATTAATTTTGTATCCTGCTACTTTACCAGATGCATTGATTAGCTCTAGTAGTTTTCTGGGATCATCTTTAGGATTCTCTATGTATAGTATCATGTCATCTGCAGACAGTGACAGCTTTATCTCTTCTTTTCCAATTTGGATTCCTTTTATTTCTTTTTTTTCTTTCTTTTTTTTTTTTTTTTTTTTTTTTTTCAGGCCCCCTCCC
>NW_006787469.1:4007967-4026275 GCF_000442215.2 Lipotes vexillifer
CCCGTGTCCCCTGCATCGGCAGGCGGACTCTCAACCACTGCGCCACCCGGGAAGCCCCTCCTTTTATTTCTTTTTCTTCTCTGATTGCTGTGGCTAAAACTTCCAAAACTATGTTGAATAATAGTGGTGAGAGTGGACAACCTTGTCTTGTTCCTGATCTTAGAGGAAATGGTGTCAGTTTTTCACCATTGAGAACGCTGTTGGCTGTGAGTTTGTCATATATGGCCTTTATTATGTTGAGGAAAGTTCCCTCTATGCAAACTTTCTGACAGGTTTTTATCATAAATGGGTGTTGAATTTTCTGGAAAGATTTTTCTGCATCTATTGAGATGTTCATATGGTTTTTCGCCTTCAGTTTGTTAATATGGTTTATCACATTGATTGATTTGTGTGTATTGAAGAATCCTTGCATTCCTGGGATAAACCCCACTTGATCATGGTGTATGATACTTTTAATGTGCTTTTGGATTCTGTTTGCTAGTATTTTATTGAGGATTTTTGCATCTATATTCATCAGTGATATTGGCCTGTAGTTTTCTTTCTTTGTGACATCTTTGTCTGGTTTGGGTATCACGGTGATGATGTCCTCGTAGAATGAGTTGGGAAGTGTTCCTCCCTCCACTGTATTTTGGAAGAGTTTGAGAAGGATAGGTGTTAGCTCTTCTCTAAATGTTTGATAGAACTTGCCTGTGAAGTCATCTGGTCCTGGGATTTTGTTTGTTGGAAGATTTTTAATCATAGTCTCAATTTCAGTGCTTGTGATTTGTCTGTTTATAGTTTCTGTTTCTTCCTGGTTCAGTCTCAGAAGATTGTGCTTTTCTAAGAATTTGTCCATTTCTTCCAGGTTGTCCATTCTTTTCACATATAGTTCCTTGTAGTGATCTCTCATGATCCTTTGTCTTTCTGCAGTGTCAGTTGTTAGTTCTCCTTTTTCATTTCTAATTCTACTGATGTGAGTCTTCTCCCTTTTTTTCTTGATGAGTTTGGCTACTGGTTTATCAATTTTGTTTATCTTCTCAAAGAACCAGCTTTTAGTTTTATTGATCTTTGCTATTGTTTCCTTCATTTCTTTTTCATTTATTTCTGATCTGATCTTTATGATTTCTTTCCTTCTGCTAACTTTGGGGGTTTTTTGTTCTTCTTTCTCTACTTGATTTAGGTGTAAGTTTAAGTTGTTTATTTGAAATGTTTCTTGTTTCTTGAGGTAGGATTGTATTGCTATAAACTTCCCTCTTAGAACTGCTTTTGCTGCATCCCATAGGTTTTGGGTCGTTGTATCTCCATTGTCATTTGTTTCTAGTTTTTTTTTTTTTTGCGGTACGTGGGTCTCTCACTGTTTTGGCCTCTCCCGTTGCGGAGCACAGGCTCCGGACGCACAGGCTCAGCGGCCATGGCTCATGGGCCCAGCCGCTCCGCGGCATGTGGGATCTTCCCGGACTGGGGCACAAACCCGTGTCCCCTGCATCGGCAGGCGGACTCTCAACCACTGTGCCACCAGGGAAGCCCCTGTTTCCAGCTATTTTTTGATTTCCGCCTTGATTTCTTCAGTGATCTCTTGATTATTTAGTAGGGTATTGTTTAGCCTCCATGTGTTTGTATTATTTATGGATTCTTTCCTGTAATTGATTTCTAGTCTCATAGTGTTGTGGTCGGAAAAGATATTTGATATGATTTCAATTTTCTTAAATTTACCAAGGGTTGATTTGTGACCCAAGATATGATCTATCCTGGAGAATGTTCCATGAGCACTTGAGAAGAGAGTGTATTCTGTTGTTTTTGGATGGAATATCCTATAAATATCAATTAAGTCCATCTTGTTTAATGTATCATTTAAAGCTTGTGTTTCCTTATTTATTTTCATTTGGGGTGATCTGTCCATTGGTGGAAGTGGGGTGTTAAAGTCCCCTACTATGATGGTGTTACTATTTCCTCTTTCATGGCTGTTAGCATTTGCCTTCTGTATTGAGGTGCTCCTATGTTGGGTGCATTAATATTTTCAATTGTTATATCTTCTTCTTGGATTGATCCCTTGATCATTATGTAGTGTCCTTCTTTGTCTCTTGTAGTAGTCTTTATTTTAAAGTCTGTTTTGTCTGATATGAGAATTGCTACTCCAGCTTTCTTTTGATTTCTGTGTGCATGGAATATCTTTTTCCATCCCCTCACTTTCAGTCTGTATGTGTGCCTAGGTCTAAAGTGGGTCTTGTAAACAGCATATATATGGGTCTTGTTTTTTTATCCATTCAGTCAGTCTGTGTCTTTTGGTTGGAGCATTTAATCCATTTACATTTAAGGTAGGTTTTGATATATATGTTTCTATTACCATTTTCTTAATTGTTTTGGGTTTGTTATTGTAGGTCTTTTCCTTCTCTTGTGTTTCCAGCCTAGAGAAGTTCCTTTAGCATTTGTTGTAAAGCTGGTTTGGTGGTGCTGAACTCTCTTAGCTTTTGCTTGTCTGTAAAGGTTTTAGTTTCTCTGTCAAATCTGAATGAGATCCTTGCTGGGTAGATTAATCTTGGTTGTAGGTTTTCCCCTTTCATCACTTTAAATATGTCCTGCCACTCCCTTCTGGCTTGGAGAGTTTCTGCTGAAAGATCAGCTGTTAACCTTGTGGGAATTCCCTTGTATGTTATTTGTCGTTTTTCCCTTGCTGCTTTTAATATTTTTTCTTTGTATTTAGTTTTTGATAGTTTGATTTATATATGTGTTGGCATGTTTCTCCTTGGATTTACCCTGTATGGGGCTCTCTGTGCTTCCTGGACTTGATTGACTATTTCCTTTCCCATATTAGGGAAGTTTTCAACTATAATCTCTTCAAATATTTTCTCAGTCCCTTTCTTTTTCTCTCCTTCTTCCGGGACCCCTATAATTTGAATGTTGGTGCATTTATTGTTGTCCCAGAGGTCTGAGACTGTCCTCAGTTCTCTTCATTCTTTTTTCTTTATTCTGCTCTGTGGTAGTTATTTCCACTATTTTATATTCCAGGTCACTTATCTGTTCTTCTGCCTCAATTATTCTTCTATTGATTCTTTCTAGAGAACTTTTAATTTCTTTTATTGTGTTGTTCATCACTGTTTGTTTGCTCTTTAATTCTTCTAGGTCCTTGTTAAACATTTCTTGTGTTTTCTCCATTCTATTTCCAAGATTTTGGATCATCTTTACTGTCATTACTGTGAATTCTTTTTCAGGTAGACTCCCTGTTTCCTCTTCATTTGTTTGGTCTGGTGGGTTTTTATATTGCTCCTTCATCTGCTGTGTGTTTCTCTACTTCTCATTTTGCTTATCTTACTGTGTTTGGAGTCTCCTTTTTGCAGGCTGCAGGTTCGTAGTTCCTGCTGTTTTTGGTGTCTGCCCCCAGTGGCTAAGGTTGGTTCATTGGGTTGTGTAGGCTTCCTGGTGGAGGTTGCTGGTGCCTGTGTTCTGGTGGATGAGGCTGGGTTTTGTCTTTCTGGTGGGCAGGACCGCATCCAGTGGTGTGTTTTGGGGTGTCTGTGAGCTTATTATGATTTTAGGCAGCCTCTCTGCTAATGGGTGGGGTTGTGTTCCTGTCTTGCCGGTTGTTTAGCATAGGGTGTCCAGCCCTGTAGCTTGCTAGTCGTTGAGTGGAGCTGCGTCTTAGTGTTGAGATGGATATCTCTGGGAGAGCTTTTGCTGTTTGATGTTACATGGAGCCAGGAGACCTCTGGTGGACCAATATCTTTACCTTGGCTCTCCCACCTTAGAGGCACAGGCCTGACACCCTGCCAGAGCACCAAGCCCCTGTCAGCCACTCAGCTCAGAAGAAAAGAGAGAAAAAAAGAAATAAAGAAAAAAATAAAATACAATAACGTTATTAAAATAAAACATTTTTAAAATTATTAGAAATAAAAAAATTTAAAGTTATTAAAAAAAAAGAAAGAAGAGAGCAACCAAACCAAAAATCAAATCCACCAGTGATAACCAGTGCTAAAAACTATACTAAAAAAAAAAAAAAAAAAAAAAAAAAGGGCAGAACCCTAGGACAAATGGTAAAAGCAAAAGCTATACAGACAAAATCACACAAAGAAGCATACACATACACACTCACAAAAAGAGAAAATGGAAAAATATATATATCTACATATAAAAAAAAGGAAGAGAGCAACCAAATCAATAAATAAATCTACCAATGATAATAAACTCTAAATACTAAACTAAGATGAACATAAAACCAAAAACAAATTAGATGCAGAAAGCAAACCCCAAGTCTACAGTTGCCCCCAAAGTCCACCGCCTCAGTATTGGGATGACTCGTTGTCTCTTCAGATATTCCACAGATGCAGGGTACATCAGGTTGATTTTGAGGATTTAATCCACTGCTCCCGAGGCTGCTGGGAGAGATTTCCTTTTCTCTTTGTTTGCACAGCTCCTGGGATTCAGCTTTGGATTTGCCCCAGCCTTGCATGTAGGTCACCTGAGGGCATCTGTTGTTTGCTCAGACAGGACGGAGTTAAAGGAGCAGCTGATTAGGGGGTTCTGGCTCACTCAGGCCGGGGGGAGGGAGGGGTACAGAGTGCGGGGCGAGCCTGCGGTGGCAGAGCCCAGCATGACGTTGCAACAGCCTGAGGTGCGCCGTGTGATCTCCTGGGGAAGTTGTCCCTGGATCACGGGACCCTGGGGGTGGCGGGCTGCACAGGCTCCCAGGAGGGGAGGTGTGGATAGTGACCTGTGCTTGCACACAGGATTCTTGGTGGCTGCAGCAGCAGCCTTAGCATTTCCTGCCCATCTCTGGTGTCCGCACTGATAGCCACGGCTTGCGCCCGTCTCTGGAGCTTGTTTAGGCGGTGCTCTGAATCCCCTCTCCTCGCACACCGTAAACAATGGTCTCTTGCCTCTTAGGCAGGTCCAGACTTCTTCCCAGACTCCCTCCCAGCTAGCTGTGGTGCACTAGCCCCTTCAGGCTGTGTTCACGCAGCCAATTCCAGTCCTCTCCTTGGGGTCTGACCTCCAAAGCCCGAGCCTCAGCTCGCAGCCCCGCCCGCCCCGGCGGGTGAGCACACAAGCCTCTCGGGCTGGTGAGTGCCGGTCGGCGCCGATCCTCTGTGCGGGAATCTCCCCGCTTTGCCCTCCGCATCCCCGTTGCTGCGGTCTCCTCCGCGGCTCCCAGGCTCCCCGCTCCGCCTCCCGCAATCTCTGCCCGCGAAGGGGCTTCCTAGTGTGTGGAGACCTTTCCTCCTTCACAGCTCCCTCCCACTGGTGCAGGTGCCGTCCCTGTTCTTTTGTCCCTTTTTTTTCCTTTTTCTTTTGCCCTACCCAGGTATGTGGGGGGTTTCTTGCCTTTTGGAAAGTCTGAGGTCTTCTGCCAGCGTTCAGTAGGTGTTCTGTAGGAGTTGTCCCACATGTAGATGTATTTCTGATGTATTTGTGGGGAGGAAGGTGATCTCCAAGTCTTACTCCTCTGCCATCTTGAAGGTCTGTCTCCCTTGTAGTCTTTAATTGTTCTTTTCCATATTGACCTTTTTCTTGTGCTGCTGCAACCACTGTGTAAAACGTATTTGTAGATCATTTTATGAGCGAACACATTCCAAGCAGCTTATAAAACAAAAGCCTTTAGAACACAACTTATTTTTAAGTTGAGAATGACCTATATTTAGGCAAAATTGTGAAGGGGTGGTTGATGATCCTGTTTTCAGAAATGATAGGATCACTCTAACTGGGATAAAGCAAGTTTACAGTACCAGAAATAGATAATTATATGAGGAAAGCTACTTAACAGAAGTAACCTCAAATCTATGTGTATACTCTAAGGAAGATGCTCTGGAAGGATATCCAAAAAACTATTAACAGTGGTTAATTCCAGAGACCAGAGTGGGATTGGAGGGCTGTGAGAAATGGAAACAGACTCTCACTTCTCTCTCTGTATATTTAAATATTGGTTAAATATTTTACGATGAACACACACACTCATTCTGCCTACAAGACAAGATGCCAATATTATGGACAAAGCAAAGAATAGTAATAAACTATAGATAAAGAAATGATGATATGTATAAAATAAGATGCTATAAGGCTCATTTATGTACTGAAGAGGAAAATTATTTTAATGATTTACACATGGTATGTAAACTAATGCTGCTTTAGCCATTATATTACATTATAAGCTCCAAGAGGATATATCTGTTTATTTATATTTATTCCTAACACCTAGTCCAATAAATGTTATATGCTCAGTAAGCAAGTATTATGTGAATAATGAATAATTTTTTTAAAATTGAGAGTGTGGTATGTTTGACAGAACACAACTCAGTTATCACGAGCACTTCACAACATCCCTGCATATCAATGCCCTCATCTATAAAATGGGAAACTTGCTAACATGAGTAGTTTCAAGACTATAATTATAATAAACTCATAAGTGTCCAAAGTTTTGAGAACTCACATTGAATCTCCAATTATTTATTATACCAAGTAAGGATATAAAAAAGTCATCATTCACTGTTACTATTATTTCATAAACCAAAGGACATTTTAACACCAAAAATGTAAGAGAGACATAATTCAGAATAAATAACAGTTCTTTCTAAGAAAGGACAGTTGGCAACCTTACACCAGTGCGCATGCACACACAGACACACCCAGATGCCTGCAAAATTATTTGACAAAGATTCACACCAGATTTTGAATCAAAGTGCTCAATGAACTTGGGGTTCTCTTCATCTCTAAGATTTTGCGAATCCTTTTTTCATTTTTCTAAATTTGCTTAATATTTTTATTTTCCAGTTAGAAAATATGCTCTTATTTTTTAAAAAACTGATGTATATAAAGTAGAAAATGAAACCCACCTCAAGCCCCTCCCCCACTCCCATTCTCCAAGTGAACCATAATTAAAGTGTGGTGCATCATCTTCTAGACTATCTTCTGTGAAGATATAAATATACATATATTGGAATAGCTTTTTTAAAGGAAAAGAGCTTATTCCAGCTTTCTATCAGTTTGCAGAGTAGAGAGCTACATATGTTGTCATGAGCAACTGAACTGGATGTTGATAATCTTTAAGGAAGATATTCGTTGGGCTCAGTTAAGGAGACTGGCTCTTTGGGACACATTCTTCGTAGTTGCACAGGAGGCCTGATTTGAAAGCTTTCCTGATCTCAGCAGGCAATTCATTTCTGTGTGTTGTATATAAGATCTCAAGATTTTATCTTGGGATAAAGATCTGCCAAAGAGGAAGATAAAAGCTGAGGCATGCCTGGAGGTAGAAGATAGGGGTAATATTTGGAACAGAGCTAGAGGGGTGAGTGAAGTCATCCCCCAAGGCTAGCAGCCGGAAGTCAAGGAGCTAGAAACCAGGGTCCTGAAGTGGGGTACTGGCCCCCATCAGAGAGCCACATTTGTGGCTGTGTTTGGGGACACAAATGTAGTGAATGGAAGCACTTTCCTCTCTAGAGGCTCCCATCATCTACTATATATATTTCTCTAAAAGCACTCGTCAGGACTAGAAAGCACCTGGAGGTCAGGCCTAAGAGGCCTCTGGGAAGCTGGAGCAGTTGGCTCCCAAATGCCAGTTTGTGTTAGCCTTTTCCCAGGTTTCAAAATGTGAAAGCAACAAAATCCAAATGTTTTCAAGCCACTGACTTAGTGCCCCAGATTTGGTCACAAACACTGGCCATGTTTGCATAGACAAATAAAGGCAAAGATAAGGGGAAGCAACTGGCCTGAATTGGGGTATAATTGATCCCAATTTGCTCTCACTATTTATTCATATTTAGCAAATGAATGCATACATTGACTGGGTTGAGACAACCTCAAAGAATATAGTCCATACACTTTTACCTGTTAAATATCAAGAATGTTGTTCATGCTCACTAAATGAGAAGGGAGGCAAAAAAACAAAACAAAACAAAACAAAAAGGTCATTTGGTATGAGTTTGGGCAAGTATATTCCCTTTGCAAGTGACTTCTTCATCGTCACAAGGAATGGCAAACACCCCACTCATGGGACTTCCCTGGTGGCGCAGTGGTTAAGAGAGAGCAGTTGTGGCTCGCATAGAGAGCCTATGAGCCACAACTACTGAGCCCACGCACCACAACTACTGAAGCCCAAGTGCCTAGAGCCCGTGCTCCGCAACAAGAGAAGTTACCGCAATGAGAAGCCCGCGCACTGCAAGGAAGAGTAGCCCCCGCTTGCGGCAACTAGAGGAAGCCCGTGCACAGCAACGAAGAGCCAACACAGCCAAAAAATAAATAAATAAATTTATAAAAAAAAAACAAGAACCCACAACACCCTTGCCATTAAAAACAAAAACAAAATAACACTCCACTCACATGACACTGTACCACCACCTTACAAATGGCAGTTATCATTAGGAGTTGCACAAAATTTTAATCTGTCAAGATATAGCCCCAATGTCCTTCTCCACCCAGTGCTCCAGGCAGCCTCTGTTAGTCAGAGCTGGCACCGTACATTACACCTGTTTGCCATATTTGGACCCAGCGATCTCTAAGATCCCTCCTAGATCTACCCTACTCTTATTCTTTAAGAAAAAAACATCAAAAAGAGGAAAAATTATATCCTCGCAATAAAGTGTCTGTATCAATATGTTTAATCAAAGATCATGATTAACAGAGAAAGGGAACTAATTTTACCTTCCCTGTGGTCTTACTGTCCCTGGTCTACCTGCCTTCTCAGCTCTCTTGGACCATGGAAGTTCTCTCTTCTCTTCTGCCATGCATTACCAAGTGAATTCTACATAGAGTGCATCCTCTCCCTCCATTCTTTTTCCCAGGTGATCTATGACCTCCCTAAATCTGCTCAGCCAACCAAAGAGGTTCATAAGCTTTGGGTTTTGAGGCTGGGAAGTGATAGACCCACAGAAGGTGTGATGTAGACTTCAGTAGCAACAGCATCCCAAGGAGAATGGGGTGGGTGGGAGTCACCATATTAAAAATATCACTGATGATAGGAATACCCAAGGCTTCTTGTAGGCCACAGAGCAGCAAGCTACATTTCTCTACATGTGTTCCTTGAACCTGGGATATTAATTGGTTGCTCAAACAAGTATGATTACTTCCTTAGAAAACTGTGTTGAACAACATTAAGCAGGTTTCTTTACTAAGTGCTTGTACAACACTTTTAACACTAATATGTATCATGAATCACTAAGAGGAGGGTTAGATTGTGCCTCATTTCTCAAATTTATTGATCTCCATTACCTTTTTGTCAAGGCCTATCTTGTGAGACTAGTGTTCCACAGGACACACACTGGGAAACAAAGCCCTAGCATTCTAAAGACAGATTCCTAATTTTATATGGATAAAAAATTTAAAAATTAGTCTTCCCCAGAAAGTTTATAGACAGAGCTGGGACAATCATCCCAGAAGTTCAAAGGTAGGCTTTGATCTTCTCTTAATGCCATAGGCCATGAAGACAGTTCCTAAAGATTAGGCAAGAGGTTAGTTCCAGCCATATGTGAAAAAAGAGCTTCCTTTTCTTCTGTAGGTCTTGCTCTATGATGTTTAGCAGTGAATACGAATGTTATCAATGGACACTAGAGCTGAAAATCACCTTGGAGGACACCTGCTCTGACTCCCTCATTTCACAGGTAAGGAAACTGTGGCTCAAAAAGAATATGCAAGACTTACCCAAAATCACATAATAGAGTTCAGATTAGACCCAAGTCTGATGACACTTGGTTTCCAGTATGTAATCCAACAAACTGTAACCACTAACTCCTGAACTATCCGAGATAGAAAAGATGGTTTATTGAATTCAAGGTAAGCCATTTGCTGGTGAAAACTACACAGATTATATATAAGTTTCATATACATGTGTGTTTGTGTGTGTATGTAGGTAGATAGATAGAAATAGAAAGATCACTATTTTAACTCGCAAAGGGGGGCTATCTAAGGATAGGAGTTAGGGAAATAATAGAGAGTGTATGTTATAAACAGTTAAAATGTACCCCAAAAAGTCTTCTATAGAAGTGAAAGAAAAACAACTCAATCAAGATATTCAAAAGAAAATCTGACTTTTCACTATCACCAATCAGTGGTTCTCCATCCCGGCTGCATGTACGAATCCCCTAGAGGTCTTTTCTGAAACAACCATGTTTGGGGTGCGGCCCGGAGTCTGGCAGCTTTTAACAACCTCACAGGTTATTTCACTGTGTAGCTAGAGGTGAGACATACTCACTGAACGTAAGGAATCCAAGGCAGATTCTCTTCACTACTACATCATCCAGCTTCTGAGTCTACGGGTGGAAAGTCCAGCCGAGAGGTTTTCCAGATGTTCTTTCGTGGCTGAGGCTTGCTCACAGCCTCACCCTGAGCGCGGAGCCAGAGCCAATAATTCCCGTCTTCCTTCTGGACTTCTAGCTGCCCTCGGCTGCCTTATTGGCTTCCGTATCCCTCCTACCATTTGCTGTCAATCCAAAAACCTGGGGAAGCTAAAGTGAAATTCTTCTATTTGTTTATGTGGCAAGAAGCTTGGTGTCTATGCTGAAAAAATGTCCTTGGCCTTTGACAAAGCCGCCTAGGAGATGCCTCTGTCTGTTTTAAATAGGCCACAGACTAGCTGGGAAACCAGTGCTTTCCACCAGGAGCCAATCTGCTGAATCAGCCCATAGGAGCAGAGACAGACTGGTGATTCAAATGCAAGGGTGTTTCTGACCTTTTTTTGGTATCATTTAGCTTCAAAGGAATGCAGAACTTTTAAGGGAGGCTTTTGGATTTGACTGTGGAGAATAGGTCAAACTGGAAATTGACTTGTGAGACATATTTTCAATTTTCGGGAATACTTGAAATACGATGATGAAGCCCAGTGTATGGAAAGGACGTTTATAACATTCATTTTAAAGAAAAGGTCTCGTTATTGGAAGACTAATGTATTACCCACCTTTAAAAGTCTTGGGGGAGAGTTTGGGACTAGATCTTTGAGACCTCAGAGAGACATCTAGAAGGCAAAGAAAACAAAAGCATGGTCTCATTTTTACATGTAAAGAGAAGAAAAAAGTAAAATAATCTTTCTAAATGTAACACAAATGCAAATTTAGGAGGCTCATCTATGCTGTGATGAAAAGAAGCAGAGTGACTGTAGAGAAAATTCAATATTAATTAAGAATAGTAAGGATGTGAGGAGACAACACTGCTATGGGAACAGAAGAAAAATGTAAAATTATGTCTTACCATGGGTTCTGCCCACAGTGGAATATTTGCTATGTTTAGGGAGCTGTAAAAAGACAAGCTTCCTGCCCTTAAGAAATCTGGCCTAAAGAGGCCAGAGAAAGGTACAGTGTTAATAGCAAAAGGATATATAAATACCAATGGCAATTTGAAATACAAAAGGTATTTCACAATATAAGTGAAAAGTAGGCTCAGAGAGTAAAGGTGACAGGACTCCAGACATGGAGGAAGGTTCTTTTGGTGAGAGTAACCAGGGAAGCATCCACAGAAGTGGGGACCAGGGAGCCAGCTTCTGAAGGAGGGTATAAGATTCGGGCGGTAGGGAGAGCCCTGGGAGGGGCGGGTGGCAAAGAGGGCACAGTGGCACCAGTCTGTAGTGTCTTCCTCTCTCTCACCTACACAGCTTCAGGGAGCACGAAGAACATGCAGAAAGTCTCTGCTTTGGCATGTATTCCTGCTCTGAGGAGCATCAGTAATGTTCTTGGTTTTTTTAATTATTGAAGTATAGTTGATTTACAATATTGTGTTAGTTTTAGGTATACAGCAAAGTGATATATATATATAAATCAGATTCTTTTCCCTTATAGGTTATCACAAAACATTGAGTAGAGTTATCACAAAACATTGAGTAGAGTTCCCTGTGCTATACAGTAGGTCCTTGTTGTTTATCTATTTTATATATAGTAGTGTATATATGTTAATCCCAAACTCCTAATTTGTCCCTCCCTGCCCCCCCCTTTTCACTTTGGTAACCGTAAGTTTGTTTCCTATGTCTGTGGGTCTGTTTTGTATATAAGTTCATTTGTATCTTTTTTTGTTTTAGATTCCACATATAAACGATATCACATGGTATTTGTTTTTCTCTATCTGGCTTACTTGACTTTGTATGATAATCTCTAGGTCCATCCATGTTGCTGCAAATGGTATTATTTCATTCTTTTTTATGGCTGAGTGAAGTTCCATTGTATTTATGTACCACATCTTTATCCCTTCATCTGTCGGTGGACATTTAGGTTGCTTCTATGTCTTGGCTTTTGATGATGGTCATTCTTACCAGTGTGAGGTGATGGTAGTTTTGATTTGCATTTCTCTAATAATTGGTGATGTTGAGCATCTTTTCATGTGCCTTTTGGCCATCTGTATGTCTTCTTTGGAGAAATGTCTATTTAGATCTTCTGCCCATTTTTTGATTGAGTCGTTTGGTTTTTTGATATTGAGCTGTATATTTTGGAGATTAATCCCTTGTCGGTCACATCATCTGAAAATATTTTCTCCCATTCTGTACATTGTCTTTTCATTTTGCTTATGGTTTCCTTGGCTGTGCAAAAGCTTGTCAGTTTAACTAGGTCCCATTTGTTTATTTTTTTTATTTCCATTACTGTAGGAGTCGAATCCAAAAAGATCTTGCTGCAATTTATGTCAGAGTGTTCTGCCTATGTTTTCCTCTAGGAGTTTTATAGTATCCAGTCTTACATTTAGGTCTTTCATCCATTTTGAGTTTATTTTTGTGTATGGTGTTGGGAAAGTGAAGAAAATTCACATTTATTGAGCACTCCTCCATGAGCATGTGCCATGGTAGGCACTTTAAATATATAAGCACTTAGTCATCAAAATAAAGATAGCAAAATCTACAACCCTGTATGGGTGGTGTCATTGCTCCCAATTTCTAGAAGAGGTAACAGAGATGTAGAGGTGCTAAGCAATTTGCTGAAGTTCACAGAGCAAAGAAGTAGAAATTCTAGAAAGTGATGGAGGTGACGAATGTAATCAAAGGTAAAAATGAAGAGACCTGAACATTCCTTAGAAACGTGTACTTTCATTCCAAGGTCCTCCACCTATGGAAACTTTCCTTTCCCCATCTCACAATTTAATCACATCATAGAATTTGAGTTAAAAGTGTCCTTGGAAAACTATCCAACACCTTCTTTTATGAGGAAACGGGCTAAGAGAGGTGAGCCTCTGTGAGTGCCAGGGGTCACACAGCCAGCGAGGAGCAGAGCTCAGAAGCCAGCCTACCACGTTCCCGATGCACGCAGCAGCCTGACAAAGCCCTGGGTACATAGAAGCAGGGACGTGTTGTCTCTAGGCAGTTGTAGGAGGAGTTCAGTTTCCTGTTAGCTGTCTGATCCACCCCTCATCAGAGATACAGAAGTGTCTGCCAATTCCAAATCACAGCAGACTTCTCTCTCTGGCTTTTGAGGAGGCTTGTACAGGGTGGCAGAGCATGCTGTTTCCCATATGGCCCCTCTTCTTTCCCCTGAGCCAGATGGAGAAAGGATTCATTGAAAAACAGGGTGGGCTACAGAGACTTCAGTTTTTCACCCTCATACCTGCCTTAGACCACTGGGAGAAGAGGCAAGGGAGAGGCATCTCTGGCAGTTGTGGGCATTTGCTAAAGATTACAAATAAAAGATTGTCAAGAAACAAGACTCAGTATAGGTGTAGCATCTGTTTTTACTCAAAGGCAGATTGACAGTGGATCAGTGGTGGCTGTGTTCTTGGGTTCCCAAGATCTAACTGTAGATTTAAAGAAACGGGCCATAGGCCTGATGGAGGGTCAGAGCGGAGATCCTGACTTTATCTCTCACTGGTGTCTCTGGTCATCGAATGAGGAGTAGGCAAATCAGCCCTCACCACGGGAGAGAGGAGACCCAGTTTCTGTTCCTTTTGAGGGTAAGCCACTGATGGCTTTTGAGGCCAACAAGACTAGGAAGTAGCAGATGGGTTAATTCTCTTCAGGCCAAAGGTCAGTCACCACGAAATCTTACTCCCTGGGGCTTGGCCAGCAATGCTGCCACTGACAAAAACTACTCTAAATGGCCAACAGTTCCCTTCTACACACACCCACACACACACACCCACACACACCCACCCCCCATGATGTAAGATTAGGCACCACCAAATCTTACTCCCTGGGGCTTGGCCAGCAATGCTGCCACTGACAAAAACTACTCTAAATGGCCAACAGTTCCCTTCTACACACACCCACACACACACACCCACACACACCCACCCCCCATGATGTAAGATTAGGCACCACCACACACACACACACACACACACACACACACCCCATGATGTAAGATTAGGCATGCTGCATTGAAATAATTAAAGCTTTCTTGATCCTGTCCTCTAAAACTACTAAAACCCCTGAAATTCCTGTTAAATAAGAATGACCATGCAGACAGTTTCATTTGAAGCCAAGTCTGAAACATTAAAACTGACTCCCATCCAGTGTTTGCTTTCCCCTGGGGGGCTTATTCTTCCAGGCAATTTTACAAGTCTCCTACCAGCTAAATGAAGATGGTTTAATCAACCTGCCAGCCAACTCCACTAGCAGTAAGTACAGAAACAGAATACTAAATTAAAGCCAAGAGCTTCTCTTTCCTTTTTCTAAATTTAGAAATGAGAACCAGATTGGCCAAAAAATAAACATCTATGAGTCAAATTCCAAGTCCCAGCTCTGCCCTAATTCAGAATGTACTTGCAACACTTAGTAATTATTCAGTAAGTTTAGCCATATAGAAAAAGTCTAGATCAGAGCTCCCAGCTGTTATACTGAAGTCACCTGATGAATGGAAAACCTCTACATAGTCACTGACTACTGTGACACACTATTCACAAAATCTATGGGTGTTTTCAATGGGAAGAATGTATAGTTTAATGGCACAGAACCACTCCCACCCTGTCCTACTGTATGCCATCACTGGGGCCTGGGTGAGAGTGACCAAAGCTAATGAGAATAAATAACATCTTTGTATAAAATGGAGAGGGACTCTTCGGCCTCTGCCATTCAGATAAAAACTAGTTATCAACTACCTCCAGAATTAATTTTCAATAAATAATTTTTAAGTCTGATCCAAAATGATCTAAATAACCACCTCTGTTTTTCACTTCTTACTGTTTATCAGTAGATAAATTCTTTCTGGAGTTTTCTACAAATATCAGTCTCCTTGGATTTCAGTTTCAGTGTCATTCAATGAGAAATCTCTTACCAAACCACATCTTAGTACTAAGATGAAGACCATCTGATATTGTGTTTTACTCAAGACCATGTTTCTCAAAGTGTGTAGTACATAATTGGTTATACTCAAAATCACCAAATAAACAGTATCCAAGGTTATCAATTTACTCAAATATTTGGAAGAACATTTATTTTTGTATGAATATAATTACAAATATATACTTTGGTGTGGAAACAAAATGTTTATGACTGTTAAGACAAAAATGAATATTTCAGAGAAATTTATAATGGGCCACTTTGAGGCTGTGCACCGGAACACCCTGGGTGGCATGCCCACTCTTGCTTGAGGGAGGGAAATGATTGTAGGGGTTTAGGGGAAGGCTGGAGAGCATGTCTACTCCCTTCTGCCATGTAAAGCACTGTAGTGGAGACATACCCAAAATACTGACAACATGCTTAGTAGTAAGGATACTTTAGAGGAAGGAAAATGGTGGTTCGTGAAAGCTCTGGGGCCATGTTTCCTAAAGAGTGGTCCACTCATCACTAATCATATAGATAAGCACTCATATTTCAATGCATTTGGATGTTTTTCCTCTATTTATGGCAAGTAATACACATGTTCCAAAGTTTCTTAAATTTTTTCTTTCAAGAAAAAGAAATGAGTTGACCTAAAGAAAAAGGAAGATTAATAGTATATGTGGTAACAGATGCAATAAAATCATGAAGGTGTCAAGTGAATGACTGAACCTATACAATCTAAATCCATCTCTACCTTTATAATATTTCTCTACTCAAAAACATTAAGAAATGTCATATTGGGTCAGCCCCGTGGCCCATCTATTAGATCAAAAAATGACCCCAAGAATACTTCTTTCCTCATAAATTTATCGAGCACCTGCTATGTACTATAGATAGCCTTACTTAAAGGAGATACAAGTCAAGTGAGAAGATAGACTCATCCCAAACCACTGCAATGCAGGGTGATCATTGTCATGATGAACACCCGAAAGGGTCAGAGAGAGAGAAGATGCAGCAACAAATAAGAGTGCTGGGGGCTTCCCTGGTGGTGCGGTGGCTGAGAGTCCGCCTGCCGATGCAGGGGACATGGGCTCGTGCCCCGGTCCGGGGGGAAGATCCCACATGCCGCAGAGCGGCTGGGCCCGTGAGCCATGGCCGCTGAGCCTGCGCATCCGGAGCCTGTGCTCTGCAACGGGAGAGGCCACAACAGTGAGAGGCCTGCGTACCGCAAAAAAATAAAAGAGTGCTGGGTTTGGGTCAGAGAAGGCTTTACAAAGGAGGTGATATTTGAGTTGAAGCTTAAAGGGGAGTAGAAATTTACAAAGAGCATTGCGTGAGAAAGCATGGTTGCCTTCCACAAAAACAATCCCAAAATTATTTAATGGGTAAAACAAACATACATGGATTATTTTAAAAGTTCCTGCTTTTAGTTCCAGAATAGACTAGCTTGCCCATATGGTCAGTACTTTAGGGGTCTAGAGGGTCCTCTTGGTAGCTCTACAAATAAGCCCATTGGCAAGGAGCTCTAGGAGAGAGACCACCAGACCTAACCTTAACAGGAGGTTTTTCCTTTAAACATGGTCTGTGGTAAGTCCCCTCCCCACACTAAAGAGCATCCAAAAAGTACATTCTTGTTTGTCACTAAGGATTTGTTGAGTACCAAAAAGGTTAAGAGATTGAAGGTTGCTTAATGACCTGCTCCTTAGAGCAACTACAGGGAGAATGAGTTCTGTTTCCAAAGACCCTTGGAAAAAGTTTCCCTTGGGTGAACCCCAAGAGGTGGAGAGATCAAATAAGTTTGAATACTGTCCTTATCACTTTTGGGGGTGCTCAAGGCTGCCTCCTTTTTTCCCAAATCTCTTATTGAAGGGTCAGACACCAGCATTTGGTGTATCTAGATTTCTTCATTTTCAATGGCTAACTTAAAGACAAATAACAATGGGACATCTAATGATTTAAGCTCACCTGCATTATAATTCTCCCAGGGTAGATGTCCTTCCCAGGAATGATCCCTAAGAAAATTCCAAATATATGTGCATATAAATCTAGGTTATTGACCTGGCACCAAACTCTATCTGCCACCTACTCTAACCTGATGCCAAGCAGCTCACAAATAGAAAACTCATTTAGAGTGTCTCCAGACATCTTTGTTCTCTGTGTATAAAAGGTGCCAGAGAACATTCTAAATTGGCAGCCGTTATGGCCAATCACAACCCCACCCACTGTAACCATGCACAATGAATATCTCTGCAAAACTGTGAGCCAGGAAGCAGCTAGAAATACCTCTTTGGACAGCCATCTGTGTCTGCCTACTGTCTTGCTTACTAGATGGTCAGCTCTTCATCATCCTTAGCCTCCACACCCAGAACCTATGTGCCTGACACATAGTAATGGCTCAAGAAATGTGACAGAGGGATGATTCCACTCTACTCTTTTTCTGCTCTATTCCCCCAAGGTCAGTTTAGTTTAACCCCTGTGTTTCCAACATATGAAAGTTACTTAAATCGATTTGATCTAGATCAAATCAGAGGCAGGACAATGTTGAAGATGGTGCTACATCATAGTCAACAGCAAAATTATAGACAGAAGCCAGTGGAGAGATTGCCGTCTCTAGAAATTGCTGCTGTAGTATTGTGTGAAACCATCTAATACAATCTATAGCTCAATACCATTTGTGTGTGTACAAATATTAGTTAACACTCATAGTAAGAATTCTTATTTTAGGTCCTCAAAACAAGGTAAAATAGCTTGGCACTAGAACCAACTTCATTTCTCTGGCTTAATATGACCCTTGACAATTTCCTTATGTATCCATGTCAAAGACTGCACCACACCTGGAATTGTGTGTCCAAACAGGTCTGGTATACATTAGGGATGGGAAAGTGGAAGAATAGAAGGTAGCTCTGTTCAGAAAGGAGGATGATAGAATTAAGATATTAGCAGTGGAGATATTTCTAATAATGGTCATGCATTTAAGCAGATATACTGGAATAAAAAGAAATAAGGGACAAAGAGTTATAATGCCAGCGTATTGGAAGGTCAGAATGGTTGCCGAAATCCCTGAGAATAATGGCAGTAGATGGAATAGAGGGGAGGACTAAACCCGAGGCTCAAAATCAAGGTGGAATTATCTGGGAATTGGTGAGAGGGTGAGATATTAAGATATGAAGTCTTAATGTGGAAAGAG
>NW_006787469.1:4026285-4039023 GCF_000442215.2 Lipotes vexillifer
AAAGAGTGCTGAAAGTTACAGTGTGGCAAAAGTTTAAAAGCAAAAATGGGGATTATTACAGTGTTCTGTTAACATATAATATTGTATATGCATCCCCTTTCTTGCCTGGAAAATTTCCTAAAATAGGAGTAAGAATAGGAAAAAAGTAGCATTCATTACCTGACTACTGTGTTCCAAACCCTGAACCAGTAGTTTGTTTGTTTGTTCTTTAAACATCTTTATTGGAGTATAACTGCTTTACAATGGTATGTTAGCTTCTGCTTTATAACAAAGTGAATCAGTTATACTTACACATATGTCCCCATATCTCTTCCCTCTTGTGTCTCCCTCCCTCTCACCCTCCCTATCCCACCCCTCTAGGTGGTCACAAGGCAGCGAGCTGATCTCCCTGTGCTATGCGGCTGCTTCCCACTAGCTATCTGTTTTACATTTGGTAGTGTATATATGTCCATGCCACTCTCTCACTTTGTCCCAGCTTACCCTTCCCCCTCCCTGTATCCTCAAGTCTATTCTCTAGTAGGTCTGCATCTTTATTCCCATCTTGCCCCTAGGTTCTTCTGACCATTTTTTTTTCTTTTTCCTTTTTAGATTCCATATATATGTGTTAGCATATGGTATTTGTTTTTCTCTTTCTGACTTACTTCACTCTGTATGACAGTCTCTAGGTCCACCCACGTCACTACAAATAACTCAGTTTCGTTCCTTTTTATGGCTGAGTAATATTCCATTGTATATGTGTGCCATATCTTCTTTATCCATTCATCTGTTGATGGACACTTAGGTTGCTTCCATGTCCTGGCTATTGTGAATAGAGCTGCAATGAACATTTTGATACATGACTCTTTTTGAATTATGGTTTTCTCAGGGTACATGCCCAGTAGTGGGATTGCTGGGTCGTATGGTAGTTCTATTTTTAGTTTTTTTCGGAACCTCCATACTGTTCTCCATGGTGGCTGTATCAATTTACATTCCCACCAACAGTGCAAAAGGGTTCCCTTTTGTCCACACCCTCTCCAGCATTTATTGTTTGTAGATTTTTTGATGATGACCATTCTGACCAGTGTGAGATGGTATCTCATTGTAGTTTTGATTTGCATTTCTCTAATGATTAATAATGTTGAGTATTCTTTCATGTGTTTGTTGGCAATCTGTATATCTTCTTTGGAGAAATGTCTGTTTAGGTCTTCTGCCCATTTTTGGATTGGGTTGTTTGTTTTTTTGATACTGAGCTGCATGAGTTGCTTGTATGTTTTAGAGATTAATCCTTTGTCCATTGCTTCATTTGCAAATATTTTCTCCCATTCTGAGGGTTGTCTTTTAGTCTTATTTATGGTTTCCTTTGCTGTGCAAAAGCTTTTAAGTTTCATTAAGTCCCATTTGTTTATTTTTGGTTTTATTTCCATTTCTCTAGGAGGTGGGTCAAAAAGGCTCTTGCTGTGATCTGTGTCATAGAGTGTTCTGCCTATGTTTTCCTCTAAGAGTTTGATAGAGTCTGGCCTTACATTTAGGTCCTTAATCCATTTTGACTTTATTTTTGTGTATGGTGTTAGGGAGTGTTCTAATTTCTTTGTTTTACATGTAGCTGTCCAGTTTTCCCAGCACCACTTATTGAAGAGGCTGTCTTTTCTCCACTGTATATTCTTGCCTCCTTTATCAAAGATAAGGTGACCATATGTGTGTGGGTTTATCTCTGGACTTTCTATCCTGTTCCATTGATCTATATTTCTGTTTTTGTGCCAGTACCATACTGCCTTGATTCCTGTAGCTTTGTAGTATAGTCTGAAGTCAGGGAGGCTGATTCCTCCAGCTCCATTTTTCTTTCCCAGGATTACTTTGGCTATTTGGGGTCTTTTGTGTTTCCATACAAATTGTGAAATTTTTTGTTCTAGTTCTGTGAAACATGCCAGTGGTAGTCTGACAGGGATTGCATTGAATCTGTAGATTGCTTTGGGTAGTTGAGTCATTTTCACAGTGTTGATTCTTCCAATCCAAGAACATGGTATATCTCTCCATCTATTTGTATCGTCTTTAATTTCTTTCATCAGTGTCTTATAATTTTCTGCATACAGGTCTTTTGTCTCTTTAGGTAGGTTTATTCCTAGAGAACCAGTCGTTTTTACCACCATTATTTCATTTAATTTATATATAGAGTTGGCATGGTTTGTGTCTGATCTGTAGTTGTGAATAGGAATTCTTTAAGTATGTGGTGTTTTAGTCTAACTTCTTCCTATAGCAATTTAACATTGTTATTCCTCTCTGAAATTGAGGAAATGTACTAAAAGAAAAAAAAAAAAGCACTATCAACACCTAGCAGACAACTATTATGTTCCTGACACATGTTTAACCTACATTTATTTTCATAACCTCTCAAGAACAGCCTTTCAAGGTAAGGGTTACTGTTCCCATTTTATAGACTATGAAACTGAGACTCAGATTAAGAAACTTGCCAAGAGTCACAGAATTCATTAACAGATGACAGATTCAAACAGTTCTGTTTGATCCCTACCCATGTTCTTTCCACAACATCTCACTCTGTTTCAACTGAAGAGACTCACAGAAAATGATAATGGTGCCATTTACAGCTACAATGAAGAGGGAGAAATAACTTTCAAAGGAAAAATTGAAAACGTAAACTCCTCTTCACAATGGAAGAGGTTCATAGGAGGAGGGAGACAACTGAGATGATGGGCATTCTTATTTTCAAGATCAAAAAAGAGAGGCCAAAGATGAAGGGTATTCTGGAGGTATGTATTTGTAAAGGATAAAGAAAGAAGGCTTATTTCTAATACACTTTCTCTATCCTGTCTACACTTCTTTAATACTTCTAGACATGGAGATGTTTGCCCCAGGTCTTTCACCTGTGGTTCTAACAGGAAGTCAGTTTGTTGTCAACACACATAATTGGTAGTCTGTCAAAAAGGTGCACAAAATGCACATTCTTGGGGTCCCTGAAATCGTCCACCATCCTTTATTTCAAGATTAACTGTAGTCTTGTATCACTTCTCCCAGAGACATTGCCAGGAAAACAGCTTGTTTCTGGGCCTGGTCTGGCTAACTCTCAAGGTTGGTTGTTTTAACCTCAGGTAACATGAGAATGACCTGAAGGATTTTTAAAAAATACTCCCTAGGCACCATTCCAAGAGATTCTGATTCACTTGGTCTGGGCTTGGTCCTGGGCATTGGCATTTTTTAATTCTCCCCAGGTTATTTTCATGTGTGGCCAGGATGGAGAATCACGGGCCCATACGCCTTGACTCACCCATACCATAGACACACATTCTCCCACCATCTAATATCCCAAGCCACTGGAAAATGCTAGAAATTAATTAAGGACCAAACACCAATTACTTCTCCTTGAACATTTCCCTTTTTCCGTCTTTTACTTCCCACATCTCTCTCTTTTACTAAAACACTTCATTGGAAAGCAACACTCAAAAATTATTAAAGGCAAGTAGCTCAGAGAGGCAAAAAATACCTTACCTACCTCTGGATTTGTCCCCACTCTTGCCTATTTTATAATACTTTTGTATAGCTGACAGAAAGATTAAAGTCTCAAGAATCTTTGAAGAAAATATCTGAATATCAATAGTTTGGAAACTTGTTTGATTATTCCTCGGACTTAATTTCCAGGAGTGGTGATCTTATAGTTACGAGCTTCTTTTTGCAGTAGACAAGGCTAAACCTCCTCACTTTCACAGGATTGACAGTGTATCATGATGCCAGGCTAATGGACATACCCAAAAGGAGAGAAGGAGACAACATAATTATCAAAATCAAATCATCCCACCATCTGTATGTGCTGTGTGACGCCTATAGAATCTGTATAAGATAGCCACCGTATCTAGAAAATTCAGCATCTGGGTGGAAATGCAGTTGTTAAATATGAGAAGAGAAGTAATAGCACATGATAAAACTCTTAATTAATGAAGGAGTGGGGGAAGGGATTACATATACACATGTTTTGAACCCAGCACTTCAGGCTTTCTTTCTCATTGAATCATTGCAATTACCCAACTATTTCTAGTTCAAAGATGACGGAACTAAGGCTCAGAAAAGTTAACCTGGAGTCAGTACAGCACAATAAGTAGGAAATTCAGGTTCAATTCTGACAGCATTGTCACCTACGAGCCATGTGATCGCAGGCAAGTTCTTTTCCCTGAACTTCTGTTTCCCCATCCATAAAATGTCAAGGTAATAAGAGGTCCTTTCAGTTGCAGAGAAGATTAAAATATAAAGGTAATGTGGCAGTCACCAATCATTTACTAATCCTTGTCTAAATGGTAGCTGGAATTTTTTCAAGATAACGTAACATGTGAACCCTAGTCTATGAAATGCCATTTCCTTTCCACAGTACAAGAGATATAGACCAAAATTTTCAGAAAAAGGGGAAGATGAGGTGGATTGAGAAATTCAGAGAAGACTTTAAAACTGAAGAGATAATAAGTTAGCTGGGGGCTTCCCTGGTGGCGCAGTGGTTGCGAGTCCGCCTGCCGGTGCAGGGGACACGGGTTCGTGCCCCGGTCAGGGAGGATCCCACACGCCGTGGAGCGGCTGGGCCCGTGAGCCATGGCCGCTGAGCCTGCGCGTCCGGAGCCTGTGCTCCACAATGGGAGAGGCCACAACAGTGAGAGGCCCGTGTACCGAAAAAAAAAAAAAAAGTTAGCTGGGTTTCAAAACCAAAATACAGATAAGTAAGAAGACTTGTATGTTCTCCCCTTTGGGGCTGGGCTAATACCAGAAATGTTGCTTTTTGGCATTCAGCGTCAGAAATGAGATTTTAATTGCTCTTTGATATACAGCTGCCAACTTTAGCATGACATTATGAGGAATGCAGAGATGCCTATGAGGAAGAGCAGAGAACAAAAATTCATATGGCAAGTTCACCAATCCTAATTCCAAATCCCTCTGTTAGATCTATCAACAGACCGGGCATTCGTTCCCAAGTTGTGGTCACTCTGAGCCATGCCAAGGCAGCGAGCGAGCCGTGGCCACACTTTCCTGTGTGGCAGACACAGAGAACAGAGCCGTTGGAAACTTTTGACATCTGTAAGTCTGAGTGAAAGGGTGCATCGGGAGTGAGCCTGCCCCCGCCGACCCTTTCCAAGGTGCCCGAACCACTCCTCTCACTTGATGAACTCCACATGCGGCCACAGCTACTTATAGTATCAGCCCGTGTGTGTCTTGTTAAAGCCTCTATATCGTATTTCTTAGCTTTGGAAGTCTATTTCCTACAATTGGCCCATTAAATTTTACCTCCTTTTCCTCCTCTACCGCATTCTTGGAAATCCAGTCAACTATACAAACAAATGTACGGGATTATCAAAATATTTGAAGCCATTATTTGCCCTCCCTGTTTTTCTGATGTTCCCAGAAGTGTGAATTGCTATAGCATCACTCTTCCTAGAAACTTAGATCTCACAGAGGTTCATTCAGCCACAGGGGAGGGAAGAAGAGGCCTGAGAGATCAGCAAGTTTGTCGCTAAGCCTGCTCCTACTAAGTGGAAACTAATCCCAAAAAGGGCAGCAGGGCAACAAGAAAAATCTTCAGAAAAAATAAAAGTACAAACAAAAGAAGAGCAAGGTAAACAGGCTCAAGTGACTAATTAAGAAACAAAAGGTCGTTGAATCAGATCTCTATAGTGCATCAAAAAATAAAAAATTAAATAAAAATTTAAAAAGATTTACCTGCAGAAATTGGAGAAATGAAGAGTGCAATCTCTCACGAGGCAGGAGAGAAAGGAGCCACGTCTGAGGACTAACGTAGACCACGTCTTATGAGTGGCCCCTGCCTCTCTTCTTAGACCATCCAGAGGAATATTTTAATCAACAATATGGTAAATGCAAGTATTTTAGTAATTTGAGAAACCCATTTTTCAGAAGGAGGAAATTCCACCTCATTCCACTTTTTAAAACATATTTAGGGGGGCTTCCCTGGTGGCGCAGTGGTTGAGAGTCTGCCTGCCGATGCAGGGGACACAGGTTCGTGCCCCAGTCTGGGAAGATCCCACATGCCGTGGAGCGGCTGGGCCCGTGAGCCATGGATGCTGAGCCTGCATGTCCAGAGCCTGTGCTCCGCAACGGGAGAGGCCACAACAGTGAGAGGCCCGCATACTGAAAAAAAAAAAAAAAAAAAAAAAAATTTAGGTAAGTGCAAATACTTTTCTTTAAGATGTAAACCTCATGCTGATTATTTATCTTTCTATACAATCAGAAAGTAGCGGGGTACTGAATCACAGCAAGGCTTGACTGTTAGCTGTCAACCTTCCCTAGGTTGGGCTCACGGTTTTATATCCTATCATACAAAGCATACTATCAATAAATGGCGACTTAGAGTCACAGACATGTCTTTAATCTGTCTTAAACATTTTAAATTATTTCTTTACCCATGTTGGGTTTTAGCAGAGTTGCTTCCTAAAGAAAACTACTCCCTGATCCTGGCTCTCCCTGTCAGAATTGTGTGCTCTCTGTGACATCTTTTGTCATGGTCATCCTTTTTTTCCTAATAACTTTGTTAATGTGCTGTGAGAGACTGAAATTAGGAGTAGGTAGGGGGTGCAGGGTGTATGATGTTAATCATTAATTAGTGGAATTTACATTCCATACAAATTGTTCATATCCATTCCCTGATCCTCAAACACAAACCAATACAATCTCAATTTTAATCAAAAAAAAAAAAAAAACGCTAAGTACAAATAAGGATTAATTTCCTCAGTTTCCTTTTGTTAATAGGATATAAAGAATAGGATTTCCCAGAAGAAGATAAATTCTTAACCTAGCGATCTGTAAGTTTTTGTTTGTTTTGTTTGTTTGGTTTTTTTGAGGTACGCGGGCCTCCCACTGTCGTGGCCTCTCCCGCTGCGGAGCACAGGCTCCGGACACGCAGGCCCAGCGGCCATGGCCCACGGGCCCAGCCGCTCCGCGGCATGTGGGATCTTCCCAGACCGGGGCACGAACCCGAGTCCCCTGCATCGGCAGGCAGACTCTCAACCACTGCGCCACCAGGGAAGCCCGATCTGTAAGTTTTTGTTTTCATTTGGTTTTGATTTGTGCTAACATTAACTGAGAATTTTCTTTGTTCTAGGCTCTAGTGCCTTTTCTCATTTAATCTGTGTGAAAATCCTCAGTTAGATATTATACGAGGTTATAATAAAATGGGGCTTAGGGAACTGGAGTAACTCATCCAGGGTTGCACAGACAGTGGACAGCTGTGCAGGAGCCATATTCAGGGTAGGCTGAACTTGTAACTCCTTCCCACCTGTGGTACAGGGCTGACATTTCTGGCTGCTGTAGGGATATAGTTTTGGGTGCTTAGGCAGCTCTTAACTCTTAGAGCATAAAACTAAATGAATCCTTTTCCCTAAAGCCCCCTGTTAATGACCCTTCCTCTGTGCCAGTGATCCCGTGAGGTTGTCCATCATCTCTGCCTCTCTCTGAGCATCCACCAGCCACCACATCCTAACAGTTCAGTCCCACTGCATGTATCTTCACAAAGTTTCCTTCATCCACCCCTTTCCCTTCATTCCTCCCCCGCCTCTGCAGCAAGTTGTCCTGAGTCCTCGCCTAGACCATTCCAATAACTCATATCTCTGAAAGAAGTCTCTGGATCTCAAGAGACACAAACTAACCTCCAAGTAGCCTAGGCAACAGAGAGCTTGACTGGAAAGTCACTGGGACACTCACCAACAGAAGGCTGATGTTACCTTTGGGCCATGGGAAAACCTGGAAATGAGAAGGGAAATACTCCTTCCCACACCTTCCACCTGTCTCTGCTTCTCTGCCTGTCACCTTCATTCTCTTCATGGATATGGCATCCCCTACACATCAATAAACACTACCAGCTAAGATGCCCAGAAGTGCCATCCCACAGCTTCTACAACCCAAACAGGCACCTCGTTCTCAGAATCTGTTTGGAAAAAAGGAAAAGAAGGGGGGGAAATGGATCCCAGAGAAGCATACCTCTGGATCAGTCAGTTGTGGCCAAGAAGCAGGGTCAGGGAAGGACATGGAAAGACATTTTTTAATTGGAAGAGACACAGTTCCCAGAACAGGCTGCATGCTTTTCCAACCACTATGGATTTGCCCTTGCTGTTCTCTCCCCACAACCATCATATGCAAAGCCCTACCCATTCTCCAAGGCCATCTTAAATAGCACCCGCCCAAGAAGCTTTGTTCCATCACCTCCAAGAGGCCTCTCTTCTTTGAATGCACCACTTCTCCCCAGTTGTTTCTCCCTTAGAGCCTTTTCATTACTGACCTTGCATTAAGGATAGTGTTGGCCAGTTTTCTGGCACAGATAAATTCCTAGAGGAGAGAGGTCGGATTGTATCACATTTATACTCCCCAAAAAATGCAAGCAAAATTCTTGCTTATGACAGGTACTCAGTAATATTTTTGCTGAATGGTTCAGTTGAATATCAATGGCTGAGAAAAGATTCATTAACCATCTTGGGTGTTAGATTCCTCATCAAATAATGAAGACTCAATAATATTGCTGGAATAATGTTCTTTGTTGGAGGGAGGATGTCTTGTGACTTTTCTCTTGAGGGAGTTAGCTCTCAAGAGCTAGTTAGCTCTCAATATTCTCTTGAGGGAGTATTAGTTTACTAATCTAGACCGGATGAGGGTGTGGTTCAACAGCCCAATTCACACATTCATTGCTTCCAGAGAGATTCTACTGGATGTGTTGCAATTACACCCAGGTTCACATGTTACCTCTGCTTTCCAAGGGCTTGATGCAAGCTGCTAAAGGTCTTGGTTTCCTCTTCTGCCGAATGAGAGTAAAACTAGCTCCCTTATATTAGTATTATCCTTGAGCCTCATGAGATAATCACCTGGGCTGGCTCCAGGACACAGGACCTGCATAGCCATACAGGGCCTGGCGCTCCGGAGGGGATCCCACACTTGAGGTTTAATGCTCTGCAGTCACAGTCCCAGAATCTGAGTTTTATAAGTGAAATCCAACAGATCAATGGCACATGCACTGGAAGCTTGGAGACTCGGTTCGGCTGTGGTTCTGCCTCCCCACTCTCTGGTGCCCTGGCCCTTGCCTGATCCCCTCCCCCCATTGCCGGCCAACAACTGCTGTCACCCTCCCCCATGCCCCTAGCAGGGTCCTGTGTGCTGGCACAGGGTGGGTCAGGGCCAGAGTTCAGGAGGAGCTCGTGGCAACGCCGTCTCGGCCCCAGGCTAGCAGGCTAGCAGTGTGGTGTGTTTATCAGGCAACTCAGCAGGGTCCAGCCTTTCACTCACCCACCCAGCTCACCTGTCCAGCATGGGCTGAGGAAGGGGAGATGCCTGACACTTCCCCCACCCCCAGGCAGGGTGTGCATGTCAGCCTAGCAGTGGGTAGACACCACACACACATGTGGTAGAGAGGGATCCTAGGAGCTTATGAGGGTCTGCACTTACTCTAAAGGTTTTCTTATGCTCAAAGGAATGCAACATTAAATAGCAAATAAAGAACCACACTGAAGGTAGAGAGCATGTGGATGGAAGGAAAATTTTTATTATTCTTTAAATTTAAGATACAATTGACATGCAACATTCTTGTTTGGGGTATACAACATAATGATTTGATATATGTATATATTGTGAAATGATTACCACAGTAAGTTTAATTAACATCCATAACCACACATAGTTACAGACTTTTTTCTTGTGATGAGAACTTTTAAGATCTACTCTCTTAACAATGCTCATCTATGCAATACAGTATTGTTAACTTTTTTTCCAGTATCTAATATTCTTTTTTTTCCTGCTTTATAACAAAGTGAATCAGTTATACATATACAAATGTCCCCATATCTCTTCCCTCTTGCATCTCCCTCCCTCCCACCCTCCCTATCCCACCCTCCCAGGCGGTCACAAAGCACCGAGCTGATCTCCCTGTGCTATGCGCCTGCTTCCCACTAGCTATCTACCTTACGTTTGGTAGTGTATATATATCCATGCCTCTCTCTCGCTTTGTCACAGCTTATCCTTCCCTCTTCCTCAAGTCCATTCTCTAGTAGTAGGTCTGTGTCTTTATTCCTGTCTTACCCCTAGGTTCTTCATGACATTTTTTTTCCCTTAAATTCCATATATATGTGTTAGCATACAGTATTTGTCTTTCTCTTTCTGACTTACCTCACTCTGTATGACAGACTCTAGGTCTATCCACCTCATTTCAAATAGCTCAGTTTCATTTCTTTTTATGGCTGAGTAATATTCCATTGTATATATGTGCCACATCTTTTTTTTCCATTCATCTGATGATGGACACTTAGGTTGTTTCCATCTCCAGGCTATTGTAAATAGAGCTGCAATGAACATTTTGGTATATGACTCTTTTGGAATTATGGTTTTCTCAGGGTATATGCCCAGTAGTGGATTGCTGGGTCATATGGTAGTTCTATTTTTAGTTTTTAAGGAACCTCCATACTGTTCTCCATAGTGGCTGTACCAATTCACATTCCCACCAGCAGTGCAAGAGTGTTCCCTTTTCTCCACACCCTCTCCAGCATTTATTGTTTCTAGATTTTTTGATGATGGCCATTCTGACTGGTGTGAGATGATATCTCATTGTAGTTTTGATTTGCATTTCTCTAATGATTAATGATGTTGAGCATTCTTTCATGTGTTTGTTGGCAGTCTGTATATCTTCTTTGGAGAAATGTCTATTTAGGTCTTCTGCCCTATTGTTAACTACTGTTTTATATTTTAATGACTTTAATGGCACCTTTTCCTTCTTTTTGAACAAGGAGCCTCACATTTTTATTTTGTGCTGAGCCCTGCAAACTGTTTAGCCAGTCCTGTAGATCACCTAGCACTGTGCCAAGTATTAAACAGTGCTTAGCGATCGATAGCTATCATTTTCTTATCATTAATAACTGTTCACACACAGCCTGACAGTTTTGTACAGTAAGGGGCTTCCAAAACTTTGACATCTCTCATCTCATTTGATCCTGTGAGGTAGACAGGATATGAATATTGTATCCATTTTGTAAAAATCCAGAGAAGTCAGGAGGCCTAAAATCATGTCACAGGTTAGTGGCAAATCGGGGCCTGGATCCAGGTGCTCTAACTCACTGCCCTATGTTTTCCCTGGAGGACCTGCCCATCAGTGACCCATGGGGCGTCTGTGCGGCTTTTTCCTCACCTCCATGGAGGGAGAAGCAGCCAACAGCTCTTAGCAGTCCTGGAAACTCTGCTAGGTGCCATGGTGCTGTAAGCAGTTGCCCGGCCACTGCAAGAAGGAGCCCCAACCTTGCCCTGCATTTATTTTCTTTCCCAAACCTCACAAAACCATGAAAATCAAAGATGGCTCCCAAGAAGCCAGCCATCAGACTCTGCAAATCCAGCCCAAAGCTGTGGATGGAGGGGCCAAAGAGCTGTTTCTCTGCTCCTGTTGACTCAGGTCTGTTTATCTGGCTCCAGAGTTCCAGTTTCCTTGCCTCAGAACTTGTGCAGTCCTCAGATGTATGCTCTAGGCAGACAGGGGATTTTTGGTGTGTTCATCACCCATCCCACCCCAGGACTCAGCACCTCTCCCTGCAGCTGTCAAAAACACGCACTCATACCCAGCAGAGCGTCAAGCAGTTCACCAAGGGGAACTCCTCGGAAATAGTGCCTAGTTCTGGCCCAAAGGCTTTGCCCAGTTGCCCAAGTTCTGGTGATAAAAATGCCAAATATAATGTGGAGTGAAAAACAGAGGTCAGACTAGCCCAGAGGGCAGGGTGGGGCAGGAGTCACAGGCTCGGGTTAGGGGACAGAGGAGGTTTGGCAGATGCCATGCTCCTGGACTTGCCCTGATGTGCCCTAGACTTGAAGATATGGGGAGTAGATGGCATCCTTCTCCTGGGGCCGTGCTGGAAGCAGAGGCGCTCTGGGAATTGGACTAAATCCAGAAGCTGGCTTCCCTGAGTCCCAGGAGAGTTTATTTTTTTCCAATAACTTTGACTTTCATTTTGGGAATATTAAGTGAAAGGAGTATGGAGTCCGGGGCTAGAATGTGACTGAAGCAGCCATCTACATCAGTCCTTAAGCTGGAAAATGTACAGGTTAATAATACCTACATGTATTGAACATAAGCCGTTTGCCATCCATTGGACTTTGAATATATTGTTTACACATTTATTTCTAAACTTCACAGCAGCTCCGGGATCACCTTTATTATTAATCCCATTTTAAAGATACAGAAAATGAGGTTCGAGTGGTAGCAGAACTTGACAAGTTCACATAGTAGTAAGTTGCTAGTATTGGAGCCCAGATACAATATTTCTCTACGAAGCAAGTTCAGGTCACACTCTGTCCATTGGGCCTCTCATTGCTAAGCCCATGGAAAGAGTAATCATGGTCACCACTCCTGACATCACGAGGATTTACCCAGCTTGCTTCGCAGGACAGTAGCCATTCTCGGACTTTCCTGGTGGCGCAGTGGTTAAGAATCCGCCTGCCGGTGCAGGGGGCACGGGCTTGAGCCTTGGTCCAGGAAGATCCCACATGCCACGGAGCAGCTAAGCGGGTGCGCCACAACTACTGAGCCTGCGCTCTAGAGCCCGTGAGCCACAACTAGTGAAGCCCACGCACCTAGAGACCGTGCTCTGCAACAAAGAGAAGCCACGGCAGTGAGAAGCCTGCACACTGCAACAAAGAGTAGCCCCCGCTCACCGCAGCTAGAGAAAGCCCACATGCAGCAACGAAGACCCAACGCAGCCAAAAGTAAATAAATATATATATATGTATATATATATATATATA
>NW_006787469.1:4039134-4073084 GCF_000442215.2 Lipotes vexillifer
TTTTTTAAATACCCATTCTCTAGCACAACTGATGGTTCTGGGCCTCTCTCTGGGTGAAGTAATAGAGTAATCCTCTCTGTTACCTCCTGGAGGAGAATGGATGCGGAGGTTGGCAGTTTTCCGTTCACCAATTTGTTCTTTTATTTCTTCTCTGCACTTTGAATCATTTTCCTTACTTTTAACATCTCTTCCAGCGACATACAAATTAAAGCCAAAGAGATCAACTGAAATGCTGTGGTTCTATAAACTATGTCTGGTAAGAGCTCAGCCAAAAGGGAATCAAAATAAAGATCACCCTGGCACTACCACCAGGAAGGAATCTGTTGAAAAAATTCCATTTTAAAGTCATCTGAATTTTATTAATCCCTGTTCTTGCGTCCTTCATCAAATTAGACTATTGAGAGGCTTTTAAAAAGTATGGAGACTGTCAATAAGGTAGATCCCTGCAGAAAAAATGGACTTTAAAAAAAAGAGTTTAAAGCCTCACAGTTTACATGGAAAATATTTTTTTTGGCTTTCATTAATTTTCTAATGTTCACTTTCTTCAACTGTAAAAGAGAAATCCAATTCAACAGGTACTCATTAGGAGATTACCATGTAAAAGATATGACATCACAGGGAAGATAACAGTAGAGAAGTTATGGGCTCTGCCCTCCAGAGTATGACAGGCCTACAGGCAAGGCTGCTACCTACTTAAGTAATTGAAATACTGGCCTGACTATGATCAGGCTGTAGCAGAAGCCCACACCAAGTTGTTGGGCCTCCAGGAATGGTAGCATCTGCCCTGATCACCAGGGTCATTAGGATGTGAGTGTGATATACGTGAAAGTGCTCTGTAAAGAAATGTACAGATCTAAGGAATTTTTCATCATTCTCATTACCAAGCATGGTAGTTAAGAATGTAGCCTCAGTGAACCCTCCTACACTGTTGGTGGGAATGTAAATTGGTATAGCCACTATGGAGAACAGTATGGAGGTTCCTTAAAAAACTAAAAATAGAGCTACCATATGATCCAGCAATCCCACTCCTGGGCATATATATCTGGAGAAAACTCTAATTTGAAAAGTTACATGCACCCCAATGTTCATAGCAGCACTGTTTACAATAGCCAAGACATGGAAGCAAACTAAATGTCCATTGACAGATGAATGGGTAAAGAACATGTGGTATAGTTATACAGTGGAATACTACTCAGCTAGGAAAAAGAATGAAATAATGCCATTTGAAGCAACATGGTTGGACTTAGAGATTATCATACTAAGTGGAGTAGGTCAGACACAGAATGACAAATATCACGTGATACCACTTATATGTGGAATCTTAAAATATGACACAAATGAACTTATTTACAAAACAGAAATAGGCTCACAGACATGGAAAACAAACTTCTGGTTACCAAAGGGGAAAGGTGCGGGGAGAGATAAATTAGGAGTTTGGGATTAACAGATACAAACTACTATATATAAAATAGATAAACAACATGGTCCTACTGTATAGCACAGGGAACTATGTTCAATATCTTGTAATAACCTATAATGGAAAACAATCTGAAAAAGAATGTATATATACATATATATAGAGAGAGAGAGATTTCTGATATGTATATTCAGAAACATACATATGCTGTACACCTGAAACTAACACAGCATTGTAAATCAAGTATACTTCAATATAAAAAGAATGTGGCCTCAGTAATCAAGCCTGGATTGGTCTCCCTACTTTGCCACTTATACTATATAATCTTATGTAAATTGCTTAAACACTTTAAGATTCAATTTCCTCAGCTATAAGAAGGGGATAATAATAGCACGTACCTATATGGATATTGTGGGCATTAAATGAGTGGATATATCTGAATGACTTTGCACATTGCTGAGCACAGTACAAGGCTACAAAGATGTTATTGGTGTTGCTATCATCCATGTTTAGAGTACTTCTCAAAACTGTCATCAAAAACAAGGAGAGTTTGGGAAACTCTCATAATCAAGAGGAGCCTAAAGAGACATGATGAGTAAATGTAGTGTGGTTCCCTGGATGGGATCCTGGAACAGATGAAGACATTTGAGGATAATCTGAGTGAAAAATGAGCTATTGTAAATAATAATGTATCAAAATTCGTTCATTAAAACTGACACATGTACCATACTAATGCAGAACGTTACCAATACAGGAGGCTGGGTCTAAGGTATATGGAAACTCTCTAAACTATCAACACAGCTTGTCTGTAAATCTAAAACTATTCTAAAATAAAAAGGTTATTTATTTAAAGAAAAAAGGAAAGGCATCACAAGAATGTAATCATAACAAGAGAGCTAAGGAACTACGAGGGAAAATCAGTCAAGTTAACCTTAGCCTGCATCACAGTTTTTCAAAGAACCAGCAACTGGCCAGGAGAATTTTCATTAGGAAACAAAAGGCAAAATTCGATAGCCAATATTAACCTATGTTCTTAAAAAAAGGCTGTCTTGAGCAATTTGGTTAGTAGCCAAGGCCAAGTGTAATATTATAATGTGTCACCAGTGGTATATGATGGCCAATAACACTGAGAATGATGAATAAGTATTTTCCTTGAACATATAATTAAACCCTCTGTTTAAGAGGTTAGGGTCTAGTACAAGCTAAAAGTCTACCTCCAATTGGAGAGAGCTATTGAGTACCTCTTCCACTTTATTTTTCAAGAGATAATGAGACAGGGCTTCCCTGGTGGCGCAGTGGTTGAGAGTCTGCCTGCCGATGCAGGGAACACGGGTTCGTGCCCCGGTCCAGGAAGGTCCCACATGCCACGGAGCGGCTGGGCCTGTGAGCCATGGCCACTGAGCCTGCGTGTCCGGAGCCTGTGCTCCGCAACGGGAGAGGCCACAACAGTGAGAGGTCTGCATACTGAAAAAAAAAAAAACGAGATATGAGACAAGGATCAAAAACAGCCCAAACACTCAACTTCCCATCCCTCCTTGTTTTTGCCCTTAGAATGGGGCTGTCAAACATGATGATTTTAACTACATTATTAACATCTGTATCATCTCTTTTCCCATAACTGCCTCCAGCTGGCACCTTGGCTGGCTCCCTGGGAAACACAACTGGGCAACTCATGGAAAAGTCAAGGAGATAACCTCAGAAGTAATTCTGCATGGAGATGCTGAACCAGGACTCAACCCCTTCTCGCTCTGGATCATCTTTGTCATTGTCAAATAAGAGATTCGTGGAGGGGTTTATGTATTTCCAAATGGGATTATAAATGCTTAAAGTTCATAGAATGTTGGATCTGGGAGGAGATTCTCAATTCAATTCAACCTTACATCCTACGAGAAGGAAACAGAAATCCAGAAAGTCATGCAGTTATATGTAACCAAGATGGAAACTAGAACCCTGTTTCCCAACTTCCAGAGGAAAAAGTTTGGCTCCAAGAATAGGCTTATTCCCCTGCACCCTGGAGCTGATAACCAGGGGAGCCTCTTCACTATGTAAAGGTCACTGAATGATGACTTGCTACTGCAGACACATTCCTGCAGCACCTACAGTGTTCAAGACAGAGGTAGTACAAGAGGGAAATAAACTATGAGGGATGGGCAAATCTGGGTATGGGACAGCCATGCTATACCCAACTGAGATGTGGATTGGGCAGTCTATATATAAAACTATATTCCAGGTCCTGACTTCTAAAATGCATCAGCGGCTCTAGCTGAATGGCATTCTAGCCACACAGTCATTACCCCTTGATCCTAAGTTCAGCACAGCAGTTCTTACCATTAATTCTTCTAGGGTTGTAAAGAAGTAAGGGCAGAGGTGAGTGCAGATGGCAGACAAAAGAGTGGGTCATTTGGCCTGTTTAAGCCATAGTAAGGTCTCCCATCTCAGCACTAACCTATCTGCCAGCATTACAGGTGACATGTAGCATGAATTCATCCGCTGTTCTGAGTCACCAATTTCCCTAATCCAGGCACACCTCCTGCCCAGCCCAACTTGCCTCTGTTGATCCATCAGTTGCTGTCATCACCAGGAGTCAAGGTAAGCAGGTATTTTCAAGATTTTTTTTTAACTTTGCTAACACCAAGAACTCTTTCAATATTAAAATCTCAGGCAGCAAGCGTGTCTTTCTAGTTTGGTTTGTAACAGTTTGTAAATGCATTAATAATCCGCCCAACTTTGTCTGTCATACTTTCTGTTTCTCTAAATACACAAGCACGTGTCCTGATTAAGTTCTTAGGTGGATTGTGTTAAGTCTGTGAGTTTGGGTGACTGTTAAAGTGCTCTGTGGTTTTGTCCTTTTATTTCAGGAAATACTTTCCCTAGTTAACCTCTCTGTGGTGTATATTCCTGCGCACAGGAAGTTCATTCTGTGGTCAGCTTCTGTTGTTCATTTTCCTCTTGACTGCAGGAAGATGGGTTGATATTAGGTTGCGAGATATGAAAGAGGAAGGCATCTACCCCCTACAAAAAGGACAAACAACACCAGCATGGTATCAGTTATCAATTTCGCAGTAGATTGTCACTGATAGTTGGTAGCCCCCCAACTATCAGGAACAACTATCTCATCTGGAAACACATAAATACCACAGGCTATGCAGCCTCAAAAGATTGGCCAAGGCTTCAGGCCCAATTTTTAAAAACTTCTCGATTTCAATCTATTTTGCTTAATCCTCACATGTACAGATTATCAATTTAGAGCTGTTAAACCCTAAGACCCTGACAACAGATATAAAGTTATGTTCGCTGTCATCTTCTGTGCTTTGCCCTGTCCCCCATAAAGTAGACATGCAGAAAGGGGGTGGGGTGACATTTGATGAAATAATGAATTATTGAACGTTTATCACTAAGCAAGCTCCAACTTTTCCAAACTCACTTCTGCCTGGCATTGGCACCTCTTGATGCTTTTCTAAAAGCTTATTAATTACGAGAGGCTAGAGCAAATACATTTTTATCAAGTCTAAGCCTCTACGTCTCTACCTTCTCATATCTTAGATCAACAATTGATAGAGGCTATAGGTTTCACCAATTTTGGCTGCACTGCTAGGGCTGATGTCAGCCTTGCTTCTTTTATATCCTTATGTTTATTGGCCAAGGGTACATAGAACATTGAATGCACACATGGATATGCTGAGTTCTCAGGCTATTAAAGTGATAATACAAATAATAGTATAGTGAGAGGGCAGGATGCTAGAAGGGGGGAACAAATCATTATTACAGGAATAATAGAATCAAAGGAATTTCTCTACTCAGGGTGCTTAAGCCCCCAGGTAGTGATGAGGATCTTTCATAAAGTATCCTAATCATACCCCCCATGAAGCCACTAAGTTACTGCAGAGTAAATTGGGCAGGGAGATTTCTATCCAAATTGGAGCTTGGGAAGTAGAGAATCAAAATTCAGTTCATAATTCACATCTTCCATTATCTCCACCAAAACAGCCCTTCAAATAAATTGAGGTTTGGTAACAGAAGCAAGAGCGTTCTACTCTCTGACTAATTTCTACTAGTAGGGTGACCAACTTTCCAGGTTTGCCCAGGACTGTCCTGGTTTTAGCACTGAAAGTCCTGCTTTCCAGAAACCCCATATCCCCACACAAATCAGATAGGTTGGTCAGCCTAAGAGAGAGAAAGAGAGTGGGCCTACCTTTTAGCAACACAGTCCTCACTGGCAAGAAAATACAGCAGCCTTGCAGCTGGATCCAGCCCACCCTAGCGTCTCTAGGTAGGTCAGCAGCATGTGATCCAGCAGGTTACAGAAGGTCATGAGCATAGGGGCCTGTGTGTGGGGATGGGGAGAGGGGCACAGCACCTGTCTCATCTAGAACTCCATGTATTTGGTGTATCCTCTCATTTAGACTCATGAGGGAGAAAGGGGCAGGGATAACTTTCCCTTTTCGTCCATTTTATGGATGGGGAAATGGCAAGAGGGAGGCAGTGCAACTTGCTTGAGATTTCACAGGTGGTAGCGGGCCCACGTGTGAAACACCGTTCTGATTCCTAAATTGTGATGTGGCATGGACTTTTAATGCCTACAAAAATCCTACCTGGCCTGATTGAAGGAACGAAATGAGGAGGGCACAGTGTATTTGCACAGAGGTTAAGCAGAGGTTTTCCACTTCTGGAATTCACCTGGAGAGGAAGGTGCTGGCTTCGTACACTCAGGGCCCGGCAAAAACCTCTGTACACAATGCCTAAGGTGGCAGCCCTAATGGTCCTTGGCGGGGAGGGAACCAGAGTGTATGTGACTGTAGGGATGGGAGAGGGATTCCATATGAAAGCAGACTCTCTAAATGAGGAAATTAAACATTTTTTTAGGAGCTTCCTGTGTATAGAGCCACAGAAACTTGTACTGAGCTGAACTGAAAGAATTCGAAACTAGAACTGAAAGAATTAGTGCGTTCCCTTGAGGAGTTTTGAGTCAGATTTTGGGAAAATCAAGGAATAAACGTGGAAAGGATTTGAGAACAATGGAAGTAATGTAGGTTGACCTCGAGGGTTGTGATGGCAAATAAAATAGGACAAAAATAACATTGAATTTACCTCAAATGTAGGTTGCCTGGTTTCTTGGCCTCCCAGGGAACTCAGTTCAAACTGGGAAGTGCTGTGGGTTCCTCTGAATATTCATGGCTCTGCCAGATCCTTTCGGTTTCAAGCTACTTTTCCCAAGGGTTATTTGAAACTAAGAGGAAGCTGGGATTCTCAGGTATCCTGCCCCTGCCACAGAAGAGAACTTTTTCTGAGAGGAGAACCTGTTTATCACTCCCTCCCCACACAGGCAAATTGAAACACCATCATTTTACTTCGCACACAACTCTTAGGCATGCACCTACCTCGTTTCCTCAGCAATCATTGTGTGTGCATTTCCTTTGTCAGGTTCTATGCTGTGTGAGGGACATAGAGATGAAAGGACCAAATTCCTGCTTTTCATGAAGTTTACCATCAAATTCTCTGCCCAGGGTCCAGGGTTTCCCTGGTTCAGGATCATAAGACCTCAAAACTTACTAAGCTGGAGAGTAAAGAGAGGGAAGTGTCAGGAGAGGGGAGAGGATGTCCAAGGTGGCAAAGACTACTGTCAGCTCTAGACCTTCTCTTGCCCTCCATCCCACCAAGGGTTTCCAAGCTACTGCAAAGCTCAGCCTTGTTACTGATATGAGTATGTGGACATCCCTATAGGGACAAAGGTTCAGTTGTAATATAAGGGACATGTGATGTTATGATATATAATAAGAAATATATATTTGGTCTTTGCCCCTGGGTCTTGTATGAAACTTCGAAAACCCTTGTAATTTCCTGAGTGAAGAGGGTGAAAGAAACATCTTTTGTCATTCATAATAAGCCCCTTTCACACATATTTGAATTTATGCTAATAAGGTGACTTTTGAAACGTCCCTAGATAGCATCAGGATTGGGGGGGGGGGGGGCTGGTTGCCAAAGGAGACAGCAGTGTGATTGGAGGGTTGGAATTTCAGCCCCACTCCCCCAACCGTCAACCTCTAGGGAGGAGAGAGGGACTGGATGTTGAATTAATCACCAAAGGCCAATGATTTAATCAATCATGTGTATGTAATAGAACCTCCATAAAAACCCTAAATGAAAGGGTTCAGAGAGCTTCCAGGTTGGTGAATGCATCTCATGCCAGGAGGGCGACATACCCCAGACTCCACACGGACAGAAAGCTGCTGTGCTCAGTACCCTTCCAGACCTTGTCCTGTATACCGCTATTCATTTGCACCTTTATAATATTCTTTATAATAAACTGGTAACAGTGTCGACTGAAAAAAAAAAGCACAACCTAGAAGTTGACAATCATGTTTTATTTGGCAGAGTTACTGAGGACTGAAGCCGGGATGCAGCCTCTCAGCCAGCTCTGAGGGAGGGTTCCCCAGAGGTGAGGGAGGAGCCAGGATATAGAGGCGTTCTTACAAAAAAAACCCAGGTAGTGGAACATCAGAAGATTACTGCTAATTATAAAACAAAACAACCCAGACATCTCAAGTTAATGAATTTAGCACTTTTCTATGTACGGGAAGATGCAAGAATCTGGGTTTATTGAAATTATCCGTTTGTTATGCACCTTAACTATCTAGGGCCCGCATCCTGTTTTTTCTCCATCCCGAATCCCCTCATGGCGCACCAGTGGGGGGCAGCCACAGTGGCTGATGGCTTGATGGCTGCAACACCGTTTGTTTACTGAAATGGCAGGTGGCATTCTTTGTCCTCATAAGTCAAGTGGGATCCTGTGAGCCATAATAGCAAAAGACCAAAACTGAGGAGGGAGGGGGCTGTGGGAACCCCCAATTTGGGTCAGTTGGACAGAAGTGTGGTAACCTGGGAACCTATTCCTTACAACTGGCATCTGAATTGGGGGGCAGTCTTGAGGGACTGAGCCCTTAACCTGTGGGGTCTGCACTGAGTCCATGTAGTTAGTGTCAAAAGTGAATTAAATTGTAGGACACCCAGCTGATGTCTGAAGAGAATTGCTTGGTATGAAAAACCCATACATTTGGTGTCAGAAGTGTTACGAGCAGGGCCAGACTTCCATCCATGACTCTGTCATTTGCTTCCCCAAGAAAGATTTTTCAATAGATATTGCAACCCAGTTCAATTAGTGAGATCTGAGTTGCGATGCCACCTTCTAGCACAGGTAGTTGCGATGCCACCTTCTAGCAGTTGGTGACATTTATAATGATGATGATAGTTACCACCTTCATAACGTCAACTGAGAAATAAGACCAGAGCTGTAAGGCAACAAAAGCATTTATTTGTTTTAGGAACTGCAATTTGGGAGATGCAGATTTGAATAGAAACCCAGATGTGCTCCAAGGAGGGTTGAAAACCAAAGCGTTTTAAAGGGAAAGAAGGAAGCTTACATAAGTTGTTTTGCAAAAATTATGATTGGTGCTGGTAGACTGGAGCCATTCTTGTCTATATGTGATTGGTTGCTAGGGCTGTTACTATGTGAGAATTCACTGTGTAAACGTTCTTTAAGGATGTGATGGCCCAGGTCAAAGTTCACGTTCCATTAGATGGAGACGTGCATAGGCCCTACTTCCCCCGTGGTCTCCTGGCTCCATTTTAGTGCTCTGTTGGCATGACAGCCTCCATTTTATTTATTCCTTCACAGTAACATAGCTAAATGCAACACCTATATACTGAAAATATCTAACCTGCTCTAACCTGATAAGCTCTGGCAAATCTATCACCACTCACCCCTGAAGACCACAAGGAAAGGAATCCCCACTTCACACCTCAGACTCCAGGCCTCCCTGTCAAGCTGCAGGTGAGCTCAGTGATGCCTGCTTGCCTATGACCCGCCAGAGAACTGTTGGGATTCCAGGCATCATGTCCCATGTTCTCTTGTGATGGCTTGTTTCCATCAGAGCACTTATCCTAGTTTTTAATACAGCTTTATCAGAGCAGGGCCAGATCTGTTTTTATTCTTCATCGTATTCTCAAGCCCAGTGCCTCAGGAAAAGTATACTCACACAGACGCTTAATAAATGTGTATTGAATGAACAAGTGAATGAACAAACAGAAGAATGAATGATTGATCAGATGAGCTGCCCCAGAGGCATTTTAGTAAGAGATGGAAGAGTGATCCAGGAAAAACCACAGTCAGCAGAGAGTTAGGTGGGCTCTATTTATCACAGAATATGTGGCTTGGCAAATGTGGATCAGAAAAAGAAAATATCCAAACATGCTAGTGACAAGTAGTGATGAGCTTATTTTCCTTTTAATAAAATCAGCCTAACCAGGGAGCCCCCAGATCGTCTGCTGAAGCCACAGAATAAATGCAAGAATAGCAGCTGGGGTGGGTCTAGTGCCACAGAAGCTCCAATCTAACCCACCAACCTAATTACAGCACACCCAGTGTACAGTGAACACCAGCTGTACCCAGTGCTGTTCACTGTTTGTCACCCAAGGCATTGGCCAGATCAACTTAGGGACATGAACAACAAAGCAGCGTTTTTGCCAAAGCCCTTGAATTTCCAGTGGTTTCCATTCAGACTATCCGTAAAGGACTGTAGGCTTCCCTTGCCTTTGTTGTTTCAATCTGCAGTGAGTCCAAGAAAAAGAGAAACCTCAAGCCCTCGCCAGCTTAGACTGGGGAAGGAATTCCTGTGCCTGGGCCTGTGGGCAGGAGGGACAGGGGCCTCTGCTGGAAGCGGTGCACTTCCGTTTCAGCCTGGGTGGCCCCAGCCAGGGCCTCTGCAGCCCTTCCTCTGCTTATTGGCCTGGAAAAAGGAAAGCCATATTCTCCATGGAGATCCTCTCTAAGGCAAGCTGTGTGATTTAATGAACCTTTGGAAAAGGTTTCACTTCTCACACATGCAAATGGTCCTTCAGTATTTGTCTTATGCCTCAGGACTCCTCACATTTCTTCTAATGACAAATAAACTCCACTAGAGCCTCCCTTCCATGAATCTTAAGGTCTGAGGGTCTTGTCCATAGGAGTCCTTTTTCCTTGGATTTTCTATCCTGCTTATCTGATAGGACCAAGGACAGGGCCTCTTTGCTAGACAGTTACCAGTTAACAGTAATCACTGTTAACAGTTTGAGCTAAAAATTTTTCCATAAGTTTATATATGTGTATGTTTTATATTTACACATATATGGGTTTGGGATTTCTAACATTAATTGGATCATATTATATGTGTTGCTCCATAACCTCTTTTCTCACTTGACGATGTATCTTAGAGGTTGAACTTGAATCTCTATATAGCAAGATCTACTTCATTTATGCAATAATACTGCCATATTATTACATTGCAGAGATGTGTCCTAACATCCATTCCCTTGCTGGTGTACGTTCGGCCCTAATTCCAAGTTATTGAGTGTACAAACAACTATATGATCAAGGATGTTTGCTACAGTATTATAATGAACATCTTTTGTAAAGAATTTCCTTTCATACATAGCTTTGTGCACATACAAAAGTATCTCTGAAGGTTAGATTTCTAGAAATAGAAATGGTTAAATGTAATATACATTTTAATTTTTAATCAGCCCTGCCGAATTACCTTGCCAAAAAGATTGTGTTAACTCTCCAATCAATAGCATAAGCATGTTGTCGTAAGAAAAATTTCCTTTTCAGATTTAGAATGAGGGCTTTCTCCCAGATTCCTCCTGATTAGTCTGATTTGGAGATCATCAAGACAATAATTGAAACAAAAGCCAACACAGAAAGTATCCTCAAGTGCCTTGAAACAAGATGACATTACAGTAAACTTAAGTGTTAAGAAAATAGCTCTGTTCTGGGAATGACTAAGGAATTAACTTTTGAAGAATTAACAATACAGTAATCAACACTTGTTCTACCAATCATGATTTAATAGTTCTGAAATGATTCCGAAAGTATTTTTGTTGTTTTATAATGTCTCAAAGGAAAATGTAGCTACTTGCATTTCCTCATTGTGTGTGCGTTTTGGATAAATGGGCAGAATCCATCACCCTGATGATTAAAAGCAGCGGAGAGATTTTGCAGCAGGTCATCCCTGCCCCTAGAATAAAGCAGTCACGAGAAGTCTGGGAGAGCCCTGGTTAGGGAGGGACCTGTGCATCCGCTTCCTCTTCCAGCACCTCTCCATTTAGAAAGCTCAGCATTTCTCTGCTCTTGTTCATGGCCAAACTTGCTCAGAGGGCTCGCGATGTACTTTTTTTTTTTTTTGGCGGTAGGCGGGCCTCTCACCGCTGAGACCTCTCCCGCTGCGGAGCGCAGGCTCCGGACGCACAGGCCCAGCGGCCATGGCTCACGGACCCAGCCGCTCCGCGGCATGTGGGATCCTCCCAGACCGGGGCACGAACCCGCGTCCCCTGCATCGGCAGGCGGACTCTCAACCGCTGTGCCACCAGGGAAGCCCTCGCGATGTGCTTTATGTGCCCTTCTTCACCTATTCACTTTTTAAATTTTTAAAAATTAACTTAGTTATGCAATAAATTAAACATATGAGACTGATAAAACAGACACCCAGCTTCCTACTCTCCAGATTTAGAAAAATGTATCATTTTGCATAATTTGCTTCAGATCCTTTTTAAAAGAAATAAGATATTACTGTTGAATCCTTCAATTCTCAATCTGTTCCTCTCTCTCCCTCCCAAGAGGTAACCTCTATTCTGAAGTTGGTATAGTATCTTTTCCATCTGTGTTTTATGCTTTCACAGCCTATGTGTATGTCCATTTGCAATAGGTATCTTTATTTTGTGGGTTTTTTTTTTTTTTTTTTTTTGGCGGTACGCGGGCCTGTCGCTGTTGTGGCCTCTCCCATCGCGGAGCACAGGCTCCGGACGCGCAGGCTCAGCGGCCATGGCTCACGGGCCCAGCCGTTCCGCGGCATGTGGGATCTTCCCGGACCGGGCCACGAACCCTTGTCCTCTGCATCGGCAGGCGGACTCTCAACCGCTGCGCCACCAGGGAAGCCCCTATTTTGTGTATTTTTTTTAATTTACAAAAATAGACTTATACTACAGATATTCTGAAACCTGTTACTTTTACTCAGAATTTTTTCCAGATAATTTTTTCCTATGTTGATAGAGGTAGTTCAATTCTTTCTCATTAACTGTTGAATTGTATTCAAGGGTATGCTATACAAATATTTAATTATTGTCTATTGGTTCACATCTAATTGGCTTCCAAAATTTTACAAGCCTTGTAGATTTTATTGTTATTTTGAATGAGTTCCTACAGTTTTTAAATTGACATCCAGTAATTTATAGGAATGACACAAACTTCTCAGTGGTAATAGTCTATAGGTTCTCGTGAATTTTTTTTTTCTTTTTTTTCTTTTTGGCCTCTGCCATGCAACATGCAGGATCCTCAGTTCCCCGACTAGGGATTGAACCTGTGTCCCCTGCAGTGGAAGCATGGAGTCTTAACCACTGGACTGCCAGGGAAGTCCCAGTTCTGTTGAATTTTAAATGTAAACTCTTATAAAGTCTTTGAATAATACAATTGGTTCTTCCATATCAATCTATACCTCTTTTCTTTTTTTTCATCTCACTGTACTGTCTTGAACCTCCAATAAAATTTTGAATAGAAGCACTGGTAAAAAGTAATTTTGTCATGTTCCTGACTTTAAAGAGAATGTCTCTAACAGTCACTTACATGTGATGTTTGTTGGAGGTCCTTAGGAATGACTCAACTTCTTTAAAGGTAATGGGTTAAGATTGCCTTGGAGAGTACCATCATTTTGACAATATTACTTTTTCCAATCCATGAACAAGGTATGTCTTTCCATCTGTTTGTGTCATCTTCACCTTCTTTCATCAGTGTCTTGTAGTTTTCCAAGTATAGGTCTTTTACCTCCTTTGTTAGATTTATTCCTAGGTATTTTATTCTTTTTGATGCAATTGTAAATGGGATTGTTTTCTTAATTTCTCTTTCTGATCTGATAATTTGTTGTTAGTGTATAGGAATGCAACAGATTTCTATATATTAATTTTGTATTATGAAACTTAACCAAATTCATAGATGAGCTCCAGAAAAAAAAAAATGATTTATAGGTTTCTTCAGATTACCTATTCCTTGAGTCAAGGTTAATAAATTATATTTTCCTGTAAAAGCATGCACACTGTCTACATTTTCAAATTATTGGCATTAAGGGTAGCCAGTCTTACTATTATTTTTGTCCTGTATACTATCTATAGTATGTTCAGCTTTTCATTTTATAGAATCTCTATGTTCTTTTATTCTTGATGAATTTTTCCAGAAGTTGTCTATTTTAGCAGTCTTTTTAAGAACCAGCTTTTGTCCTTGTTAATCTTCTTTATTGTTTCCTGGATTTCTAGTTGATCAGTTTCTGCTCCCCTCACTGGTATTTACTTTCATCCATTTTTTTGATTTACATTTGTTGTTTTCCCCTAATTTTTTGAATTAAATAAGTAACTAATTATTTTTTAGTTTTTCTTCTTCTCTAATATATGCGTTTAAAGTTATAAATGTCCCTGTGTGTACCACTTTTACTGAATGCTACAGATAGTTATAAATTGTTTATTCAGTACTAAATATTTTATGATTTTCATTATGGCATCTTCTATCACCCATGAATCATTTGTGTGATATTTATTTTTCAAAGTATAAAATCAGAAGAATATTAATCAGAATAATTAATTCTAGAGTATTTGTCTTATCTTTTTCATGGTCTAACATGTGGTTCATTTTGAAAAACAAAATTCCAATATGTCCAATTTGTGCAATATAGGTACAGGATTGTATTTGTTTCCATTAGATTGAGCTTTTGTAACAGACAGTAGTCCTTAATAATCAGGCATCTATTCCTACCCCTTTCTCTACGTTTGTTGCTCCTAGTTAGGGCCATGTAAGTAGGTCTAGTCAATGGAATGTGAGTGGAAGCTTCATGAGTCTCTTCCAGGCTAAGGAAATGAAAAGCCATGCATAATTTTCTAATCTCTCTTTGCTCTTCTGCAATGAATGAAGCAGGCCACTTGTCCAATATGGTGGAGCTAAAAGATCATAAGCCTCCATTAGCCTCTGTAGAGATACAACCCCAGACACTTTAGGACAAAATATGAGTGAGGAATAAATTGTAACTCTTAAGTCATTAAAATTTTATGGTTAAAATGTTACTGCAGATCACCTCTCCTAAGCTCACAAATATGACTTTTTAACTGTGTTGTTAAAATTTTTCTTCTTCTTACCAACTTCTTATTTACTTAATATATTAGTTTCTGAGACAGGTGTGTTAAAACTGTTATGATTATATATTTGTCAATTATTCTCTTATTTTGTCAGTTGAGAGTTTATATATGCTTGAAGCCTGCATGTTTAAAATATAAAATATTCTTAATGAGCTGATTTTTGCATCATAATATAATGACACTGTATAACTAATAATGGCTTTTATCTTGAATCTATTCTATGACATTAATATAACATGGATGACATTAATAGTTACCCCATTTTATTTTGATTAATATTTGCCTGCTACATCCTTTTCTACTATATAGTTACACACATACACGCAAACATGCATGCAGACACATTCACATATATTTATGTAGTTGGAATATATTTTCACCTACTCTGAGAATCTCTGCCTTTTATTTATTTATTTTTATGTTGTCGTAAGTATTTTCCTTCATTTTTTTTTTTTTTTTTTTTTTGCGGTACGCGGGCCTCACACTGTTGTGGCCTCTCCCGTTGTGGAGCACAGGCTCCGGATGCGCAGGCTCAGCGGCCATGGCTCACGGGCCCAGCCGCTCCGCGGCATGTGGGATCTTCCCGGACCGCGGCATGAACCCATGTCCCCTGCATCGGCAGGCGGACTCTCAACCACTGCGCCACCAGGGAAGCCCTCCTTCATTTTTTATTGAAGTATAGTTGATTTACAAGATTATATTAGTTTCAGATGTACAACATAGAGATTCAGTATTTTTATATATTATACCCCATTAAGAGTTATTACAAAATAATGGCTATAATTCTCTGTGCTGTACAGTATATCCTTGTTACTTACCTATTTTATACATAGTAGTTTGCGTCTCTTAATTCCACAGCCCTAACTTGCCCCTACCCCCTTTCCTCTCCCCACTGGTAACCACTGCTTTGTTTTCTACATCTGCGAGTTTGTTTCTGTTTTGCTGTATACATTTATTTGTTTTATTTTTTAGATTCCACAAATAAGTGATATCATACAGTATTTGTCTTTCTCTGACTTATTTCACTAAGCATAATAGTCTCTAGGTCCATTCAGATTGCCACAAATGGCAGAATCTCATTCTTTGGTATGGCTGAGTAATATTTCATAATATATATGTACCACTCTTTTTTATCCATTCATCAATTGATGGGTACTTGGGTTGCTTCTATATCTTGGCTATTGTAAATAGTGCTGATATGAACATTGAGGTGCATGTATCTTTTCAAATTAGTGTTTTCATTTTTTTCTGGATGTATACCCAGGACTGGAATTGCTGGATCATAAGGTAGTTCTATTTTTAGTTTTTTAAGGAACATCCATACTGTTTTCCGTAATGGCTGCACCAGTTTACATTCCCACAAAGAATGTACAAGGATTTTCTTTTATCCACATCCTTGCCAACATTTGTTATATGTAGACTTTCTGATGATAGCCTTTCTGACAAGTGTGAGGTGATACCTCATTGTAGTTTTGATTTTCATTTCTCTGAAAGTTAGCGATGTTGATCATTTTTTCATTTGCCTGTTAGCCACCTCTATGTCTTCTTTGAAAAAGATGTCTATTTAGGTATTCTGCCCATTTTTTTGATTGAGTTGTTTGTTTTTTTCATATTGAGTTGTATGAGCTGTTTATATATTTTTATATTAATCCCTTGTCAGTCATATCATTTGCAAATATTTTCTTCCATTCAGTAGGTTGTCTTTTGGTTGATGGTCTTCTTTGCTGTGCAGAAGCTTTTAAGTTTAATTAGGTCCCATTTGTTTATTTTTTCCTTTTTTGTAATTTAAAAAAAAAACAAAACAACAACAACAACAACAAGAAAAACCCCTGCTAACAAAAGTCCGGGGCCAGACAGCTTCACAGGGAAATTCTATCAAACATATAAAGAAGAGCTAATACCTGTCCTTCTGAAAATATTCCAAAGAATTAAAGAGGATGAAACACACCCAGATTCATTCTGTGAGACCACCATTACCCTGATACCAAAACTAGACAAAAACACTACAAAAAAGAAAATTAAGGCTAGCGACTTTGATGAATATAGACGTAAAAATCCTCAACAAAATATTAACAAACCAAATCCAGCAATATATCAAAAATATCATACACCATGATCAAGTGGGATTTATTCCAGAGATGCAAGGATAATTCAGTATTTGCAACTCAATCAATGTGATACACCATATTAACAAAAGGAAGGATAAAAATCACATGATCATCTCAGTAGACCCAGAAAAAGCATTTGACAAAATTCAACAGCCATTTATGATAAAAATTCTCATCAAAGTGGATATAGAGGAAACATATCTCAACATAATAAAGGGCAATTGTGAAAAATCCACAGCTAACATCATATTCAATGGTGAAAAGCTGAAAGGCTTTCCTCTAAATTCAGGGACAAGACAGGGGTTCTCACTCTCACTGCTTCTATTTAACATGGTATGAGAAGTCCTAGCCACAGCAATCAGACAATAAAGAGAAATCAAAGACATCAAAATTAGAAGAGAAGAAGTAAAACTGTCACTATTTTCAGATGACATGATCCTGTACATAGAACCCTAAAGTCTCCACCAAAAAATTATTAAACTCATAAGTGAATTCAGTAAAGTTGCAAGATATAAGATTAATCTACAGAAATATGTTTCTTTTCTAAACACTAATAATGACTATCAGAAATAGAAAGTAAAGAAATTCAATGTAAAATTGCATCAAAAAGAATAAGATGCTTGGGAATAAATTTAAGAGGTAAAAGACCTATACTCTGAAAACTATAAAACACTGACTAAGTAAACTGAAGATGATACAAAGAAGTAGAAATATATCCCATGCTCTTGGATTGGAAGAATGAATCATATTAAAATGGCCATACTATCCAAAGCAATCTCTGTCTTTTAATGGACATTTGTTTTCAAGCCACTCATACTTATGATAATTGATATATTTTTACTTGTTTATGCCATTATATTTTGATTTTTTTATTACAGGATTTTTTCCTTGCTGCCTGTTTCTTCCAGTTTTATTGAGATATAATTGGCATATAGCACTGTGAAAGTTTAAGGTGTACGGCATAATGATTTGACCTACTATACATCATGAAATGAGTACCACAGTAAGTTCAGTGAACATCCATCAACTCATACAGATACAGAATTTTTTTAAATAAAAAAAATTTTTCCCTGTAATGAGAACTCTTAGGGTTTATTCTCTTAACAACTTTCATATATAACACACAGCAATATTCGTTATATTTATTATGTTGTAAGTTACATTCCTAGTACTCATTTATCTTGTAACTGGAAGTTTTTACCCTTTGACTACCTACATCCAATTTCCCTTCCCCCCTGCCCATTGCCTCTGGTAGCCACAAATCTGATCTCTTTCTCTCAGTTTGTTTTTGAAGTATATTTGACCTACAATACTATGTTAGTTCCTGTTAACAATATTAATGATTTCTATATAGTTCAAAATGATCAACACAATAAGTCTAGTTACCATATGTCATCATACAAAGATATCACATAGTCTAGTTACCATATGTCATCATACAAAGATATCACATAGTTATTGACTGTATTCCCCACACTGTACCTTTCAGACCTGAGATTCATTTATTTTACAACTGAAAGTTTGTGCCTGTTAATCTCTCTCATCTATTTCTTTCCTTCCTGCACCACCCTCTCCTCTGGCAACCACCTGCTTGTTCTCTCTATCTGTAACTCTGTTCCTGTTTTGTTATGTTTTTCCATTTGTTTTTTTCCTTTCCACATATAAATGAAATCATATGGTGTCTGTCTTTTTCTGTCTGATCTATTTTACTTAGCATAATACCCTCTAGGTCCATCCATGTTTTTGCAAGTGCATGATTTCATCCTTTTTTGGCTGAGTAATATTCCATTGTATTTATATACTGCATCTTCTTTATCCGTTCGTCTACTGATGGGCATTTAAATTGCTTCCAAATCTTGGGTATTGTGAATAATACTAGAGTGAACATAGGGGTGCATATATATTTTCTAATTAGTGTTTGTATTTTCTTTGGAAAAATACTCAGAAGTAGAATTGCTGGATAGTATGGTAGTTCTATTTTTAATTTTTTGAGGACTCTCCATATTGTTTTTCATAATGGCTGCACCAGTTTGAGGGTTTTTGCGTCTACGTTCATCAGTGATATTGGTCTGTGACTTTTTTTTTTTTTTTGCTGTGTGCGGTTCTGTCACTGTTGTGCTCTCTCCCGTTGCGGAGCACAGGCTCCAGATGCGCGGGCTCAGCGGCCATGGCTCACGGGCCCAGCCTCTCCGCGGCATGTGGGATCTCCCGGACCGGGGCACGAACCCGTGTCCCCTGCATCGGCAGGCGGACTCTCAACCACTGCACCACCAGGGGAGCCCTGATTTACTTTTTTGTGATGTCTTTGTCTGGTTTGAGTATCAGGGTGATGCTGGCCTCATAGAAAGAGTTCAAAAGCATTGTTTCCTCTTCAATTTTTTGGAATAGTTTGAGGAGGGTAGTGTTAACTCCTTTTTAAATGTTGGTAGAATTCACCTGTGGAGCCATCTGGTTCTGGACCCTTTTTTGTTGGAGTTTGTTTTTTTCTTTTAATTGCTGATTCAATTTCATTACTGGTTATTGGTCTGTTCATATTTTCTATTTCTTCCTGGCTCAGTCTTGAGAGATTGTACCTTTCTAAGAATTTGTCTGTTTCTCCTAGATTGTCTGTTTTATGGACATGCATTCGATTGTAGTAATCTCTTATGATCCTTTGTATTTCTGTCCTGTTGGTTGTAACTTCTCCTTTTACATTTCTAATTTTATTGATTTGAGCCCTCCCTTTTTTTTCTTTATGAGTCTGGCTAAAGATTTATCCATTTTGTTTATCTTTTGAAAGAACCAGCTTTTAGTTTCATTGATCTTTTCTATTGTTTTTAATCTCTGTTTCATTTATTTCTGCTCATATCTTTATGATTTCTTTCTTTTTATTAACTTTGGGTTTTGCTTGTTTTTCTTTTTCTGTCTCCTTTAGGTATAAGGTTAGGTTGTTTATTTGATATTTTTCTTATTTTCTGAGGTGGGCTTGTTATCACTATAAATTTCCCTCTTAGAATGCTTTTGCTACATCCCATAGATTTTAGATGGGTGTGTTTTCATTTTCATTTGTCTCCAGGTTTTTTTTTTTTTTTTTTTTGCGGTACGCGGGCCTCTCACTGTCGTGGCCTCTCCCATTGCGGAGCACAGGCTCCGTACGCGCAGGCTCAGCGGCCATGGCTCACAGGCCCAGCCGCTTCGCGGCATGTAGGATCCTCCCAGACCGGGGCACGAACCCGTGTCCCCTGCATTGGCAGGTGGACTCTCAACCACTGCGCCACCAGGGAAACCCCTGTCTCCAAGTATTTTTTATTTCTTCTCTGACTTCTTCAGTGATCCATGGTTGTTAGGTGTATACTGTTTAGTCTCCACGTATTTGTGTTTTTTGCAGTTTTTTTTGGGGGGGGGGGGTTAATTTCTTTTTTTTGGTAGTTTATTTCTAGTCTCATAGCATTGTGGTTGGGAAAGATGCTTGATATGATTTCAGTTTTCTTAGATTTACTGAGACATTTTTTGTCTCAGTAACATGTGAACTATCCTGGAGAATGTTCCATGTGCACTTGAAAAGAATGTGTAATCTGCTGCTTTGGGATTGAAATGTTCTATATAGATCTATTAAGTTCATCTGGTTTAATGTGTCATTTAAGGCCAGTGTTTCCTTGATTTTTTGTCTGGATGATCTTTCACTGATGTAAGTGAACTGTTACTCTCCTACTAATAATCTTGTTACTGTCAGTTTCTCCCTTTATGTCTGTTAATTTTTGCTTTATGTATTTAGGTACTCCTATGTTAGGTGCATATATATTTACAGTTGTTATATTTTCTTGGATTATCCCCTTGATCATCACGTAATGTCCTTCTTTCTGTATTGTTACAGTCTTTAAGTTCTGTTTTGTCTGATATAAGTATTGTTACCTCAGCTTCTTTTCATTTCCATTTGCATGGAATACTTTTTTCTATCCCCTCACTTTCAGTCTATATGTCTTTTGTAAGCAGCATATATGTGGGTCTGGTTTTTCTATCTGTCAGCCATTCTGTGTCTTTCAATTGGAGCATTTAATCCATTTATGTTTAAAGTAGCTATTGATAGATATGTACTTATTGCCATATTGTTAATTGTTTTGGTTGTTTTGTAGGGTTTTTTTAATTCCTTTCTTCTTCATTTGCTTTCTTCCTTTGTTATCTGATAACTATCTTTAGTGTTGTGTTTGGATTCCTTTCTCTTTCTGTGTGTGTGTATCTATTATAGATTTTTGGTTTGTGATTACCATGGAGTTTATATATAGCAATCTATATATTATACATGATTATTTTAAGTTGCTGATCTCTTAAGTTCAAACACATTTTAACAACCCTGCATTTTACTTCCTCTTCCAGCATTTACCGTTTTGACATCATATTTTACATCTTTTTGTTTTGTGTATCCCTTAACTTATTGTGGATATAGATTGATTTTACTGCTTTTGTCTTTTAGCCTTCCTACTAGCTTTATATGTGGTTTGATTTACTACATTTACCAATGAGATTTTTTTCCTTTTGTAATTTTCATATTTCTAGTTTCTAGTTGTGGCCTTTTTTTTTCCCCCCTCTTAGAGAAGTCCCTTTAACATTTTTTGTAAAGCTGGTTTGGTGCTGCTGAACTCTTTTAGCTTTTGCTTTTCTGTAAAACTTTTTCTCCCGTGAAATCTGAATGAAAGCCTTGCCAGGTAGGGTATTCTTGGTTGTTGATCTTTGTCTTTCATCACTTTAAATATATCTTGCCCCCCCTCCCTTCTGGCCTGCAGAGTTTCTGCTGAAAAGTCAGCTGACAGCCTTATGGGAATAGATAAATTGTTGCTTTTCCCCTTCTGCTTTTAATATTCTCTCTTTATTGTTATCTTTTGCCATTTTAATTACAGTGTGTCTTGGTGTGGTCCTCTTTGGGTTAATCCTGTTTGGGAATGTCTGTGCATCCTAGCCCTGGATGTCTGTTTCTTTTCCCAAGTTAGGGAAGTTTTCAGCTATTACGTCTTCAAATATATTCCCTGCCCCTTTCTCTCTCTCTTCTCCTTCTAGGAGCCCTTTAATGTGAATGCTAGTATGCTTGATGTTGTCCCAGAAGTCTCTTAAGCTGTCCTCATTTCTTTTTATTCTTTTTCCTTTTTTTCTGTTCAGCTTCAGTGATTTCCACTGATCTGTCTTCCGGCTCACTGATCCATTCCTTTGTATAATTTAATCTACTATTGATTCCTTCTAATTTTTTTTATCTTAGTTATTATATTCCTCATCTCTGTTTGGTCCTTCTTTTTTTTTCCTTCTTTATGTTTTCTAACTCTTTGCTGAAAACTTCTAACTTCTCACTCTGTTCATCCAGGCTTTCTTTAGTTCTTTGAACATCTTTATGATTATTACCTTTAACCTCTCTATCAGGTAGATTGCTTATATCCACTTCACTTAGTTCTTCTGGGTTTTTTTCTTGTTCCTTTCTTTGGAACATATTCCTCCGTCACCTCATTTTGTGTAATTTGCTGTTTTTATTTCTTTGTATTTTGTAGGCTGGTTATGTTTCCAGACTTTAGAGAAGTGGCCTTTTGTAGGATACATGCTATGCATCCCAGCAGCACACTTCCTTCTGGTTATCAGAGCTATATGCTCTAGGGTTTCCCCCTATGTGGGCTGTATGGGTCCTTCTGTTGTGGCAGGCTGACTACTATGGGCAGTCTGGTAGGTGTGGCTGGCCTCCAGTTCAGTTGGTTGCCAGACCTTGCCTTGTGCGGAGACTGCCGGTAGGTGGTGGGCAGGGCCGGGTTACGAGGGTAGCTGGCTGCAGGGCCCCAGAGGATCCTGGGGCTACTGCTGGCCCACTGATGAGTGGGGCTGGATGCCAGGGCAGCTGGATAAGAGGTCTGAGGTATCTTAGAGCTGGTTTTGGCCTGCTGGTGGGCAGGGCTGGGGCCCAGAGTGTCCCTGAGCTAGTGCCAGCTGCTGATGTGTGGATCTAGGTCACAAACAGGAGATGTCAATATAATTCTACTATCTGAAGATTAAGCCTTTCATAAATTCAGGAAAATTCTTGGATTGTCTCTGATAGCCTCACCAACTACTTCATTGAGAAACTGAAACCCTCAGGTCCTAGACAGAAATCTGGAAATTAACACATACACCTTCCAAAGAAATAGCACAGGGACCTTTTTGAGGGTGAAGGAGCTGAGTGGGTAGGGATCCAGGTCTGTGGCTACCCCCAGTCTTGTCCACTCAAATTAAGCTCTTTATTTCACAGTTGGGTTCTATATAGCATTTAAACCTTTGAAGGCAGGATGGAGGAGTCTGTTATTTAAAAAAGAAATGAGAACCACCGCTCCTCTCTCTTCTCTTTGATCAACATAGTCTCCTTAAGGTTTGCTGTTTCCTAAGGGCTAAAGACAATCCCGGGATTCTTTTCTCTCCCTATTTCAGCGCCTCTCACAGCATAGAGGTGGAGTTGCAAAATTACACTGAAGCTGAGCATCTCCGAGTTGAAGCAACCTAATGGTCATCTCCTATAATTTTCCATTTTGTACAGTATTCCTCATAGAGGGACAACCATCCTTTGTTTGAGCACCTCCAAGAACAAGGAGTTTTCTGTCTCACACGAGAGTAGCCCTTATCATTCAACAACTCTAATCTTTCAAATACCTGCAGTTACATAGTTCCAAATTATACCTCTGGATGGCCTGAGTCTTCTAAACATGTACAAAGCAAATCTGTATGGCAGTGCTTCCATTTATTAATAACTGAATATTTAAATTCCACTGTTAAAGAGTAAGTCTTGAGTGAAAAAAACAAAGAGTCTCAAGTCTAAAATTTGCATTTAAGTTCTTCACTATTCTTTACATGGGTCCTTGTTTATCCATGTCCACTTTAAAAAGTAAGGCCCAAACTGGAATAATTTAGATGTGGTGTGACCAAGAAAAGTAGAACTAACCTGGATACCACACCAGTATTGGAAAAATAGTTCTTCTACCTTATTTTTAGCAGCCCTGTCACACACTTAGGGTTCATTTATGGTTTGTGGTAAATAAACACTGGGATCTGCTTTTAAGCCATGTTCCTCTACCTTATCCTTAGCCAAGGTTTGCTTTTTGTTTGTTTGTTCGTTGTCTAAATGTAAGATTTTATATTTATATCCATGTTCTATTTTATTCTACCAGTTTCAGTCCACCACCATAGAATCTTTTTTTAAATTTTTGATTCCATTATCCAACATACTCAACAAAATTTTGTGGCATATTCATAGTTTATGAATAAGAAAGTTATAGTGCTTTCTGTTGGTAAGAATGTAAATTGATACAGCCACTATGGAGAGCAGTATGGAAGTTCCTTAAAAAACTAAAACTAGAACTACCATACGACCCAGCACTTCCACTACTGGACATATACCCTGAGAAAACCATAATTCAAAAAGTGTCATGTACCACAATGTTCTTTGCAGCACTATTCACAATAGCCAGGACATGGAAGCAACCTAAGTGTCCATCGACAGATGAATGGGTAAAGAAGATGTGGCACATATATACAATGGAATATTAGCCATAAAAGGAAACAAACCTGAGTTATTTGTAGTGAGGTGGATGGACCTAGAGTCTGTCATACAGAGTGAAGTAAGTCAGAAAGAGAAAAACAAATACCGTATGCTAACACATATATATGGAATCTAAAAAAAAAAAAAAAAAAGGTTCTGAAGAATCTAGGGGCAGGACAGGAATAAAGACACAGATGTAGAGAATGGACTTGAGGACACGGGGCGGGAGAAGGGTAAGCTGGGACGAAGTGAGAGAGTGGCATGGACATATATACACTACCAAATGTAAAATAGCTAGCTAGTGGGAAACAGCCGCATAGCACAGGGAGATCAGCTCAGTGCTTTGTGACCACCTAGAGGGGTGGGATAGGGAGGGTGGGAGGGAGACACAAGAGGGAGGGGATATGGGGATGTATGTGTACATATAGTTGATTCACTTTGTTATACAGCAGAAACTAACACAACATTGTAAGGCAATTATACCCCAATAGAGATGTTGAAAAAATATAAAAAGTTATAGTGCTTTAATTCAACTAGCAGCCAAATCATGAAGTTACCAATCACTGCCATATCACACTATATAACAGGTTAGTCAAATATAGTAGAAAATGATAAGAAATGTCCTCCATTAATTTTTGAAGGAGAGAAAATAACCAAGCTTTAAATTTAAACAAGACTCCATTACATCAGGACACCCAGTGGACCTTGTCAAGTTTCCCTTAAATGACATAATGAATTAGAAACCTTTAGCCAATGAGCTGAAGCTGCTGTGGGGAACAGGAAAAGTTATGAGCAGAAATTTTATTCCCAGGCCCTGGGCGCATAACACCCTGGGGTCAAACAGCAGAGAATGCTGCCTTGACCCTTCTAATTCACTGAGGTTCCAGAAAACAAGAAGACTGGGTTGAACTGATGGAATTGGCACTGGGTGGGAGCAGAGGGAAGCAGAGACAGAATAGAACGACTTTTAGCAGGCCAAAATTCCCACTGATTATCTACAGAAAAAGTCATATGTTACAAGACACCAGAGAGCTTCCCAGCAGTGAGGACTAGAGAGAATAAAAGAAAAAGAGCAAATTCCGCAACTGTGGTACTCGATTTTTGAAATACCTATTAGATGCAGAGCCCGGTTTAGTTTCTGACACTACTGTAGACACTGAAGATACATCAGCAAACAGAATAAATCCCCATCTTTATAGTACTTACGTTCTAGGGAAGAGGGACAATAAACAAATATATAACATAGCAGGCAGCAGAAGGCATATGTAGGCAAACAAAGGAGGCTAAGTGGGGAGGGAATAGCCAAGGTGTAGAGTAGAGAGGTGGTGGTGTAATTTTTTATGGGATGGTCAGGAAGTCCGCTCTAATAACGTGATTTTTGAGTCACTGAAGGAAGTGATGGTCTCTTACACCCTTGTAGCCCTGGATTTTAGGATTAGACGAAGGAAAAAATAGACAAGTTGGACTACATATATGAAAGAGAAAAGGATAATGGAAACTTGATTGGATGTACATCTGCAAGTATTTTCTCCCTAAGTGGGTTTCTCTTTACATATATGGTCAGAGGTACATTATAGGGATGAGGGAAAGCATTTGACAAAGTTCAACATCTTTTCATGGTAAAACTCTCAACAAATAAAGTATATAATAAATGTATCTCAACATAATAAAAGCTATATATGACAGGCCTACATCTCAGCGTAGCTAGCGTCATACTCAATGGTGAAAAGGTGACAGCTTTTTTCTAAGATCAGGAACAGGACAAGGATGCCCACTTTCACCATTTTTATTCAACGAAGTACTGGAAGTCCTCGCCAGAGCTATTAGGCAAGAAATGGAAATCAAAACCATCATGAGATATTACTTCACACCTATTAGGATAACTATTAACAAAAAGTCAAAAGAGGGCTTCCCTGGTGGCGCAGTGGTTGAGAGTCCGCCTGCCGATGCAGGGGACACGGGTTCGTGCCCCGGTCCGGGAAGATCCCACATGCCGCGGAGAGGCTGGGCCCGTGAACCATGGCCGCTGAGCCTGCGCGTGCGGAGCCTGTGCTCCACAACGGGAGAGGCCACGACAGTGAGAGGCCCGCATAACGCAAAAAAAGTTCTTCTCTTCTGAGGGAAAGACAAAGATAAAGGGTTGCTCTGGATTTTTATAACTTTTAACAATAGCAGTAGTTCTCTCACAGTAAAAAAAAAAAAAAAAGTCAAAAGATAACAAGTGTTGGTAAGGATATGGAGAAAATGGAACTCTTGTGCCCTGTTGGTGTAAATGTAAATTGGTATAACCATTATGGAAAACAGTATAGAAGTTCCTTAAAAGTAGAACTACTATATGATGCAGCATTTCCATTTCTGGGTATATATTCAAAGGAAATGAAATCACTGTGTTAAAGAGGTATCTGCACCACTATGTCCAAGATATGGAAACAACCTATGTGTCCATCAGCAGATGAATGGATAAATAAAATGTGGTATATACATTATAGGGATGGTGAGGAAGAGAGAGAGACAGTATCTGTCTCCACTGCTTTCATTAGTTCATCTATGAGTTGACTCTAACCTAAGATCCTTTATCCTAAGATTATTCTTATTTTGACATTGGTCCAAATGAAAGTAAAAAGACTTCTCAAAACTGGCTATGAAAATTTGCAGAATTACAGGATAATAGGCAAAGAAAATTACACAAAAGCAGCCTACTCCACTCCAGCCCTGGTTCCAGTCCAGTAGCAAGGCCCACTACACAAATCAATCACTCAGAAACCCTGAGCAAGAGAGCAAAGCTGGAGGTTTCACACCTCCTGACTTCAAACTGGAGTAATAGCAAACTGTCTCTATTTCTTTTTAAATTTTTTCCAAAAATGAGTAAGTACCCAAAGAACAAAGTAAATTTCGTGTAGTGTGTGATGGTTTAGGTTCAGGAACAAAACTTTCTAGGTTTGAATCCTCTTCCATGACTTTATTAGCATGATCTTGCAAAATGTTCTTGAGTCTTACGATTGTGAGTCCTTGCCTTAAAATGATGGTAATTATTGTATCCACCTCACAAGGTTTTTGTGATGATCAAATGAGTTAACAATCAAAAAGTGCATAGCACAATGTCTAGCCCTTAGTGAGCATTCAATAAAATGAGCTATTGTTGTTAATTACAATCAAGCACCAGACACTGGAAAGGACTTTGAAACCCAGTCTTCAATTCAGATAATGTGGACTTTATGAACGAAGCAGTGGATAACCATGAATAAAGTGGGCGGGGAGAGGATGACAAGAATAAATGAGAAAGCTCACTCTCTTCAGACTCTTGACAGGGAATTGCCTGCATCAGGGCATCTGAAGGTTGCTCAAGACACCAGAATGCATGGTGATTTGAGAAAGGATATTGGATGTTATTGACCTGGTGGGGTCCAGAGGAGACCTCAACTTCAGAAAGATGAATGAGATGAATAGTGCTCTCTTCTACCAACCAGGGTGTAAGCAGGGTTCTTATAGCCCAAGTCAACTCTTCCTTGAGATATTTCTTTTTCTCTCTGTGTTTGCCCATAATGGACAATTGGCAGAGGTTATCCTAGGGTTTGAGATGAAGCCATGACATAAATAAACTATGTAGTTTTCTCAGAATGTTTATAAATGTTACTCTTTACATTGAGAGACCTTTAGAGAATGACTCTTGGGTTATTGAGGACAGTAGGGCTTCTCCATACCATTCCTGATACTTGTAAATCTTTGCATCTTCTAATGATATGTACCCAAGGCATGATGGAAGGGAGTCCTGGACTGCAAGTTGGAAAGCTGGATTCCAAATCTGACTACTAGTGTGGCTTTGATGTCACTTAATTTCTCTAGGTGTGAGTTTCCACACATGTCAAATATGGAGTAAGATTAGATACTTGCTAATGGTGCTTGCAGCAGTAATATTCTACTACTGTTTGTGTAGTATGCTCCAATATCTGGGGTGTTCATTCATCATTAATTTATTCACATATTGATCTATTCCTTTAGTTAATGTTTAATTTTTAAATATTTTGTTTAAGCTATGAAAATGTTTATTACATACAAAAAAAATTACAAATATTTATGCATCTACCATTCAGACTTAACAGATGTTAATGCCTTGATGTGTTTGATTCAGATTTTTTCTTTAAATGAAATGAAATTTTATAGATAATAAACTCCCATTTCTTCCTTCCCCAGAAATAACCACTGTCTTTAAATTAATATATATTTTCAATATATAGTATTGTTTTGAGTTTTTTAAATGTACATAAATAGTATACTGTAAATTTCCTTATTTTTGCTGAACTTTATATTTTCTGGATTTAGTTATGTTACCACCTATGGAATTATTCATTCACTTATTTTAACAGTGGCTTAGTATTCCATTATATAAATATACCACAGTTTAGCCGTTCCCTGTTGATGGTCTTTTAAATAGTTTCCAACATTTTGCTATTAAAATAACATTGCAACAACCAACCGTGTAGAAGTCTCCTTGAGCACATGTGTGAGAGTTTACCTAGGGTAATTACCTAGAAGTAAAATTACTTGGTGGCAGGGTATGTTTATTTTCAGCTTTTCTATAATGCGAAATTGCTCTCCTAAGCACTTGTAGATATTTATACTTTCACCAGTATTATATGACGTCTTGTTTTCCTACATCCTTGCCAATATGTGTGTTGTAAGACTCTTAGATTTTTTTCAAATCTGATGGGTATGAAATAATATTTTCTTGATGTTTTCATGTATTTATTGGCTATTCAGTCATCTTCTTTGTAAATTTTCTGTTTGTATCCTTTGCTTATATTTTTTTGTTCTTTGTTTTTGTTACTGATTTGAAGGATCAATATTTATATGTCAACTTTATATAATATATATATAATACCAATTTTTGTATTCTGAATACTAGTTCTTTTTTTGGTTTTAAGAATAAGAAGTATCTTCTCCTAATTTGTGGCTTGTCCTTTAATTGTTATGGTTGTTTTTTCACCCCAAAGTTTTTAACTTTATTATAGCTAAATTTATCAAATTTTCCCTCTATGGTTGGTACTTCCTGTGACTTGTACAAGAAATCCTTCCTTTCTCCAAAGTTATATGATATTTTTTATATTCTTCTAAAAGTTTTACAGCATTACTTTGTTTCAACACCTAGGTTTTTAATCCATATTGGATTTATTTTTGCATAGGAAACTAACTTTTAATTATTTTATTCTATAGAAATAGCTAATTGTCCTGGCATTATTTGTTAAATAGCTTATTCTTTCTCCATTGACTGGTATTGCCACCACTGTCATTCACAAAGTTTCTATATAGATGTGGGTCTATTCCATTGGTGTGCTGAGCTAACTCTGTTTTAATTACTATAGTTTTAGAGCAATTCTTGACAGCTAGTACAATATGAATTGTTTTTATTCTTTTTCTTCAAAATTGTCTTGGCTATTCATATGAGCTATACAATCAGGTTGTCAATTTCCACAAAAAATATCAAGATAGTGTTTGGATTGTGTTGAATTTGTAGGTAGACTTGAATAAAATTATCCTAAGGATATTAAAACTTCCCTACTATGTGTCTAGCATATCCCTTTATTTAGAGCTTTATCCTTGTTTTTAAAATGTTATACAACTTTCCCTAAAGTTTTGTCCACCTTTTGTTAATATATTCTGTTTACCTAATAATTTTTGTTGCTGTTGTACATAGGATCTTTTATTAAAATTACACTTCCTAATTTTTTTTTCTAAAATTAAATTGTCCAATTTGCTGCTGTTGGAGTAGAGGAATGTTACTAATTTTTTTGTATATAGATTCTTAACTTGCAAATTTGTTGTTCTCTATCCACGCTAACATTTTTGTCTATAGAATCTTTTGAACTTTCTACTTAGAAAATAATACCATGTGTCAATAATGAAAGTTTTTTCCCTTCCCATATCTTGTACTTCTCACTTCTTCTACTTGTCTTTTATGCTGGCTGAGATCTCTCATACAATGATGAGTAGACAGGGTGAGCCCGAGATGCTTGTCATTTTCCTGGTTCCAGTGGACCCTCTTTTATTGTTCCATCCTTAAGTATGTGATTTACTGTAGGTTTTTTGCCTGGGAGTCTTTTAAAACATTCTAAGCCTATGATGGTCCCTTCTGCTCTTTCTCAACAGTTGTTCATGGTAGAGGGTGAGTTCTATAGGCATACATTTGACTTTTCAAGTTGTGGAGTTATTTATCAGCTAAGCAGTTATTGATTTGGTTCTTATATTTGTGACTTGGGGTGATAAATATCAGGACAGTTGGGACCCACACTATGATATTCCTTGCCACAGAGGAGATATTTTTCTGAATGATGTAACTATGAAAGAACGTAGATCACAATCAACGGCAATCTGTTTTGTCCCCAAGTTCTAAGTACACCTCTAGATGGAAGATGAGGGTGACTGTTTTTGTGGAGGGCTTAGCCTGGTAGACAACTGGCCACCTTGGGCCCATTCAGGCCACCAGGCTTCAGTTATTTTATTTTATTTTTTTAAATTTATTTATTTATTTATTTATTTATTTATTTATTGCGGTACGCGGGCCTCTCACTGTTGTGGCCTCTCCCGTTGCAGAGCACAGGCTCCAGATGCGCAGGCTCAGCGACCATGGCTCACGGGCCGAGCCGCTCCGCGGCATGTGGGATCTTCCCGGACCGGGGCATGAACCCGCATCCCCTGCATCAGCAGGTGGACTCTCAACCACTGCGCCACCAGGGAAGCCCTGTGTACCCAGTTTTTATCACTGTGCCTGGCACTTAATATTCAAGAATGAATGGATACAATGGTACCCAAAGGAGTCTTGTTTGAGTATTCAAATTAATGAAAATACCTTGGGGAGGTGACATTTTGTGTCTCTTATGAGCACCTGAATGAAGGGCTCAGAACTACATCATAGAAAAGATGCCCCCCCAACCCCACCCCCACCCCCCCAAGGAGCTGTGAGAACTACGTGAGCAAGTCCTTTCAAAAGCTGTTGTGTAAAGAAACAGAGACAAAGTCTGTGTGCTTCACAGTTTTTGGCCAGTCCTGGCTTTGAGCCTGTCTCCTTCATGATGCTATAAAAAGAAGTCTCAGCAATTCTACTGGGCATATACCCTGAGAAAACCATAATTCAAAGAGAGTCATGTACCACAGTGTTCACTGCAGTTCTATTTACAATAGCCAGGACATGGAAGCAACCTAAGTGTCCATCGACAGATGAATGGATAAAGAAGATGTGGCACATATATACAATGGAATATTACTCAGCCATCAAAAGGAATGAAATTGAGTTATTTGTGGTGAGGCGGATGGTCCTCAAGTCTGTCGTACAGAGTGAAGTAAGTCAGAAAGAGAAAAACAAATACTGTGTGCTAACACATATATATGGAATCTAAAAAAAAAAATGCTTCTGAAGAACCTAGGGACAGGACAGGAATAAAGACGCAGGCATAGAGAATGGACTTGAGGACATGGGAAGGGTTAAGGGTAAGCTGGGATGAAGTGAGAGAGTGGCATGGACATATATACACTACCAAACGTAAAATAGATAGCTAGTGGAAAGCAGCCGCATAGCACAGGGAGATCAGCTCGGTGCTTTGTGACCACCTAGAGGGGTGGGATAGGGAGGGTGGGAGGGAGATGCAGGAGGGAGGCGATATGAGGATATATGTATATGCATAGCTGATTCACTTTGTTATAAAGCAGAAACTAACACACCATTGTAAAGCAATTATACTCCAATAAAGATGTTAAAAAAAAAAGTCCCATAGTAAACATGATTCAAACAGACTTTTGAGATCTTAAAGCAAGCTCTGCAATTCTTAAGGGCCCCCAGCTCTCCACCCTACAGTTATTCCCTCTTGCAGTGAGAACATCTGTTGGGAAGGACGCGCTCTTTTCTGGACTGTGTGTAATTCTTACTCATAGATCTAAAGCGGGATGTGGCCTTAGACTCTCTAGTTCCCATCTCTTATCCTAAGACTGAGAAAATTGGCTCCGGCAGATGGAGCAATTGGCCAGGCCCACAGAGCTAGTTCGTATCAGAAGCCAGTTCAGGCAAAGAAGAACTGTCTCTAGGGCTCCTCCTGTCTGCAAATATCATTTTTAAATCTAATTTGCATCTTTCATGAGCATCCTGATTTCAGCCCTTCTCCTGCTTTCCAAGACCTACATGGAACTGGGCTTTGCCAGTTGGCAAAGTCTTGCCTTGATCAGCAGAACTCTGATTGCGCAAAGTGAGAATTCAGGGGCTCAGTGGTGGCGGAAAACACTGCAGACCAACTTCCGAGTCATTTTAGAAGGACTGAATGGCTTTGGTTCCCCACTGACTCTCCTGAAGGGAGATTGCTTGTTCTATACAACAATAAAAAGAAGAGTGAAGGGTACCCTCAGAACAACTCGGGGGTATGGAAGGGAAACGTAATTTCCCAGAGGGTAGGAGAGAGAGGATTGTGTTTCCATACTGCACATATTAAACTGACAACAATTTGCCACGTGGCTCTTCAGGAGAAGGCAAACCCTTTCCTTTGGGGTGTAGCCCCAGCATAAAAACCGACAGGAACAGATGTTCCATCCGTGAATTCTGAACTTTGGCGGTTAATAAAGGGTCCTGAGACGTGGCATAAGTGAAGGCAGATCATCTTGGCTGCCCATCCTGTCACCTGGATGGAAAAATGTGCCGGGTGGAAGGAAACAGCCCTCAGAACGTTCTGCTGGGCTGGCTCCAGAGGGTGGGCTCCGGGGGGTGCTAGAGGAAGCTGGCCTTTCTTCCCATCTCACTCAGACCTGTCTTTATTAACCTTAGGGAGTGAGAAGGTGCTTGAAAATGAAATTCACAGATGATTCCGAATGGAGAAATGTAATAAACACCAGCATAAGCAAAGGAATAACCTAAAGGAATTAGGAAAATGGGAAAGGCAGGGACAGGACTGCAAATCATCATGGAAAAATGCAAATGGATATGTCTGAGGCCAAATAATCCACAAACCAGATATTCATTGGGCAGGAAACTTTTGAAGCACCTTAAGGACAGAAGAGCTGGCTGTGAAATGGTTGCTTCTGACAGTTGCAGAGACCAAGGTGGAGTGGGCTTGGAAGATGGGTGATCCTTCCGGGAGGCCTACGTAGAGGTGTGAGTTGACCTCATTCTAGGGCTCCCCCATCTTTCTCCTTACCTGACACGTTCTCGGCCCATTCTCGTGTCCGTCGGGGTTGGCTGAGGTAAAGTGCGTTGTGAGATAGGGATCTGGAGGAAGCAAGTAACATTCCAGCCATTAGGCATCTGCTATGGAGCGAGCTACCCAAACTGTATTCTTTTTCTTTTTTCACTTTTATTATATGCCTTCTTTTAATTTATTTTATTTTAACAAAATAGATTTCATCTATCAAAAACACATCCAGACAATTCTTTAGAAGAAAATAAGAGAGTGAATAAGTATTTCTGTCAAATAACATGTTCCATTTATGTCATCAAGAATAACAAATTTGGGGTAATTTTGTCCTTGTTATTTTGATTTGAGAAATTTGTTACCAAAATTCTTCCTTTTAACCTCACTTGTAAAACTTCAACAATTACAAACTGATGATGACCAGAGATTCTCACACTTTCCAAAACAGGCAGCATGTTTATAACTTTGGAAATTGCTGTGTTTGGAAAGTCCTGCCTGAGACCCCACTGAAGCGCTCTGTGTTGACTGAGGCCTTCAGCAGG
>NW_006787469.1:4073094-4088054 GCF_000442215.2 Lipotes vexillifer
TGAAGAAAACCGGAGCCCTCCCCTCCTTTCCTATTATAGTGCAGTCAGAGGCCTACTTTCCCTGAAAGTTCATCATCTTGTTTTGAACAGCCCTTCAGTTTGAAAAGCTAAGCCAGGAATCAAGGTCTTATGACTGCTGACCAGAATCACCAAAGAAAGTATGAGAATAGCTATGCAGATTCCTGGGAACATCTTTTATCCTCTGTGTGGATTATCCAGGAGAATTATTCTAAAAATATAGGCTGAAATGGCATAATTGCAGAACATGCTTTGTGTTGCATTAGGAAACCACTTGAGTTTTGGGGGTTTTTTTTTTCAGATCTCTTTCCATCTTCCTTTAATCACAGTAATTTTCAGCAGGCCAGCAGATCAGAATCACCTGAGGAGCTTGTTAATGACGCGGGGCTTGGTGCCCCCTAGGATGGGACTGTGGGGAGTGGGGTGGGGCCTGTTGGCCTGGGCTGTGGTGGTGTGGAGGGGAGGGAGGGGAAGGGAGGGGAGGGGGGCCAGAGTTGCTGTGTGTAGTTGAAACTTACCAAAGCTCTGACCACCCCGTGGATGACCTGACCTGAGCTTAGATCTAATTACCTACTGATGAAGGAGCTTGAATGGAGAGGGAGATGCTGTTTCAGGGGGCCTGGCTTTAAGACTCACTTGAAAGTCTGAACCCTTGGCTTAGTGTCAGAGGAGGAGACCTGGGCTCTCAGGACTGGAGTCAGTTGGGGTGAGTCTGGAGGAGGAAGAGGTGGTGATGGTTTATCTCTAGGAAGCCAAAACCTGTTGTCAATTCCAAGGGGCCGGCAGCAAGAGGCAGAGCCAGCAGGATCTGGATAAGGCTATACACTGCAGCACCTCCAGAAAATGTTCTTAATCCCTGTTTTAGAGCACACAGCAGTTCATGTGCAGTATCCATGAGATAAGCCCCGTATTGTTCACACCCCAGGACCAGTCCAAGCAGAAATGTGTAGAACTGGGTGCCCGGGGCTCCTGGAATGGGTAACTGGCTAGGCAGAACGTGGGAACCCAGAAGGTGCAGTGTGTCCATTCTGGGAGCTGGCAGTTATTTGGACTGAGGTGTGGTCAGGAACAAGATGACTGTGGATGGGAGCAGCCAGGAAAAGATGGAAGCTGGGACTGGGAGAGGCATGAAGATGCACAAGGGCCTGGTTGAGTTCAGCCTCCAGCTGGAGGCTGTTCCATCTGCCATTTTTTTCCTCAATAAGTTTACTTGTTGGTGTTTCTTCTCTTAAAATTAAAAGCACTCATTACGGCTCTTGACAGATTTACACGCTTCTATTTTTTAATCCAGAGAAGGGGTAACCGTGGGTGCTAGTCTCAACCATCATCTTGTCTTATTCTCAGTGTAACACCTACAGCTGCCCTGATACTGTATTTGTGTTTGTTTCTTTACTGTGTCCTCCCACCCCTGGAAGGTTATCTCCCTGGAAGAGGAATCATGACGCTTTTCCTCCACTGAGTCCCTAGTGCATAGCACAGCGCCTGACACATACTTGGCTCTTAATAATAAGTTAGATGAGTGCTTTGATGCTTCATGTACTGGTACGTGCAGAATATGAGCTGTTTGAGTGCAGTTTGAGTGAATGGTACTCTCCTCTGACCAAAGGTGACTTACAAAATGGAGAAAGCATATGAGGTACTTTCTTAGGATTTTAAACTACTTTCTTCTCTTTGGCTCTGTGTGTATTAGTCAACAGTTTTTATAATGACCCAAGAGACCCTCTGCTGATGACCCATTTCCATAGACGACAGTGAGCTAGCAGATGTGTTTTCACTTGAGGCTCTGTGTGGAGTGAGGGCCCTGATGACACCCAGATGTGCACTTCCTCCACTGGGTGACTCTTCAGCTCTTGCAGTGGCGAAGGGCATGGTGGGTCTGAGTGCAGCTTCCCTTGGTTCAGTCCAAGCTCTGCTTCTTATGGTGCATCCACTTGACCAGCTCCCTCTGGTAACAGTTTCTCTGTGTCCAGTTCCCTCATCTGTAACACAGGATGATAAAACAACAATTCCCACTTCTAAGATTGATTATGGAGATTAAATGCCAATATGCGTAAAGTACCAGACCACAGAAAGCACTATACATGCATTAACTCTCTTTATCATTATTAATTTGTGATTATGGAAAATGTCGGCTGTCTAATGAAAGCCAGTCATTGCGAGACTTATGACTGTTATGTATTGAAAAGAATTTCATGATGCCCTACACAGTCATTTATGCACATTTGTTCTGTAGCCTTTGTGTCACTGAAAAGTGGTGAAACATGGTGAAACAGGAACAACTTTGGAGCCTCTGTAGCTAGGAAAGTGATTTAATGGCATTATCTTAAAAAGAACTCATGGTGTTTCTTTTTGCTTAGTAGAAAGCCCTTTTTCACCTAGTATCCTGTAGCAGACACACCTTAAGGAAGCTCCCAATGGCTCATGCCCTTTTATGACTCCCTCCCCTTGAGTGTGGATGGGACCTGTGACTTGCTTGTAGCCAACAGAATATAGCAAAGGTGAAGGAGTTTTGCAATGTAATTAAAGACCCTAATCAGTTGACTTGTGTTAATTAAAAGGGAGAGTACCATGGTGGGCCTGACCTAATCAGGTGAAAGCCCTTAAACGAGAGATGGGAGCCCTCCCTGAGGTGGGAGAAACTCTCTTCTGCTGGCCTTGAAGAAGTGAGAGGCTGTGAGTCCTGTAACTGCAAGGAAATCAATTCTGCCATTCCTCATGCCAGCTGAGGGAGTGTGAATATGGATCTTTCCCAAGTTGAGCCTCTGTTGAGAACATTACACAGCCGACTGCAGTCCTCTGTGAGTCTGGGCAGAGGACACAGCTTAGCCATGCCCAGACTCCTGATCCTTGGAAACTGTAAGATAATAAATGTATATTATTTTAAGCCTCAACATTTGTGGTAATTTGTTATGCACCAATAAAAACTAATACAGATCCAATTAGGAAATGGCTCTTTTCTCTCCCCAAAGTCACCTGCCATCCTTTTTATTACACAGATATAGAAATCAGAGCCAGGTGAGAGCACAGATAGAGGAGAGAGTACTAAAAGATACAGCTGTATGGTCAAGCAAGACGAAACTATTTTTAAGTTGAAAAGCAGTGCAGGACATCAGCGTGCTGAGGATTGTATTGTAAGAAGAAACTGCTGTGGGAATCAGTTGATTAACATGCGATTGAAAGTGAATTTTGAGACTATACATAGAACTCTTGCAACTCACTAATAGCAGAAAAATAACCCAATTTTAAAATGGGCCAAAAAATTTGAATAGACATCTCTCCAAAGAAGATATACAAATGGTCAATAAACATAGGAAAAAACACTCAGCATTATTAGGGAAATGCAAATCAAAACCACAGTGAAACACCACTCACACACACTAGGATGGCTATGATCAAAAAGTCAGACAAATTAGAAGTATTAGTGAGACTATGGAGAAATAGGAACACTAATGCACTGGTGGTGGGTATGTAAAATGTTGCAGTCACTTTGGAAAACAGTTCCCTAGAAAGTTAACACTGAGTTATCACTTGACCTAGCAATTCCACTCACAGGTATATAGCCAAGAAATTTTAAAACATATATCCACAAAAAAAAAAAAAAAAAGAAAAAGGAAAAAACTTGTGTAGTTTTTATAGCAGCATTATTCATAATAGCCCAAAAGTGGAAACAATCCAGATATCCATCAACTGATGAATGGATAAAAAAAAAATGTGGGATATCCATACAGTAAAATATTATTCAGCCATAAAAAGGAATGAAGTACTGATTCATGCTGCAATATGGATGAACCTTGAAAACATTATCCTAAGTGAAAGGAGCCAAGTGTAAAAGGTTTCAAATTGTATCATTCCTTTTTTTTTTAAACATCTTTATTGGAGTATAATTGCTTTACAATGGTGTGTTAGTTTCTGCTTTATAACAAAGTGAATCAGCTATACATATACATATATCCCCATATCTCCTCCCTCTTGTGTCTTCTTCCCACCCTCCCTATCTCACCCCTCTAGGTGGACACAAAGCACCGAGCTGATCTCCCTGTGCTATGCGGCTGCTTCCCACTAGCTAGCTATTTTACATTTGGTAGCGTATATATGTCCATGCCACTCTCTCACTTCATCCCAGCTTACCCTTCCCCCTCCCCATGTCCTCAAGTCCATTCTGTACGTCTGCGTCTTTATTCTTGTCCTGCCCCTAGGTTCTTCAGAACCATATTTTTTCTTCTTTTTTTTTAGATTCCATATATATGTGTTAGCATGCAGTATTTGTTTTTCTTTTTCTGACTTCCTTCACTCTGTATGACAGACTCGAGGTCCATCCACCTCATTACAAATAACTCAATTTCATTTCTTTTTATGGCTGAGTAATATTCCATTATATATATGTACCACATCTTCTTTACCCATTCATCTGTCAATGGACACTTAGGTTGCTTCCGTGTCCTGGCTATTGTAAATAAAGCTGCAGTGAACATTGTGGTACATGACTCTTTTTGAATTATGGTTTTCTCAGGGTATATGCCCAGTAGTGGGATTGCTGGGTCGTATGGTAGTTCTATTTTTAGTTTTTTAAGGAACCTCCATACTGTTCTCCGTAGTGGCTATATCAATTTACATTCCCACCAACAGTGCAAGAGGGGTCCCTTTTCTTCACACCCTCTCCAGCGTTTATTGTTTGTAGATTTTTGATGATGGCCATTCTGACTGGTGTGAGGTGATACCTCATTGTAGTTTTGATTTGCATTTCTCTAATGGTTAGTGATGTTGAGCATCCTTTCATGTGTTTGTTGGCAATGTGTATATCTTCTTTGGAGCAATGTCTAGGTCTTCTGCCCATTTTTGTATTGGGTTGTTTGTATTTTTGATACTGAGCTGCATGAGCTGCTTGTAAATTTTGGAGATTAATCCTTTGTCAGTTGCTTCATTTGCAAATATTTTCTCCCATTCTGAGGGTTGTCTTTTCATCTTGTTTATGGTTTCCTTTGCTGTGCAAAACCTTTTAAGTTTCATTGGGTCCTATTTGATCATTTCTGTTTTTATTTCCATTTCTCTAGGAGGTGGGTCAAAAAGGATCTTCCTGTAATTTATGTCATAGAGTGTTCTGCCTATGTTTTCCTCTAAGAGTTTGATAGTGTCTGGCCTTACATTTAGGTCTTTAATCCATTTTGAGTTTATTTTTGTGTATGGCGTTAGGGAGTGTTCTAATTTCATTCTTTTACACGTAGCTGTCCAGTTTTCCCAGCACCACTTATTAAAGAGGCTGTCTTTTCTCCATTTTATATTCTTGCCTCCTTTATCAAAAATAAGGAGACCATATGTGCGTGGGTTTATCTCTGGGCTTTCTATCCTGTTCCGTTGGGGTTTATCTCTGGGCTTTCTATCCTGTTCCGTTGATCTGTATTTCTGTTTTTGTGCCAGTACCATATTGTCTTGATTACTGTAGCTTTGTAGTATAGTGTGAAGTCTGGGAGCCTGATTCCTCCAGCTCCGTTTTTCTTTCTCAAGATTGATTTGGCTATTCAGGGTCTTCTGTGTTGTGAAATTTTTTGTCCTAGTTCTGTGAAAAATGCCATTGGTAGTTTCACAGTATCATTCCTTTTCAATGAACTGTCCAGAACAGACAACTCCATGGAGATAGAAAGTAGATTCATGGTTTCCCATAGCTGAGGGAACAAAAGGATAGGGCCTGATTGCTGATGGATATGAAATTTCTTTGCGGGGTAATGAAAATTACTCTGTACTTAACAGTAATAGCTGTACAACTTCGTGAATACACTAAAAACCATTGAATTGTGCTATTAAAACAGATGTATTTCATAGCATGTGAAATGTATCTTAATACACGGGTTCCCTGGTGGCACAGTGGTTAAGAATCCGCCTGCCAGTGCAAGGGACCCAGGTTTGAGCCCTGGTCCAGGAAGATCCCACATGCCATGGAGCAACTAAGCCCATGTGGTACAGCTACTGAGCCCACACACCACAATTACTGAAGCCTGTATGCCTGGAGCACGAGCTCCACAACAAAAGAAGCCACCACAGTGAAAAGCCTGCACACCGCAACAAAGAGTAGCCCCCGCTCGCTGCAACTAGGGAAAGCCCACGCACAGCAATGAAGACTCAACACTGCCAAAAAAATTAAATAAATAAAATTATGTCTCAATACGGAAAGTGAATTTTGTGTTAGTACAGTATAAGGGCCCCCAAACAAGGAAGTAATCAAGTCCACTGTGGATGGCTTTAAGTATGAACAGCAAGAGTCACCCAGAGGAAGATTAGCTGAGGCTACAAGAAGTTTAGATTGAAACAGATTGGTGTTTCCTCGATTCTTCATCTTGATCAAAGATTTTCCCCCATACCTCCGTGGACTAAACCTAGACAGACCCCAAATCAGTGTCCAGACTGGTCACTACAGTAGTAGTCTATGATGGGCTCCATCCCTCCCCCAACTCTGGGAATATGCTTCTTTCTTCTTTTTACCAGTTTGCATCCATTACCATTATCAGTCAATGACAACATCTGTTTAGGCTTCAGATGTTCAGTGCACAAGCTCTGAATCACGATTTAAATACGTCTTGGGTTCCATAAGAAATCAAAAGAACTTTTCATGCTTAAAGGCTAGGCATATTTCCTTGAGGTCTGAGGGAGTATTATTTTGGTTCTAGCTGATTTTTTCAATGAATCCTTCAAACTCCAAAAAACCTGCCTCTTAAATGTGTCTACATTGATTTGGGGAACCAATGTGTATCTAAAAATTAAACACAAAGAAATTTGGATATTAGGCCATAAAAAATGAGTCATACGTGGCCCATCCTCTCTACCTCTCTATAAGCTTTTGGGTTAGTTAGGGGGTTAACTCACAGATAATAGTTACGCGAGGCAGCGTGTCACACACAGTGCTAAAGTCGTTACTTAATGTCACTGGGCGAGCTATAGTGGCTAAAGGGCAGGACGCTTTCAGCTAGACTGCGGTGATCAGGGAAGTTGCTCTGAGGAAGCGATATTTAAGATGAATCTTGAAAGCTGGATTTGATTTAGATAACCAGGGAGAACGGAAAGGGAACTCCAGGCCAAGGGGAATGGCAGGCAGAAAGCTATGAGGCCAGAAGGCTGACAGCATGTCCTGGGAAACGTGATTTGAGCACCTTGCCAAGGAAGATTTACTTGGGGAAGTAACGAGACAGACAGAGGTTTGGAAAGGGATGAAAGGTGGGGGGAAGCCCTTATTTTTCAGAAAGAGGCACAGTGAGAGCCATGTTCTGTAACTTCTTTTGTAGTTTGGGGCTAGATTGGACACGCGCCCTAGCAAGTTCACCCCTTTGTTTCGCTCTTCTCTCTGACCGCATGGAGGAAAAATGAACCTAAGGTTTCCAGAACCTGGGAATTAACTATATTTCACCCAAGAAGACTTCCCTGCATCTATGTGGAAGAGGAAACCTCAGGCAGCACAAATAGAGCCCTGTCTAATGCTCATGGTGATGAATATTGAAAGCTTTCTTTGGAAAGGTCTTAGACTGTGGTGGTATTTGAGTCCAGTATTGATTCTCTGATGCAGTTTTCCTCACCCAGGACGCTCTTGATTACCAGCTCTGTCCACAGTGATGCCGTGCATACGTGTTGGCGTGGAAATCTATCTAGAACAGGTTTTCCTCACTGCTGGCTTACAACTGGCTGCCAGTCAAATTCACAATCCAACTCATGCACAAGCAGCTTTACAAATCTCAGACAGAACACCTTTGTACTGACTGCATCGCCTCGAAAGAGAATGTACCTTTTATGGTCTTTCTTGGCTTAAGTTCTTGGCAGTTTAAGGCCTTTTTCTTTGCAGACATGTAATGTGGCTTTTAGGGGACCATTAGGGGAACTCTGACCATTAGGGGAACTCTGCTTTTCCATTCTGATGCGTGAAGGGTGCCATGGAATACTGGGGGAATTGAGTATGAATGTGTGATCATTTCCTTCAACCTGTTGTTTATTAAAGAAACTCACCTATCCGTTAAAACAGGAAAATTCTTCGTTTACAAAATTGCTGCTGGAAAATGGATGCTTTAAGCAAAGGATGAGGAAATGAGCTGTTTTCTCCTAATTTCTATCCTTGATGGCTTTATGGTGGTGGCAGTGGTGGGCAAAAGGCCACATGAGTTACTCTCTCCACATGGAAAGTTCTCTCTGAGCCATGGAGATCCCTGGGTGGCGTCTCTGGACAGAGTAGCTGGGTTTCTAGCCAAACAAAACTCGGAGCTCCAGGTGGGCCAGTCTCCTCCTTGCCACCTCGCATGCCACAAATATTTCCTTCTCTACACCTGTACACATATTTTTCCTCTGTTGGAAGTGCCTCCCTCAGCCACATTTCAGCTGTCTTTCATGCTCCAAACCCCATGTCATCCCCTTTGGAAAGCAGTCACTGGTTATTTTAGCCCAAAAGAATAACCCCTTGTCTGACTCCTGTTGCCTTGCGTGGCCCTCCCCCGAGATGCTTTCACGTTTGTAGTTGTTTCCTAGACCAGATAGTCAGCTCCTCAGGCACAGGATCCTTAGTGGATTGAATTACAATGATTAGAAGGAAAGTGAAAAATTGGGACTTTGTCAGAGCACAGTGATAGCATTTACATGTTTATTTTGCTTCTAGGAGGAAATCTAAGTCTTGTAGGCTTTGCAGAAACAATTACCATTAGGAAAACATCATCAAATGGCAGTCAAAAGCGGGTGGCCTACAGCATCACATTCTGGTTTTGGAAGCAGGTTCTTTGTCCTTCCCAAACGTCTCTCTTAGAAAAGCCAAAAATGGAAGTGCTGAAGCCAAGGTTGGGGCTGATGTAGCTAATCCTTGTCGACTGAAAAAAGAAAAAAATGCACAACCTAGAAGTTGAGAATGATGTTTTATTCGGCGGACAAAACTGAGGACTTAAGCCTCTCAGCTAGCTGTGAGGGACGGCTCCCAAGAGGTGAGGAAGGAACCAGGATATAGAGGAGTTTTTGCAACAAAGACCAGGTAGTTGGAAAGATTACTGTTAAAGAAAACCAGACATCTCAAGTTAAGGAATTTAGCACTTTTCTGTGTATGGAACACGCAAGAGTGTGGGTTTACTGAAATCATTCCTTTGATGTGCACCTCAGCTCTCTGGGGCCAGTGTCCGGTTCTTTCCCATCCTGAGTCCCCTCAGGGGGCACCGTTGGAGTTTGTTGCAGTGGCTGAAGGCTTGGCAGCAGGCAGCCCCTTTGTCTCCATCCTGAGTTCCCTCGGGGCTTACCACGGGAGGGTGGCTTAATGGCTACAACATCCTTTGTTTACTGATATGGCAGGCGACACTTTTCATTCACGTCCTGAAGCCACAGTATCCAGGGCGGTGGTCCCCAACCTTTTTTGGCAGCAGGGACTGGTTTCGCAGAAGACAGTTTTTCCATGGATGGGGGTGAGGGGGCCGGGGGAGGACGGTCCAGGCAGTAACGGGAGCAATGGGGAGCGGCGGCAGATGAAGCTTCACTTGCTCGCCCGCCACTCACATTCTCCTGTGCAGCCCGGTTTCTAACAGGCCTCGGACCAGCACTGGTCTGCGGCCTGGCAGTTGGGGACCCCTGATCTAGAGGGAGGGATGGACAAGAGAAGCAGTACTGTCCGGGTTCTGGAGCCTGTGCCCATCGGTGTGGCATCAGAGGAACCTTCTATCCTGCTTTGTGGGGATTTTATACTTTTAAGGGGCAAGGACCTGGGACTATCTCGCTCATGATTATTTCCCCACTACCTAATAAAGGATCTGGCACATGAGTGAATAATATGTTAAGTGACTCAAAAATGACAGAATGATGTGATCTACAGGAAAGGAATATGCTGTTGCTACTGAAAGTTAAGGAAAGTGGTGGCCCCCAAAAGGGTTTCTGTATATGCATATATATGCTTGATGGAGGCTTACATAAGAGTGACCTTGCTGATCCATCCCAAAAGGAAAGCACAGATGGCCATTTCTGAGCTTTCCTTTGGAGGAATTTAGGTCTAACATTGGCTAGGAAATTCAATTAAGTCTCTATTCAGAACATCAACTGTTCAACCACTGTTCTGTGTCTTGGCCCAGGAGACCTTGGGAATTCCAGTGAGCCCCATAAGGCCTTTACCTTTCGACTTCAAAGAGAACTAAGAAAATGGTTGTTGATCTTGTAGTCACATGGTCTATATCCACAAATATTAAAAAGCTGGCTTTTAGAGTGGGCCGAAGACACGTGACAGCTGCCTGTATATCTCTGGCTTGATTGAGAGTTAAGGCCTTCCCTGCCGTAGCCTAGAACTTTTATAGTTGGTGTGTTTGTGCCTTACAGGGAATTTAAGGCTCAAAAATTTCCAAGGATTTTCTGCGACTCACTTTTACACAGATGTCTTTGTCGCTCACAGAAGGAATGGATCCCTGAACTGGCTAGTGATCTCGGCATCCAGGTCTCTCAGGAAATTCCAGGTTACCCACAAGCATTTCAAGAGTCCTGGAAATTCTCTCATGGACTAACCCAAACACACAGGGGCAAGGTTTTAACAGCGCCAGATGCGCCCAGAATGCATGTTGGTATTCACTCCATTGGGCCCCTGTGTGTCCTGGGAGTCCAGGAGGGGGCCCCTCAGGGAATTTGGGGGCCTTTCTTCCTCTCTGAGGAAGAGCCGTGTTTTCTTGGCACTCTCCCATCCTCCCAGCACCTCCAGAAAATGTTCGTAATCCCTGCTTCAGAGCACACAGCAGGCAGAAAGAGGCAACAAGAGTCCCCCTTGGCTCTTCTGGCCACCAGCCTTGTGCTCCCTGCCCCCATCCTGAATGCATACCAGGGAGGAGGGTGTCTAGAGGGGAGGAGAGAGAATGACAAGCCTCACTCACTGTTGGCTTCACCTCTAACCTCAGGAAACTTTTCACCATTTCCATTATTCCTGGCAGAGAGCCACACTGTAGAAAGACAGACTCTCTGTTGAGAGAAGAGGAAAGATGGGGTCTGGTGAGGGTGTAAGTGAGGCAGGGACGGAAGGAAGGAGACCAGGAAGGCAAAAAGGGAGAAACAGAGACAGGTAGAGAGAGAAGCAGTAAGTGCTGGCCATTAATGGGCAGGGCCAAAATGTCCGGGCAGATCTCTGAAGAGCAAAGTGTGTGTAATGAAGTTAATTTGTACAGTTAATTATGAATACTGTTCAGTGTATACATTTTGATGTAACTACACTATGGTAGAAATTCCTTTTCGTTCTCTGTCACTCAGAGAAACTTGAATATTCATGAGGGAAGGGATGTGGACCTCAGGGTTGCTTGATTCATTATTAAATAAAATCTGGATTTTTTTTTCCCCAGATAGGTCCATGATGCATTTCCCACCTCCCACCCCTAAAAATAATAAATTAAAAAGAACACATGTGAACACACTGCTTGTAGGTACCCAGGTTGACTGTGGTTATATTCCTTTCTGATTCACTTCTGCAACTTTGTGGCTTTCTCTTCTATGCCAGAACATGTTGGAATGCGAAAGGTGAGGATGAGTGATTTTAGGGATAACTTGCAATCCTCTCTGATTTTATTTTCTGAGAATTGTCACTCACATACTTGGGTGCTAATATTATTAATGGTTGAAAATTATTCACAAGGCACTTCAGAAAAGATTGAGACGTGCTGCTATGACTTAAGATCCACAGTTCCCAGAGCTGACCTTGGCAGCTGTTCCAGGAGCAGAGATTATTATGGTCTAGACATGGGGGACACAGTGAGACACTTTTGCCCATTCCCAACAGGAGCTACAACATAAAATAATGACATTCTGAGTGTTAAAAATAAAATCATAACGGGTCAGAGCAGATAGAAGTAAAATTCTGAGAGTCTCTGTGTCCTGGGAAAGAAAAGTGAGAGGAAGCCTAGAGAGATATACAGTTAAAGAGACTGAAGAGGAGGTGCCGGGGTACGTAGCATTTCCACAGACAAAAAGGGAAAGATCACACACACACACACACACACACACAATTACACAGGAAGGAGAAAAATGGAAAGTTGGCAGAACAAAGAAGGGTATGGAGAATGGCTGCCCTTGAGGAATCTAGAAATTTCTTCAGATCACCAGTCATTGCTGTCTTTCAAAGAGTGAACTCCTACAGTTCTTCTCAATACACATCTCACTCTAAGAAGACATTTCTGGAAAAGACTATTAAAAACTTCAGTTATTAAGACAGTTTCTCCATTTTTGTTGTTGTTGTTACAGATTTTAACAGTTGATCTTTCACCTGTAAGATCTACATCATGATTGCTTCTGGGAGCTTTTTAGAGGTTTCAAATTTAACAAAATTAATCATTATAATATAATGAAGTAGTAAATAAGGCTTTGAAAATGTAAATCAATTGCTAATTTTAGTTTGTTCTAACATTCAAAAAGATTTTCTCTTAACCTCCAACAACTACCTTTTCTATTTAATCAGGAGATTGTGGGGTGCTCCCTGGCCTGTCCTTAACCTCTTAAATCTTTTAGGAGCCCATTGTCCTTATCTACCAGAAGGCCAGTCCAAGCTTGGGTTAAAACTAGGTAGGAAAGAAAGAGAGGGTTTAGCACTTACCATCACCTGGTGGAGTAAGGCCAAGCTTGAAGAATCCTGACAAATGAAACCAACAAAAGGGCCTGGTGCCAGCTCAGTGGGCCAGGGGAATTTTTTTTACATATAATTAGAGTCTGTCACCTTTTATCTTGGGTCAGTGGACATATTCACCCCATTGGCAGCCCATTTAATCATTCACTCTATTCACTTGAATGTTTGAGAATTCTTTGGTGGGGACAAGCTCAAATAATTCATTTAAATAAAAGAAATGAGAGGGGAAATGGTTTTAAAACTCTTCGGACAATGTATTTAAAACTCATAATCTGTTGATACTGTAAAACAAAGAATGTCATTCACCATCTGGTTCTACAAAGACTAAGTCATCAGCACTGCAGTCACTGACTGCAGTACACCCTGGAAGGAATTCAGGATGAAGGACGGGATGAGACACTCTGTGCTTTGGGAAAACAGGCAAAACAGGCCCTTAGTTAGATATGTTTCAGGAGAAAATTTTTTATGAACCTGGGTTCTTGCATCTTCCCATACTTAGAAAAGCAAAGCATTAAAATGATTAACTGAAATACCTGTTCCTCATGACTAACGCTAACCTACCAAGATGTATGCTGGATTGCACGTACTCCGTAGCCAAAATCACATGTATACTGGCCTCTCCTTCCTCTTCGGAGCAGGTCCTCAGAGCTACCTGAGAGGCTGTCTCCCAGGTTATAGTCCTCAGTAAGTCCCCAGATAAATCTGAAACTCACAGCTCTCAAGTTGTGCATGTTTTTTTCAGTCAGCAGTAATGATGGCATCTTTCCTGAAATGATTGGGATTCCACAGTGTCTGTCCTCAGCCCCCTGCCGTACTCACTGCCTGCGAGAGGTCACCCGCCAAGCACCACGCTGTTGATGGCTACCGGCCATGCCTCTCACCGAAGCCCATGTTTCCCCATCAGAAAACACTAGAATGAAAGCTTCAAAAGGTCCCAGTCCAAGCACATCTTACTTACCCAGCACCTAGCACAGCAGCTCAGAGTACACATTCCATAAGTATTCATTGGATGAATGAATGAATAAATGAATGAATGGTTATTTCCAGTAGTCTATTACCAAGTCTGTTCACCAAACATATCCAGACTCAAACTCAGAATCTCCCCCTCTTGCTCTCCTGACACTATTCTGCAAGAAACCTGAATTTGAAACTTGTAATCAGCTTATGTTTCTCTTCTTTGGGCCCTATATTGGGTCCTACCAACTTCTCCTTTAATATATCTGAGTATCTCCTTTGTCCCTGGGCCAATAGTTAAGGCCACAGTACACACCTCAAACTTTTTTTTTTTTTTTTGAGCTATAATTTTTTTTTCCAGTTTTATTGAGAAATAATTGACATAGAGCTGTGTATAAGTTCAAGGTATATAAGTTCAAGGTATACAGCATAATAATTTGATTTACAAAATTATGAAGTGACTATCACAGTAAGTTTAGTGAACATCCATCATCTCATATAGGCACAAGATTTTTAAAAACAGAAAAAAATTTTTTTCCTTGTGATGAGAACTCTTAGGATTCACTCTCTTAACAACTTTGATATGTTAATATAACATACAGCGGTGTTAATTATATTTACCATGTTGTAAATTACATACCAAGCACTTATTTATCTTTTAACTGGAAGTGTGTACCTCTTAATCTCCCTCACCTATTTCTTTCCTCCCCTCATATTCCTCCCCTCTGGCAAACACCTGCTTGTTCTCTGTATCTATATCTTTGTTTCTGTTTTGTTATGTTTGTTCATTTGCTTTGTTTTTTTAGATGTCCCATATGAGTGAAATCTCATAGTATTTGTCTTTCTCTGTCTGACTTATTTCACTTAGCATAATACCCCCAAAGTCCATCCATGTTGTTGCCAATGGCAAGGTTTCATTCTTTTTTATGGCTGAGTAATAGTTCATTGTATATCTTCTTTATCCATTCATCTATTGATGCACGCTTAAGCCGCTTCCATATCTTGGCTGTTGTAAATAATCTGTAGTGAACATAGGCATGCATATGTCTTTTCTAATGAGTGTTTTTGTTTTCTTCTGATAAATACCCAGGAGTGGAATTGCTGGATCAGATGATAGTTCTATGTTTAATTTTTTTGAGGAATTTCCATACTGTTCTCCATAGTGGCTGCATCAATTTACTTTCCTACCAACAGTGTACAAGGGTTCTCTTTTCTCCACATCCTTGCCAACACTCGTTATTTGTTGTCTTTTCCATAAACGCTTTCGATATAATAGTAGTTCTCCTTCTGATTTTCTCCCTGTTCCACACATCCAGCAAACTAGTACTGTGCCATGGAAGAGCTTCTTTACTTCCTAGCCTACAATGGCTTCACGTTTATGCGCAGACCAAGCACAGAAGCAGGAATG
>NW_006787469.1:4088128-4093496 GCF_000442215.2 Lipotes vexillifer
CAGGAATGCACTAAGGAGCAAGCACTGAAGGACCCCTGTGCCACTGATACCCTGTGAGACTCTGGGAAGTTTGCCTCATCACCTTGAATCTCCATTGCTCCGTCAGTAAGATGCCAGGTTTGGAGTAGGTGGTTTCCAAAAATATGTCCACACTAAAATATCGCCATTAGTATCCTGCCAACTCCACTGAATCCTTCATTAATTTTACATTCCTCATCCATTCAAACTATGTCCCCACCCCACACCATATAGACAAGTTATCTTCTACTTCTATCAGCCTTCCTAATCTATACCACTAGGCTCAGTTTCACACTTAATCATGGCTCATCCTACTTTTTCTCCACGTGATGAACCCTGCCTCCTTATCAGTCCAAATTCTGCACTTCCTTCAAGGCCCAACTCATATCCAACTTCTAGGAAACTTCCTCTATCTGTGATGGCATGACCTTTATCCAAGCCCGTGTAGCAAAGTGCCACGCTGTCTTCCCAAGGCAGATACTCCTAGGGAGGAAGGCCTCTGCAGGGAAATAACAGTGAACCTCCAAGGTTCTAAACTTTTAAAAGCATGTGTTCGAGGTAAACATTAAAAACCAATTCTTGTCTATGTTTTGCTTTAAAGTTGCATGTCTAAATGGTAGGCAGAAATTTTTATCCTCTTGATAATTACTTATGGAAGAATTTTCCTTTGCAAGAGTAGTGTATATATTGCCAGAGATAAAGGAAATACTTTGAAAGGATGAAATGCCAGAGAATATGCTCAAGTAACAATAGATGGATTACTTACATGCCCAGTCAGGAGGATATTTCCTATTAACTATAGGACTTGCATTTTGTTGAGCACCAAAATGAGTGGAGTATTCCACTGTAACAGGATACCGAATGAGTCTTTTCTTGTTGTCAAAGTTTTTGACACAGTCCCAAGCTGAGAACAGTAGAGGAAAGGTAGCCTCCCATTCCAAGGAGAGATGTTAAACACACACAGGACTTAATAAAAATCAGGCACACTGACCCTGGGATTCCTAACCTCACTACATACCTGCAGCCTATTGAAGAGACATATGGAGGGAGGCATATATGAACACAGAAGCTGGACCTCCTTCCCAAGTACAGAATTACAAGAATGTCATCCTGTTTGGGAAAAGAAAATAGGATTCAGATTGTAATTAGATTGTCTCTGATAAGCTATAGGCCAAATAGGATAGGATAGTATTTAAGAACATGTATGCCCTTGGAATTATATGGCCTGGGTTCAAATTATGGCTCTGCCACTTACTAACAGGGAACCCCAGGGAATTCATCTCATCTTTAAGAGCCTATTTCCTCATCCTTAAAAATGCAGATCATAACAGTACCTACTTCACAAGGTTTTGTGAGGATTAAAAGAACTAGAACTGATATTGTGCTTAGTACAGAGCCTGTCCCTTAGTAATGAATGTGAGCTATTACGATGTGCCAGACATTCAACCAGCCAGCAGGAGAAACTCAGCTCAGAAAGACTTTGTTCTCCATCTCGACCACAAATATTTATCCTTTATCTGAAAAATCCATTTCCTGTTTCAGATGAGATTTTGCTTCCCTAGAAAACAGCTACACATCTCAAGTACACATCTGGCTCATAGTGGCTAACAGAGAGACACAGCAGAAAGCAGGGAAAAATGATGAGAAACCTGTTTTGCACGGTTTCCCTAAAATTGTGCAGCTGGTGGGGGCCCTCGAGTGGGAGAATCATCCCCTCTGTTAAACTGTTTCCTGATTCTATCCACAAGCAGAGTCATCTTTCCATTTCTTCCTAATTGTGTGTGAGGGTAGAAAATTTAGGAGACATAGGGAGTTGTGTAAAGAGTTGCAAAATAAAAACTCTGAGCCGGAACCACTGGCTCAAACAACTTTATTCTTAGGAAGGTGTTGCCCTGTATAGACAAAAAGGAATCTGCTGTTGACGACAACATCACTGAGTTGAGTGCCTGTTCTGTTAACCATCAAGGGACACTGAGCCATGCGCGTTATATTTTTCCATGTTACCAATAACTCACATTTTGCCTGGGTTAGAGCACATTCCTCTTGGTGCCGGGAATACACAGGCTCTCTTCTCTCTAACTTGGCTGGTCTTGCCACAGATGATTCCTGTGACCTTGGATGTCTTACAGCCATGCTCAAACCAACTGAGCTAATTGGCTTAGACACTCTTAGGCATGATGCAGAGACCCCCACCTCTGGGATCATAACACCCTATGTCTAAAATGACCTGTGGGAAATTTACAGGGTCATGGTCATGTTATTTACATGCAAATAGGAAAGGAAAATCCATTCCAGCAGGCCACATTCTAACTACAAATACCAGAAGAAGTTATAAATACACAAGAGGAAAGCCAAACACCCTGTTAGCATTTCCTCAGAATGCCTAGGGAAGGGAGCCAACTGCTTTAGTGGTTACAAAGGGCTTGGGCAAAATGCTATGGCCCTTGGCATCAGATGGTTTCCTTATTGCTAATTTTGTAGATAGCAACTTTTTGTTGTTGTTGTTTTGTTTTTTTGGTTTTTTTTGCGGTACGCGGGCCTCTCACTGCTGTAGCCTCTCCCGTTGCGGAGCACAGGCTCTGGACGCGCAGGCTCAGCGGCCATGGCTCATGGGCCCAGCCGCTCTGCGGCATGTGGGATCTTCCCGGACCAGGGCACGAACCCGCGTCCCCTGCATCGGCAGGTGGACTCTCAACCACTGCGCTACCAGGGATAGATAGCAACTTTTGTGCAACATTTTCAGGGTTAAACCAAGGAAAGCATAAAATATATGTATTTTTTAGATTGCAGTCATTTATATTGCAGTCATTTCTCCGTGCTTCTCTTACTGCAGCAGGAAGCCCCAGATTGGCCTCTAGCCTTCCTCAAAATTTTCTCTGACCTGTTTCTTAACAACTGGAAGCTACCAGTAAACACTCAACTCACTACTTTCTCCTGGTTCAAGTTCAGCGTGAAGTTCAGATCTGCTGTCTTTAGAGCAGGTTTCCAAGTCAGTCCATTGTCATCTTTCATGCCCAGCTAAAAGTTAATTTTTTTTAATTTTAAAGATTTCATTTAGCTTACAGATTTGAACAGTTCATTAGCCCCAGTAGGAAAGGAATGAAAGCTTTATCTCCGGATAATTCGCCTGGGTTCTCTAGGAAAACCACCTGCAGTGCAGGATGTGAGGGAAAAGTTGACCCACAGCGCCATCTCCTGGTCTGTCTTATGCATTACACTGAGAGTGAGAGGCGTCAGGGAACGGCTGATCACTTCTAAGAGTGACTTCCCGGACATTAAAGTACATCGAGCCAACAGTGAGTGGTGTCGATGAACAATCCCCAAAATATGGAAGTGTGCGCATGGCCTTCTCAGAAATCCCCAGGACATTGATTGGTGCAAGTATTAAAAATAACCAATGTGGTGTACACTCAGATACGCTAAAAGCAGGCAAGAAAATACAAGTGTTAAAAAGGAAAATGAAAAAAGCCTCTGTAACAATGTGAGAAAACTTCCAGGAAGATACTAACAGGAGGATAAAAGTAGAGTATCAGTTATGATCACAAGCATATAAAAAGAAAGGAATGAGGAAAAGTGGGATGTATAAAGATGGCAACAAATGATTGATTGATTTTTCTAGTGTCACTTAATATTATGTGTTGTAGGCACAACCTCACTTTGTGATGGTGTATCATACTCACAGGAGACGTTCTCCCATATGGAAAAAAACAAGTGCAACCAAATCACACATGGTGACCACTATGAACCTTGCCCAACAAACCATTCTTTTTCTCTCGTAAATCAGCTGTAGATCATGTGTGTAAGGACCCGTGAAACTGGAATCATGGGAGAGCATTAATCCAGTATCACTAATCACCAGGAATTTAACATGCCAATCACACAGTCCCTACAACAGTCACTTCCAAACCTGGCTTATACAGAAAACCTCAGAGAGCTTTTTAAAAATAAATTTCTCATCCTTATTCCCAGATCTACTGCAACAGAAACTCTCGGTCTGGAACCCAAGAAATTGCAGGTTCAAAATGCTGCCCAGGTGATTCTAAAAGTAACCAGCTCACAAGTTAACAATTGTGATCCCTGGAGGGTCACAGCTGTATCTGATTGAGAAGGGAACACAGACTCGATAAAATCCCTGCCTTGTCAGTCCTGCGCTGCTTTCAAGAGATGTAGCTTCAGCTCCAGATCGTCAAAGGTAAGCGTGCTTTACTACAAAAGTTTGCTAATATTTAACTGCGTTTCTTTTGGGCAGACTATTTTCAAATGAAGAAATAACGCAACTTGTATATAATCTATGACTGCTTTCTTCCCAAATCTTTTCTCTATGAACTGTGAAAGTTAAGATCATTTTAATAGTCACCAAAATCTAAGTCCAGGAAGAAAAATGTCTTAGATGTTGGGGAGTGGGGTGCACAGTTACCCAAGAAGGAAACCCTTCTGGTCCAAGAACTGTCTGGGTGACCGTGGAACGTTAGATGTGGCAATGAGCTAGTGGCACAAGGCTGGCGGTTGGAAGGTTCATTAAATGCGCTTGGGGCAAATATGGAGTGAATTAATAAATGCCAGAACTAAGATGGGGATTGAAAGGAGGCATGTTTTCTTCAAAGTGGCCCATGAATCCCACTTCCAAGAAAAGGCCACCCTGTATCCCCTCATCAGAATTCGCCTGTCACACCTTTTGAGTTTATCCCACTCTCACATCCCTCATCAGAGCCCACATATCACAGTATTGGAGTCGATCGGGCGGTGTGTGTTCTAATTCCCCATCTGACAGATTCCAGTCTGCCCAGAGGACAGACCTGCATTCTCACCTTTTCATGCCCTGATGCACCTAGAATAGTACTTTGCCCCCAATGGAAACTCGTAAATAGTGACCGATTTGGTTAAGGAGCAGGGGGTGTCGCCACCCTCTGCGATGAGAACGGGCGCTTTGTTTAAAACAGAAACTGCAATTCCTAAGGATAGAGATCACAAAAGAGAGAATAGACAGCCTCAGCAGGGATGTCAAGTGCACTCAAAGAATCCTTTTGGCCCTGACCTCTTTGTTGTGACCGAGGGAGGAATGTGAGCCCAGAATGGCCTCCGCAGAAATACCTTCTCAAGTGGGCAGGGAAGCAGAGCAGGAATTATGGGACTTGAAGAAACCTCCAGATTTCCCACCATATCCCGGAAATCTCATAACTAACCCTCTGACAGTGAAAAAGGAAAGGCTGTTTGTAGGTGGGGGGGTGGGGGGGCTCTGTGAGTTTCCCAGGGAGGAGAGTGGGATAGACTTTAAAACAGGTACTGAAGGGCTGCCCTGGTGGCGCAGTGGTTGGGAGTCCGCCTGCCGATGCAGGGGACGCGGGTTCGT
>NW_006787469.1:4093652-4109457 GCF_000442215.2 Lipotes vexillifer
GCGGAGCGGCTGGGCCCGTGAGCCGTGGCCGCTGAGCCTGCGCGTCCGGAGCCTGTGCTCCGCAACGGGAGAGGCCACAACAGTGAGAGGCCCCCGGTACCGCAAAAAAAAACCAAAAAACAAAAAAACAGGTACTGAAGATCATGGCCTCCTGAAAGCTAAAGTGTTTTGATAGTCAGAGAAGCTCAGGGACGGGGGTCTGTTGAATGATCCACTAAAACCTTCTCCAGTTCTGCTCTTGTTCACGCTGGTGGGAGGACAAGGGGAGGAGGAAGTCTACTACAAACAGGAAGTACAGAAGGGGCCGAACAGAAAGAAGCTTTATAACCAGAAATATCATTGTTGTTTTTCCCATCAGTGAAAACATTTGAGTAGCTTACGTATGTACCAGTAGTCAGTTTCACAGAACGCTATTTTCATTTTATTCCATTTCTCTCCAGAGCCTCTGCTAAGCTATGAGACATTGACTTTAGTCCCGTTAAGCAATCTACAAGCACATGCTCTAAGTCATTAGTTTCAGAATGAGCTCATTTATTATAAATTCATACTATAGGTATGCCCCTCCCCACATTAAGGAAACCTGATGTATATAAAAATATGGATTTACACTAGCCATAAATTAGGGACAGGTAGCCCTGTTTATAAAATAATTATTCACTGTAAAAGAGGATTTATCACGGCTCCTTTCAAATTGTGAGTTTATGATACAATTTGAAAGCAACTTTTGGTGATTAAGAGCACATGCTCCAGAGTCTGACAGCTGGCTTCAATGTGAGCTCTGCTCATTTCTCGCTGTGTGACTTTGGGCAAGTGAGGCAACGTCTCTTTGCTTCAGTGTCTTCATTTGTAAAAAGAAGATATGATACAGTTCTTGGCACTGTGCCCGGCGCTCTGCTGTAGAAAGTGTGGCACAGCACTGTCAGGGCCAGGTGGGAGCGGGGGTGGGCACCTGGACTAGGTAGAAAATTTGACACTAAAGAGAAATTTATTTTCTCCAGAAAGAACACAACATATATACATCTTTTTGAAAAGCAAATAGATGTTATCCCTTTGGGAGCTGCAGGAAGAAATCACAAGTGCTATTATTTAGATACATACCTTTCCATTTTATCTCAACCTTACTTTTTCTGACACTAAATTGGTGACAAGATCTTCCCATTCCCACCCAACTCAGAATCAATCCTACCCAGCTCAAAGGAGAAGGAAGTTTCCACAGCAGGGAAACCATAGCAGTCACATTTCTAATTAGTTGCTGAGTTTCTTCCCATCCAGAATAAAGAATGATAGATGCTGGGTCAATAGATGATAGAGTTGGTTGACAGCTGGATAAGGAATTGCTCCTCAAACAATCAGTGCTGAATGATAATTGTATCTAATTTCTGTGCATAGAAAAGTCATGCTTTCTGATCTTACACTTGTTAGCAGTAAACTTATAGTTGAAAAAACAACGATCATAAAAAATATTCTTTTCATTGAAATGAGGCCAGTTTAAAGCTAACTGTAAAGATGAATTTAGCAAAAACTCAAAGCAAATGAAATGCTGGTTCAGAAAATATTCTTACGTTTTGATTTTGTCTGGGCCTAATAGAGTTTAAAAATAATGATCCAAATAATGCTAAGTGTTTTCTTATACATAATTGTGGGTAGAGTTCAAAATAAATAACTACACAGATTTTCTGAATACTGTAGTAGTTGTTACAGGTGCAGGGTCAATTTCTTGATTGGAAATGTTGATATTTTGTTTACCATGGGGGTTTTTCTGGCATTAATTTTGATTTGTTTAAAACACATTTCATTAAAATCTTTTTCTTGATTACTGAGGGTTTTGGGGACCCCTTAAATTTTGTGTCCAGGGTAATTAAATGCCTTACTTGTCTCATCCTTACTTGTCCTGGCCCTATTGGGGAAATGTGCACCACATCCTTAGTGAGAGGAGCTGCGGTCACATGGCAAAGGGCAAGGATATCAGGAAAGATTAAGAATCAGAGCTAGTAATGCAATCAAATGCCACAGTTAGTTTTGACCATATTTGTACTTTATTAATGGGAATTGTACAATATGTATTCTGGCTTCTTAATATTTGTGAAATGCATCCGTAGGGTTGTGTGTACTTGTAAATCATTCATTCTTGTTGCTAAATAGAATTCCGTATTGCAAAGACATCACAATGTTGATGGGCATTTGAATAGTCACAGTCTAGAGCTATTATGAATAGTGCTGCTTTGAATGATCTAGTATAAATTTCTATTAAATATCTATGCATTTTTGTTTGGGCACATACCTAGGAGTGGGATTGCTTAATCAGAAGGTGCGTGTATGTTCATTTTTAGTAGATACTGCTAGTTTTCTAATGATTCCTTTATTTAGCCTTATTAAGTCTTTATCTGGTAATATAAGGCTTGCAGTTTGTTCTTCTTTTTCAAGATAGTCTTGGCTATCCTCGGCTCCTTGCATTTCTAAATGAAATTTAGAAGTAGCTTGTCCATTTGCACCAAAAACAAAAAAAACAGAAATAAACCTGATAGGATTTTTATTGGGTTTGTTTTAAATCTATAAACTAAAAGTGGGGAGAACTGACATCTTTACAACATGCTTCCATGTCATCTTAAATTCCTAAATTTCTCAGTGTCTCATACTTTTGTCTACTTTGAAAAAACATAGGTAGCCAATAAATACACAAAATAGGCAGTCAACAAATGCACTGTTGCCACAAGGCTTTAGGCTGAATTATATTTTTCAGCCACACTACTCATCCCACCAACACCTGAACTCACCCTTGTCTTCCACCCCTCTGGGCCTTGCATGTGCCCTTCAGTCGGGTAGAATCCCTTCCTGCCTCTATCCCTCCTACCTGACAAAATCGAATACTCCTTGATGACTCAACTCAAATTCCACTGCTCTGTAGAGTTAGTAGATCTTCCTTGTGGTCTCCCACTGCATTCTCCTTCGCCTGGTTTTAAGTCACCACAGTGTATTGTGATGAGCTGCTTCAGTGCCCACTAAACTTCTGGGTGCTGACCACAGCCACCCCAGCACTTGGTAGATGTGTATTGGATTACTGGGGGAAAAAAAAAAAAAAAAGTTATTCCTTTTGCTGTTGTTGAGTTGTTTGGTTTAGGTGGTTTGTTAGCTGGTTTGCTTGTTTTGTCTTTGTGGGACTTCATTTGGGCTTAAGTTTAGTCAAAGAAAAAATGTTGTGTCTTAGTTTGGCCCTCTGGTCAAAACCTGTCAATCTGATTTTTGTTTCACGAATCATTTTGATTTGAAAATATTCATATACACTCAACGTCTTTCCAGTAAGGCTTTGAAACAGATGCATTGCTTGGTCTGATTCACTCCACAGCTTCTAGGTTAGTTTAAAAGAAAACTATTAACTACATTTTTTTCAAATACCAGTCACAGGAGAGCTCATGGCAAGGCAGTCACACCTCCAGTGACCACTAGGTGGCAGCTTCACTCTCAATATGACCAGCGTGACAGGGTCTTGCATTGTCCAAGTAGTCTGGGGGTGCAGGATGAACCATGGGATGAAACTTGCTTAACTAGGCCTGTTGGTGGAAAAATAAAGGCCAGAAATCATCCCTAAAGAAAATGGAGTTACGGGGAATACAGCATGTGGAAAATGGAAAGGAATGCCATTAGACATTGTTTCACTGAAAGGTTAGCAAAAACTAAATTGACCACATCCAAAAATTAGTGAGAAAGATGTACAATCCCAGAGACAGGTCAGACAGTGTTGGAAGGTAAAGGAGTCTCTTCTTGGCCCTCCCCTGATGGAGCCCAGTCCCTTGGGGGAGGGAGGGGAGATAGGGTAAGAGTACTCGCTGGTAGGACTGAGCCCCTGGTAATGTTTGTAAATTCTCCTGTTTAGAGCCTTTAGACATCACTGGATGGGACTCTATCCAACTGTTTTTGGTTGAGTCTGTTGTCAGCCCTGAGATTATGTGCAGCCCATGCCAAAACTTTGCTCTGTGTTTGAGGAGTCGGGGCAGAGGACATGTATCCATCACCTATTCGGTACAAGCAACTTCGTGGATTTTATTTCCTGTAATCCTTACAACTTTATATGAATCAGGTAACCGTTATCCCATTTTACAGATAAGAAAGCTGAATTTCAGAGCAAGTATGTATCTCATCCAAAACCACAGAGTGAGAAGTTGGGGATTGAAACCCAGCACTCTGACTGTTACCATAAGCACAGGCTGATTCCCAAGAAATCCCACCTTCCTCTCCTGGGAGTGATGAGAGCATCTCCCTCCTCAGATTGCTGTGGGATGAAGGGAGATGGTGCTCATGGAGAGCCTAGCACCATGTCTGGGGCACAGTCAGCACCAGTAAACGGAGGTCACCAGAGGTGCAAGGTCCTTCCTCATCAAGGCCCTCCAAGCTGGAAGCTGCAGCCATTTTCCCTGGACCCCAGAAAAGACAGCAGCCTAGAGACAGACCTCACTATTTCACCCATGTTGATCTCACCTAAAAGTGACTTTCTCACCACCCAAAGAGGAGCCTCTCAGAGGTCCGGCTGGAGGGGAACTGGGCCAGGGGGCAGTGACTGACCTGGAATAACTGCCCTCAGTTGTCTGTAACCCAAGACTGGCTGGTTCCCCTCTTCTGGGTAACCACAAAAGGAACCTTGAGGGGCTCTGTTTAGTCTTTGTAGTTCTGACTCTAAGTTTGATAAGAGTCTTTACAGGCCCAAAGTTTAAATCAGAGCCAGGGCTTGTCTCCACAGAAACCTAAGGAGGCTCCTAGAACAGCAAGTCCAGGCATTTCACGGGTCCATCCCCACAGGCCACCACGGACCTGAGGAAACTGACTGAATAATGAGCTCAGAGGAGACTGAAGGCTGAAAGTCTCAACCATCTTCTATCAGGACTGGACTTCTTTTATACCACAAATTCCTTCTGGCCTAGAATAGGGAAACTGAGGCCCATAGGAAGCAAGGCCTTGAGACCTTAGATGGGCCTGAGGAGACAGAGGCCCTGGGCAGCTGCCCTGCTGACGTTAAGACACCACAAAGAACCTGAGAAATCAAATTACTCATTCTTTCTCTTTCTCTGCTCCCAACCCCACAAAGACTGCTCAGAAGGAAGACACTCGAGGCTAGACCAAACTGCTAGATTTAGGGCTTCCCTGGTGGCGCAGTGGCTGAGAGTCCGCCTGCCGATGCAGGGGACGCGGGTTCATGCCCCGGGCCGGGGAGATCCCACATGCCGCGGAGCGGCGGGGCCCGTGAGCCATGGCCGCTGGGCCTGCGCATCTGGAGCCTGTGCTCCGCAACGGGAGAGGCCACGACAGTGAGAGGCCCGCGGACCGCAAAAAAAAAAAAAAAAAAAAAAAAAAAAAAAAAAAAAAAAAAAAAAAAAAAAAAAACCTGCTAGATTCAGAGGGCGCTGCCCCAGCTGTGAGTTAATAACCACTGGGGATTACAGGCTATGTGAACAGGAACAGCTCCTCTACTTTTCTCCCTGCTGGAGTGTGAGCTGGACAAGAGGCTAAGGAGGAGAGGGAGAGAAAGGTTTGAAAGAAGAGCTAATAGGAAGGGGCAGCGTCTCCCCTGCCATCCTCACCACCACCACCACCACCAGCAGCCCTCAGGCCCTGACCCAGGTGGGGTGGGGGGAAGGGAAGAGATAAGCAGGACTCCCCACAAAGCATCTCAGAGGAGAGATCGTACGTTTCCGCCCACAACCACCCCAGCTAGGATTCCCTAAGCAGCAACCACAAGAGGCACATGTGCCGCTGGGTCATGAGGAGGGAGAAGGTGGGGGGAGGGCAAGGTGTGGTCAGGTGGGAGGCCATTTCCGGGCTCCCCGGGAGTGCAGTGTAATGGAGGACAGCTGTGAGTTTGCTGGGACACAGCGCGGTCTGGAGGCCTTAGCTGTAAACTGAGACAACTTGCCAGCCCCGGGAGGGCCCTTGAAGGAAAGAACAGGCGCATAGGGGCTGTGTGAGGGCCATCAGCCTGGAGTAAGGGGCCAGGGGCTGCCGCTGTGAAGCAGCAGAGAGTACGGGAAGCAGTAGGAGGTCCTGTGTGCTTCCTGAAAAGGCCAGCCTCTAGCAACATCTCTCCCAGGGGCCAGGCGGGTGGCGATGCCAGCAACAATACCAGCAGAGAAGTAAACTCAGATGTGCCAAGAGAGGTACAGGACCAGAAGGAGGGATGCCCTCCCTACCACCGGCACATGGCCAGCCATGCAAAAGGACTTCTCTAACACTGGCTGCTACCAAGGAAATTGGGGTGCCAAAGGCAAGAAAATTATATTCACTTATAAAACACATTCCACTCTGTAGCCATTCGTGTGAGTCTTCTGTTGCTGCTACAACAAATTACCATAACAGCCTAAAGCACAAACATATTATGTCATAGTTCTGTGGGCCGGAAGTCCCATGAGGCTCCCGGGGCTAAAATCAAGGCACCAGCGGGGCTGTTCCTTTGTGGAGGCTCTAAGGGAGAGTCCATTGCTTTACTTATCGGGGTGCTCGCAGTTCCATGGGGTTGTGGGACTGAGGTCCCCATTTCCTTGCTGGCTGTCAGCTGGGGTCACCCTTAGCTCCTAGAGGGCTCTCTGTGTTCGTTCACATGGCCCCAGATATCTCAGAACCAATGGGGCGTCAAGTCCTTCTCACATTACCCTCTCCTTGACCTCTTCCAAACTCGCAATTCTCTCTCTGGGCATACCCAGGAAAGACTGTCTGCGTTTAAGGACTCCTGTGATTAGAATGGGCCCACTGGTTAGTCCCGGATAATCTCTCCATCTCAAGGTCTACAATGCTAATCACACCTGCAAAACCCCTTTTTTGCCAAGTCAGGTAACATATTCGCAGGTCCTGGGGAGTAGGATATGAATGTCTTTGGGTAGCCATTATGCTGTCTACCATGCATTATATATTCAACAAGATTTGATTTAGTGCCTTAATGGGCCAGGCACAGTGCTAGGTGCTGGTTTCAGATGCCAGCATCAGGGGCTTCAGGCTAGGGAGAAAGCTGAGCTGGGGCAGCACCGGGGGACATCTGTCTGACGGCTCGTCTGCCTGTGGCACCTCAGGGACCACCATTTACATAAAATGCAATATGAACTGTACCCCTACCCCATTCACCTCCTTGGCTCCCGGGCCCTCGCCCCTGAATCATGCAGGCTGCAGCCTGGTCTGGAGTTTGCTGGAGGTCCCTGGAGAGGGTCATTCCAATTCTCTGGGAAGCTGAGGAGCTCGCCAAAGGACTGAGATGGAGGAACTCGCTAGACCCAGGTTCGGCCACAGCAGAAAGAACGACAAGTCCCGAGAGCCTTGGACACAGGCCTGGTTGCTGCTCCTGTCCTTTAGCCCATTTCCAGACCTGGTTCACAGTCCCTCGAGGGACTAGAGCGGGAAATGCCCTCTAGGGTCCTCTAGGGTCCCTTGTAACTCCGTAGCATAAAAGAGACATGTGGAGAGGGCAGAAAAAAGGTTGGTTTCTCACTTATTGAAGCCCTTTCCGGCTGAGGCTCCCTGGCCTATATTGTACAGCCCCTGAGCTCGTGGGAGCCACCAACTTGCTGGGTTTTTCTCAACCACAATCATGGTGAGTCATCACAGTGGTTAGTTCTCAGCTGGGAGGCCACAGCCCCCAGCAGAGCCCCAGGTGGAGTGGCCCCCTGATCAGCCCATCCCCGTGGTGCTGCCACTGTGTTCCTTCCAGGCCGGAAGGGGCCTCCCCGGGCGGGCTGGCCCCCTGGGGGCACACCTGAGCAGCCGTGCATCCATCTGGGTGCAGGGCTTCCAAAGCCACAGTATGAAAGGTGAAGGTGATGGATAAACCAGAAAAGAAGTCATCAGCCGGCTCCAAGAAGCACAGGCTGGCATTTGGCCAGTAGCACCTCAGGCTCTTTGCTTCCGGCCAAACTGGAGATGGGAGGGAGTTGGTAGGGCGTTCTGCCGTCCTCTCTGCTCTAGAGTTCACATCTGGGAGCCAGGCCCTGACAGCTAGCATCCTGCAGATAGAGTCCACCTCACGTCCCCACATTCTGGCCAGCCAGGCTTCCGGTGGCAGTAATGGCTACCGGGAAGGGGTGTTCAGTACCTCTCATTTAAAAGGCTTTTCATACCACAAAACCCAAAATGCCAGCGGTGGTCACCTCTGCCCCTACCACTTAAAACCTGCTGGCAGGGGAGACCTTTAGGGGGTGATGCCCTCAGAAATATAACATTCCTCGTTTTATCTTTTCCGCACCCCTCTTCAGGGCTAAGTCACTGGCGATTGCCCTGAGTGATACAAAACCAGTTGGTAGCAGGGAGGAAACTTGTCAGCGATTACTACTCCAGATGACACCTCTGTGGCCTGGAAGACAAGTCTTACTCTAAAGAGCCCCTACCCCACACCAGTCCTGAATTACTCTATAGCAGCTCTTGCAGGGTACGTATGCCCCTAGGTTTCTGTTTAAGGACATTGGCCTCCAGCTAAGCCTGGGAGAAAGCTTTCCTCTCGCTTCTTCCCTCCCCCAAAAAGCACCGTTACAAGGACCAGAATAATCAGTGTCTCTCATCACATGCACACTGAACTTCAAGAACCAAGTATGACAGAGAACTCGGCTGCTGCTTTATTACCGGAAGGAACAAGGTTATTTGACCCCCTGCCGTCTCTGATTGGTGATTACTGATAGACGTAGCTTCTCTTAGTGAAGGCACATAATTTCCTTCTTGTTCCTGATCTACTTTTAGTGAAACGTCCCTGGAGAACTCTGCACCTCCTTCAGATATCCAATGCGTGGGCACATGTCCTACCAACTCCCCACATTTCAGTTTCAGTGGGGTCATAAAGTTCATCTATCCGACAAGCTCTTACCTAAAAGGGATCGTAGCCCCCCACCAGAACGGGAGATCCTTGCCCCCCCCATGGTTTTGTGCCACCTGAAAACTGCCAACGTCATCTCAACCGCCCGACTTTTGGGAAGTGGGGCAGATCCTGTCTCCCTTCTCACCGTGGTTAGCCCAGGTCACAGACCCAGTCTCTTTACCAGGAACATAGCCTAATTGTCTTGAGCACAAAGTCAATAGCAAAAGGAAAGTCAAGAGCTGCAGCAGATCTTCAGCTCAAGAGAGGACTCATTGGCTAAGAGTGTCTGCAATGTCGTGCACCATCCAGGCAGGTACAGGACGTGCTGTCCCACCAGCTCTTGTCACCTGAGGATGGAAGATGGCTCTCGGATCACAGGGGAAAAGTCCCCTATGTTGTCACGGGGATAGAGAGATTCGTATATAAAGCATTTCGGAAAACAATAGATTTATAATGAACTAGAGCCAGGGTGCCACGAAAAGGCAGTTAGGCAGCACTCTCACGGCGGGGAGCCTCACGTGCTCTGGGAAGACAGGGCTCTGGTCATAAAACATCTGGCAGATTTCTCAACTGTCCCATCACCTTCTGGGAACCCTTAACACAGGTGTCCATTCATGTCCTGAGATTAAGTCCCATGTGTGCACTTGGAAGGATCTAGGAGCCTGGCCCCTCTAGCTCCAGCCCACCAGCCTTCTTGCTGTTCCTCCCACATCCCAAGTCTGCTCCCACCTCGGAGGCCTTTCCTGCCATTCACTCTGTCTGGAACATTCCTCCCCCGGCTCCCTGCATGGCTGGGTCGCTCCGATGCTTCAGGCCTCAGCTCTCCCCTCTCCGCTCAGAGAGGCCTTCCCTGACGCCCTCTCTGAAGTAGCCCAGCCACCCCAAGGCTTTACTAGCCCACCACCCTCTCATATTCTTCTTATCACTGTCTGACGTTAAATCTGATCTGGTTTGCTTATTTGCTGCCTTGTGTCACCCTATAGGAGTGTGAGCTCCATGAAAGCAGGGCTTTTGTCCATCTTGTTCACTGATGTGTTCCCAGGCCCTCAGATGGTACCTGACACATAGCTGGCAGCCAACAGACATTTGTTGCAGGAATGTCAAAAGTCATATTCAGATGAATGTGTGGGATGGTCTGGGCATCCATCCCCACAGGAGTCTGACTTGAGGGAGAGAGCAAGGTCAGGGACTCCGAGGGGTACCCCTGAGTGGACCAGGACTCTGGCATAGAGGGAGGGACCAGGCGGCTGGGTGCCCAAAGGAATGGCCGCTCCAGATCAAACATAAGGCTGTGTTAAGTCATTCCCACTCCACGGAGGAAGAGCACTGAAGTGTAAAATAACTAGGGCCCTCCAAGCCTGGGCTGGAGACCCTTTGGCAAGATCTTATTTCCAGAGAGCTTCCACGAAGAATTCTGGAAACAAAGACACAGCACCTTCAGAACATCCTCAAGTCAGGAAACTCAAGAGAGCACCCCAAGTGTGAGAAGTAACTCCTAGGGAGTACAGTTTAAGGGGGCCACAAACACTGCTTGGAGCTGCCCTCTCACTGGACTTTCTGTTTAAGTGAGTTAATAAAGGTTGAGTTGGGTTTTTCATTCCTTGCAGCTGAGAGCATCCTAGGTGATACCATCCTACAGAAAGTGGCAGAGTGAAATCTAACGCTAAGGCAGCCAATAGAAGCCAAGAGTCAGGAGAGGCCGAGGGACGACGGGGAGGTTATTTGGATCAGGTCACTGGATTTCTAAACAGTTTTCCACTGATGCAAGGTAGATTGCTAAAGTTATGATGTATCTTTTTGATCTTTTTCTTGTTCATCAGAATCCCTATCCGAAAATGAAGAATATTATCTGGTTAACTGCCAGCTTCTGGTTTAAAAAAATAAATAAAATCGGAAAGAAAGGCCAGGTTTGAAGTTTGGAAAATTCTTGAAATTCATAGCTAAAATAAGAAATCTGGATTGTCTTGGATTTTGGTTAATATCTAGTAAATCTACTCATCTAGCCCATAATCTCAGTGACTAATGAGTCTAACCAGGTTTTCAACTGAATTGAGTCTCCAGTAATTTTCCATTCAGGGCACCCAAGTTAAACATTAGAAAGGCCCCTTTACTGTTTGGTCACTATAAAATAATCAAAGCTCCAGTGAAGAGCGGTCGCCAGATATACAAGTGCTCCTGCGGTGGTTCTTGGACCCTATTCCTACAGGCAGCGTAAGGAGGGGGGCTTGTTTCCGCTCACCTGCAGAGTTGAGATGGCTAGAAATTTCCACAGCAGTACTAAGCAACTGCCCGAAGGGTGTTAGGAACAGAGCATCTGATCAGGCAATTTCAGCATCTGAAAAGAGAAGAGAGTCAAGGCTAGTCTCTTCCTTCGCCAGATAGTGCTCCTGCGGTGGTTCTTGGACCCTATTCCTACAGGCAGCGTAAGGAGGGGGGCTTGTTTCCGCTCACCTGCAGAGTTGAGATGGCTAGAAATTTCCACAGCAGTACTAAGCAACTGCCCGAAGGGTGTTAGGAACAGAGCATCTGATCAGGCAATTTCAGCATCTGAAAAGAGAAGAGAGTCAAGGCTAGTCTCTTCCTGATGAAGCTAATTGCCTTAGGTTACTGCAGAGCATAAGACTTGGTGGCACAAAAAGAATAACAAAATTACAGAAGGTGTAATTTGGAGGCTCTGTCAAGAGCAGTGATGAGCACACTCTATGCAAGTGGTATAAATGCTCTGAAGCTCTGATGCTCAGGGACAAGGGTATCTGGAGCGGAACGACGCCTGCATTCATGTTCAGGCTCCCGAGGGGCCAAAGCTCTTTGGTCTGCAGTCACCAGTCCACTCTTCTTGACTTTAGAACACATCCACTTGGTGCGTGCTATTTTCTCACACATAATTTTCCCACAGTGGTTTCACATGTACATTCACATGAGTAAAATACCATATAGTCCCCCATTATCCATGGTTTCACTTTCTGCAGTTTCAGCTACCCGTGGTCAAACACAGTCCAAAAACATTAAATGGAAAGTTTCAGAAATAACTCGTAAGTTTTCAATTGTGCAACATTCTGAGTAGCGTGATGAAATCTTGTGCCACCCTCCTCGGTCCTGCCAGGGATGTCAGCGCATCCCGCCCATTAGTGACATGGTAGCTGCCTGCGTTATCTGACTGTCCTGGTATCATGGGGCTTGTGTTCAAGCCACCCTTATTTTGCTTAACAACAGCCCCAAAATGCAAGGGGAGTGATGCTGGCAATTCGGATAAGCCAAAGAGAAGCCGTAAAGTGCTTCCTTTAAGAGAAAAGTTGAAAGTCCTTGGTTTAATAAGGAAAGGAAAAAAAAGTCATATGCTAAGGTTGATCTGCAGTAAGAATGAATCTTCCATCCATAAAGTTGTGAAGAAGGAAAAAGAAATTCGTGCTAGTTTTGCTGTCGCACCTCAGACTGCAAAAATTACAGCCACGGTGTGTGGTAAGTGCTTAGTTAAGATGGAAAAGGTGTTAACACTTGTACAGTAAGGTATTTAGAGAAAGAGAGAGACCACATTCACATAACTTTTATTACGGTATTTTGTTTTAATTGTATTTTATTATTGTTGTTAATCTCCTGTGCCTAATTTATAAATTAAACTTTATCATAGGTATGCGTATAGGGTTTGGTGCTATGCGTGGTTTCAGGCATCCACTGGGGGTCTTGGAACATGTCCCCGTGGATGAGGGGAGGCTGCTGCATGCTTTTTACACTTTGCTGGGTGTTGAAGTTGCTGCCTGATGGAAAGTCTTATAGCCTCCCCTTGCAGTGGCTTTCCCTAATAGGGGGTTTGTGAAGCTCCAAAGTGCAAGACACACTCATCTAAACAATACCGCAAGGCAACCGAGTTTGCATTTTCTGCCCTGCTTCTCCAGCATGCATCCTCGTGTGAAACCCTATCGAAGTGTGTCCTTGCCTCCTTGGAGAGTAACCTGCTTCTAGAGTAGAAATTTCTTCCTCTTTGCTTGCTTTGGCAGTAACAGACCTCCTACCTCCCTTCTTGGTTCCACATCACCCCATGATATGGAACATCCCCATGCCCCAGCACTTTCCCACCTTGGACCAAGAGAGACCAGCATGGAACTGATCTCCCACAGTGCCTCCCCCTGTGTTCAGAATGTCCCAGAGCCTGACGTAAGATTACTCTGGTTCTTTGCATGTACGCTTGCAAATCAGGTCAAATCCTACTGAGCTCTTTGGAGGAAGAAATCAGAGTTTACCTTCTTACTTAGAGCACCCCAACCCACGTCTGAGAAGAAAATTCCTTCTGACCCCTCCTCCCTTCAGGCCCTTGCCTGGGCTGGACCGCGGATGCAGAAAGGTGGCCAAGATGGAGACTGATAGAGACGATTGCCAGTAAGCACGGGTCCAGCCTTACCGCCTCCACGGCTCCTAGAGCCACAGCTCCCTGCGAGAAGGAAGATCTTCCCTTTATCTTCTCTCCACTCTGCAGCCTGATGGCCTGGCCTAACTTTCTCCACCTGCCTCCTTGGGTTTCCTTCTCCCAGGGTTGCTTCCGGAGGGAAGGGGTTCAAAAAGAGGGACATTAAAGGGCAGACTTGTGGAAAGGTGGTGAGCCACAGAGGAGGCCTGAGAACCCAAAAGGGCTTTGGTTGAGGCTTGCATTCCCCCCAATCCTCAGCCCATTCCCTTAATCCACATGTATATTTTAAGTTAGATGTCAACACGGTCCCTGACAGCTCTTCTTTCTGACCAATATTTGTTACCCAGACTAACTCTGGGTCATTGAAGGGGTTTGACTGAATACAGTGATCCACACCTTCACTCTTACTTGGGATGGTCTTTGGGAAAGGAATCTTTCCCAGAGTCTCCCATCCACAAGCAGTTTCAGAGTAAAGAGGGGAAGCTAGCACCACCCCTGGCCTGTCCCAGGGCATATGATGTATAAAGTTTTTCACGACCTTTACATTTGAAATCCTCCTGTCTCTCCATAAATCTCCTAGTCCAACCCAGGAGGTAAGCAAAGCCTGGGAGACTCCCAGCTCAAAGGCCCCTTGCAGCTGTGCCCTAAATCAGCAATCCAGTGGATGCCCACAAATCACAGGCCAGGGCGGGGCACTGGCTGCACTTCTCCAGATGCTCACTAGAGGGAGACCTAACATATTTGTTCTTCCGAAACGCACCTGAATTTACCTGATGTTTATGAGGCCCAGCTACTCTTATGTGTTGCTTGACTTCCTCACAACAAATGACTATAACAGCTGTATCTTTTGGGCGCTTAATGTTCAGAGAGCTTTCACATATTATCTCAGGTTGGCTTCTCACCACCAAAGGCGAGCAGTGTTCCCATTCCCATCTTACAGGTGAGGACATTGAGGTGCAAAGCAGGTCAGCAGTTTCCCCCAAATAAATGATGTAATTTATGCATAAAGCACCATGGGAGCATTGATGAAACAATTAAATGATAGTCATAACGAATGTTTCTGGAGCTCTGTATGTCCAGCCCTGTGCCAGATGCTGCATGAGCTTTCCTTAGCCCTCCCACCAGCTGGTCTGGAAATTACATCAGAAGCACAGGCAGGTGCTACCATCCAGGAGAGGGAGCACATTTTTTAAAAGGCCCTGTCTTTGGACCATCTCCTCTTTTTGTCTCTTGTTCTGACCACAGATGTTTCAAATGCACATGAACAGACCCAGCTTTCCCACTGCTTCCTCTAACGGCCTCTCATCCGAGTCTCAACGACAGTCATATCTGGGGCAACAACGGTGCTTCCTCTCACTTCCCCCAGGACCTCTTGCTACACCACTAGGAATTATTATTAGTCCCAATTTGGAGATGAGGAAACTGAAGCTCAGATAAGCTAAATAATTTGTGCAAGTTCATTCAGCTTATAAAGGAAGAATTCTGGTGTCTGAGGAGGGAGGTGTGCATGAACATTGGTTAATGTCAAGCTCCAGAGCAAACAAGAAGAGTTAGGGCATCATAGGCAAAGGAAATGGCTGGTACAGAAGTACAAAGAAGCGTGTTTGATTAAGATCTCCAGACAGGTGTGTGTAGTGGGAGTACAATTGGGCCTCCATATCCACAAGTTTTGCATGCGTGGATTCAACCAACTAGAACTGAAGATATTTGAAAAAACAATTCCAGAAACTTCCAAAAAGCAAACTTGAATTTGCACTGTACTGGCACTATTTACATGGCATTTACATTGTATTAGGTATGATAAGCAATCTAGAGATGATTTAAAGTACACGGGAGGGTGTGCTTAGGTTTATATGCAAATACTACAGCATTTTTATAAGAGACTTGAGCATCCACAGATTTTGGTATACATGGGGCTCCTGGGACCAATCCCCCATGGATACCGAGGGACAACCCTATAGGGAGTGGAGGGACTGGTCTGCCAAGCTGAAAGACAGCGCTCTCCTGTGAGCCACAGATTTTTTTTTTAATTGAATTATAGTTGATTGTAAAATGTTGTTTTATTTTCAGGTGTACAGCACAGTGATTCAGTTTATATATATTGTTTTTCAGATTCTTTTCGATTATAGGCTATTACAAGATACTGAATATAGTTCCCTGTGCTATACAGTACGTCCTTGTTGTTTATCTGTTTTACATATAGTAGTATGTATACGTTAATTCCAAATTAATCCCTCCTCCTCTTTCCGCTTTGGTGACCATAAGTTTGTTTTCAATGTTTGTGAGTCTATTTCTGTCTTGTAAATAAGTTCATTTGTATTACTTTCTAGATTCCACATGTAAGTGATATCATATGATATTTGTCTTTGTATACAAATACAAATATTTGTATTTGTCAGACATATGATTTATGTCTGACTTAGTATGGTAATTTCTAGGTCCAACCTTGTTGCTGCAAATGGCATTATTTCATTCTTTTTGGGGGCTGAGTAATATTCCATTCTCTCTCTCTCTCTCTCTCTCTCTCTCTCTCTCTCTCTCTATATATATATATATATATATATATATATATATTATATATATATATC
>NW_006787469.1:4109642-4111701 GCF_000442215.2 Lipotes vexillifer
CCCTCTCTCTCTCTCTCTCTCTCTCTCTCTCTCTATATATATATATATATATATATATATGTATATATATGTGTGTGTGTGTGTGTGTATACCACATCTTTATCCATTCATCTGTCGATGGACATGTAAGTTGTTTCCATGTCTTGGCTATTATTAGTGCTGCATTGAACATTGGGGTGCATGTATCTTTTCAAATTAGGGTTTTTACTTTTTCCAGATATATGCTCAGGAGTGGGATTGCTGGATCATATGGTAACTCTATTTTTAATCTTTTAAGGAACCTCCGTACTGTTCTCCATAGTGGCTGCACCAATTTACATTCCCACCAACCATGTAGGAGGAGTCCCTTTTCTCCACACGCTCTCCAGCATTTATTATTTGTATACTTTTTGATGATGGCCATTCCGAATGGCATGAGGTGATATCTCATTGTAGTTTTAATTCACATTTCTCTAATAATTAGCAATATTGAACATCTTTTCATGTGCTTTTTGGCCATCTGTATGTCTTCCTTAGGGAAATGTCTATTTAGGTCTTCTGCCCATTTTTTGATTGGGTTGTTTGTTTTTTCATATTGAGTTGTTTGTATATTATGGAAATTAATCCCTTGTCAGCCACATCATTTACAAATATTTTCTCCCAGTCCATAGGTTGTCTTTTCACTTTGTTTATAGTTTCCTTTTCTGTGCAAAAGCTTTTAAGTTTAATTAGGTCCCATTTGTTTATTTTTGCTTTTGTTTCCATTACTCTAGAAGACAGATCCAAAAATAATATTGCTGTGATTTATGTCAAAGAGTGTTCTGCCTATGTTTTCCTTTAAGAGTTTTATAGTATCAGGTCTTACATTTAGGTCTTTAATCCATTTTGAGTTTATTTTTATATATGGTGTTAGAGAATGTTCTGACATTATTCTTTTACATGTAGCTGTCCAGTTTTCCCAGCACCACTTATTGAAGAGACTGTCTTTTCTCCATTGTATATTCTTGCGTCTTTTGTCATAGATTAATTGATGGCAAGTGCATGGGTTTATTTCTGGGCTTTAAATTCTGTTCCATTGATCTATGCGTCTGTTTTTGTGGCAGTACCATACTGTTTTGATGACCGCAGCTTTGTAGCATAGTTGGAAGTCAGGGACCCTGATTCTTCCAGCTCCATTCTCCTTTCTCAAAATTGTTTTGGCTATTCAGGGCTTTTGTGTTTCCATGGAAATTTTAAAACTATTTGTTCTAGTTCTGTGGAAACTGCCATTGGTATTTTGTTAGGGATTGCATTGAATCTATAGATTACCTTGGGTAGTATGGTCATTTTAACAATATGGATTCTTCCAATCCAAGAACACAGTAGATTTTTAAACAGAGTTCCCATGTGATCAGATCTGCTTATTACTTAGACTTTTAACCAGAGTATTTCAAAATAATTTACTACTTTTGGTTGATTTTAGTTAATTAACAAAACCCATGAGACAGGATTAATAGCTCTATCACCCCCATTGTAGAGGTAAGGAAACTCAAGCAGAGAAGTTAAATGGCGTGCTTAGGCTCTTAGGTCATCAGTGACAAAGCAAAACCTGTGCCCTAATCTTCCAGCTCCCGGTCCTGAACTCTGTCCTTAACAGTGACCCAGTGCTTGAGTCCAAGAAGACAGCCAGCCAGGCACACTTACCTGTACTAAAAAATACAGAGACCTCTGAGCCCCACCCACCCACCCACCATGGCCCTGCTCAGGGCCCCCTCACGCTGCACTGCCTCACGCTGCACACTCTCCCACAGTTTTGCAGAGAAGTTTCTGCCACCTTTGGTCGGTCTTATATTTGTAGGTGCAAACATTTATTCACACAGCAAGAAAGAAAATTCAGAGCCCACCTGATCTTTTTCACTCTGCTTTTGATACTTTCCCTGTCCACGTCAAATCACAAAAGAATAATTAATCTTCATAAAACTGAGTTTCAACCAGTTTAAAGCATTTCATTGAAGAAGATACACTTCAGTGTGGTGTTTAGCTCCTCAGTGATACTTGTAACCCTGTAACCCTGGGTAAACCCTTTGAAGAATTCTAAGAA
>NW_006787469.1:4111711-4116872 GCF_000442215.2 Lipotes vexillifer
GAAAGAGTGGCTCGGGGGCCTCTGGCTGTTCTCTCTGGGTTCCTCTAGGCTCAGAGTTTTGAAGTGTGGGTGGGACCAAGAAAAGATGGTTGGGGGGAGGGGAGGGGGGGCAATCAAGGGACAGAAGAACCAGCCATGCAAAACCTTGGTTTGACAAATATATCACTTCTGGGGACAGAGGCCCCCTCCTTAACACATGGCTACATCCCCTGCCCCCAGCATAGCAGAATAAATGTATTTTGATGATGTTGATTATGGCTCCTCCTTAGGCAAGAAAGAGAGGAGGTCATGCAGGAAAGGCAGGATTGAGAGACAAAATGTGTCAGTAGGAATACTAGTGATGCTAGGAGCTAGGATTCAGGGGACAGAAAAGGCCAGAGTGGCAGCTGTATAAACCTGCTGCGAAAGCCAGGGCTCTGGAGAGAGAGTGGAATGCTGGTCTAACTGCATGATTTGGGGCAAGTTATGGAAACTTGTTGAGCCCATGTCTCCTCTATAAGACGGAGATCATAGCAACATCTACCTCACAGGGTACCCGTGAGAATTGAGGGATAAACCACATAGAGGCACTTCGCCTGGTACCTGGCACCTACCAAGTGCCCAATAAATATGTTATTATTATTTAAAAATTCAAGATCGTCCTTCATAAAGAAAGTCTGTCACTTCTGTGAACTTTCTCTCATTGTTTTTTCTTTATTATGTCTACAAATGGTATTTGTTAAGCATATATATTTTAATTCTTCCTTCATCACCTTATCCACGTTCAGTTAATCAGTTTCTTATAAACAAAGCAAACCTCCCAGCCTGCTCTACGGTCAAAAGGACACCCGGGGGACTTCCCTGGTGGTGCAGTGGCTAAGACTTCACCCTCCCAATGCAGGGGGCCCAGGTTTGATCCCTGGTCAGGGAACTAGATTCCCACATGCATGCTGCAACTGAGTGTTCACATGCCACAACTCAGGAGCCCGTGAGCCACAACTAAGACCCGGTGCAATCAAAAAAAAAAAAAAAAAAAAAAACCCAAAAAAAGACACCCTGCCTCCTCTTTCTTTCTTCATTGTTAACTAAGTTTAGTTTTGTTTCTTATTTTCTGGGAAATGCTGTCGGCCCCAGCTTCCTCCTCCCCAGAGCCAGCAGCAGGGCACCATGGTTTCCATCTTACCAAGCATATAATGGGGCATCCTAGGGAGATAATGGATTCCAGAGAGCAAGGGGCCACTTACACAGAAGAGCCCGGAATCTCTGGATAAAGGGTGACAGCACAGAAACCACACGAATGCACTCCTTCCATCACTGTCCTCCAAATTTTCCTGTCTTCCATGATTAACTTCAATTAAGCTTTGCTTTTTAAACCCTGTGTCTGCCCCGCACGGGGTCATTAGCTTTCATCCGGCGCAGCAGTTGGCAGCCAGAGCGAGCCCTGACACTTCTCAGAAACCTCGAGAAGCCAGATAATTGGAGCCAGATAATTTTTTTAGAAACCTTAACATGGCTCTTTGCCTTGAACGTTTTCAGCTTTGACAGAAGCCACTGGAACATGGATCCTGAAGAAGTGATGTACCAGAGGGTGGGGAAAAGGTCACTAGCTTTGCCTGTTTTCCGTCCCAGGTGCTGAAGATGGGCAGGCCAGCATTGAGATAGACCAGTAAACCAATTTATTTTGCAACTGATTTAGCAGCTATAGGTAGGTTTTAACTTTTTTATTTGTAAAAAGAATTATGCGTTTTATGGAATTTTAACTCATTTTGTCGCCTTCCAACTCTGCAACCCAAAAGCTCTTTTACCAGCCAAACTGGGGAAGGGGTAAAACTGGGATGGGGGCAGAGCTGATAGGATAACTACCAGATGACGTCTGGAGATTCTCATTCTAGAGCATTTGTCTACTGAAATCTTGAAACATCTCTCCTTTACTAACACTCTTGTTCCACCTCCCCACACTCCCACTTGCACCGCACCCGCCCCCAAAAAAGAATTGAAGGCAGAGTTCTCGTCTGTACATCGAAGTAACAACTCCTGTAATATATGTGTGCTGCCACTAGATGGCATCAAAGGTCCCAGTTCTATTGCTGTTCTTCGTGCGGGATACCTGGCTGGGCATGAAGAATGCAGTGGTGAACAAAAAAGACAAGAGTGCCAACCCCCCCAAAAAACTCCAAGTCTAGTAAGACAGACATTGAACAAAATATTATAAATAGTTAAATTGCAATGCTGGGAGGAAGCGTCAAGAGGCTAATGCTGGGAGTGGGCAGAGACAGAAAGCTCACCCCACGTTCTATGGGCTTTTGCACATGCTCCAGCGACTTTGCAGGTTGGTGGGACCTTGTGACTGGTTCAGGGCAATGGGATGTGAGTGGAAACCATATATGACACTTTACAGCCAAAGCAGAGAAAAGCGTGTATAATTTCTCCATGCTTCTCTCTCCCTTTGCTGTGGTAGCTGGTGACATGACAGATGCTCGAGCCTTTGTTAGCCTGAGCTCCCTGAGTGACTCTGTGAAGCAGAGCCCTCACTAATCCCCATGCTTCACCCCAAACCTTCACTGCTCACGGTGGGTAGGTAGCATGAATCTTTATTGAATTAAGCCAAAGAGATGGGGGGGGGGCGATAATTTGTTTCTGCAGTATAACCTAGAACATATGTTCGTCTGACTGAGGACCATACCATGCTTTCTAGTTGCAGGGATGGAAGTAAGAGTGAGATCCTTTTCCTCTAAGTAAGTGGGCTTTGCATGAGAAGCACAGACTTGTGAGGATAGAGAAAGCACAAGCAAGCTGCATTGCCATCTCCAATCCTCCTGAGACCAGTGGGGAGAAAGGGAAACTCCCTAACCCAAGAGGCTAGGTGAGGTTACCTTTTCTTACCATTCCAAGCCAGGTACTGAGCACGTGACAACAGAGCAGAGGGTATGATTTTTCCAGCAGACTCAGGTCAGGCCAGGGAAGGGCAGAGCTGCAGGCAGCTGAACTCAGCAGGACCAACTCACATTCTGTTGTCTCAGGCTGGCCGCGGAGATGACCGTGCGGTCTTTTTATAGCTACCACACACATAATGAAGGAGAGCAGTCAGGTATTTTGTGGTTGGGCTAAACCAGGCCCCAGTAACCCCCCAGCCAGCTTTCTTTTCAGTTATGTATTTGGGGGGAACTTCTTTTTTTTTAATTAATTAATTTATTTATTGTTTTAGGGTTTTTTTTTTTGGCTGCGTTGGGTTTTTCGTTGCTGCGCACAGGCTTTGTCTAGTTGCAGCGAGCACGGGCTACTCTTTGTTGCGGTGCGTGGGCTTCTCATTGCGGTGGCTTCTCCTGTTGCGGAGCATGGGCTCTAGGTGCAAGGGCTTTAGTAGTTGTGGCACGTGGGCTCAGTAGTTGTGGCTCGCGGGCTCTAGAGCGCAGGCTCAGTAGCTGTGGTGCACGGGCTTAGTTGCTCCGCGGCATGTGGGATCTTCCCGGACCAGGGCTCAAACCCGTGTCCCCTGCATTGGCAGGTGGATTCTTAACCGCTGTGCCACCAGGGAAGCCCCTGGGGGAACTTCTTTTTCTGATATAATTTCATACTTACAGAAAAAAAAAATCCAAAAAGAGTGGAAAGAACACTCATTCGCCGTTTTGCCCAGATTCACTAGTCCACCTCAGAAGGGTTTCTAGAAACCAACTGATCTCTTTCATACCAAACATAGCTTTAATACCTAACTCAAACTTCAGTCTTAACATTCTAGTTTCATAAACCAGTTTTGTATTTAAGACTTACAAAATTTGCAGAGTATCCTTAAGAGGTAAATTGTTCTTTCAAACTCATAAAGAAAAAGTAAAACTCTGGAAAAATAGGCAAAGGCTATAAATAGACAGTTAGAAGAGAAGTAGAATTGGCAAATAGAACTATGAAAAAAATTCAACCTCTTTAGTAATTAAATATAAATTGAAACCTCATTTTCCACTGAACAGACTGACCAAGCTTTCCATGGGTGGTAATAGTTGTGACGGAGACCATCTGAGGAAATGGACACTCTCATACACTAGTGCTGTTCTGGAAATTGCTGCAACTTTCTGATTGGCTTATCTGGCAACAAAAATCAATTTTTTTAAAATGCACTTGTCTTTTAACGTAGCAGTTTTAATTCTAGGAATTTATCTGAGGGAAATAGGTGCCCCTGACCCTCCCCTGAGCAGAAAGGTATTCATCATGACATTATTTTTATCCAAGTAAATGTCAAAAAGTAGGGACTTTGGTGAAATAAACAATGGTGTTTCAGTACAAAGCACTAATAACACCACCTACATTGCACTTACCAAATGCCAGGCTCTGTTCTCAACACTTTGCATATATTAACTCATCTAATCCTCCCAACAAATAGGCACTACAATTACTGTCAGCATTTTAAAGATGATGAAATTCAAGTGTAGAGAGGCTCACTAACTCATCCCGGGTCATAAAGCTGCTGAATGTGGAGCTAACCTTGGCACCCTGGCAGGCTGGCCCGAATCTGCCCTCTTAGACATGCATCGTCCAACCTTGCACAGGGTGTGTAAGCCTCTCTCTGCCGCCGTTAAGATGACAATATATTTATATTCACTGTCACGGAAAAGTATTCATAATAGATGATGGAGAAAAATCAGATTATGAGATATTATGTACAGTGTGAAAACCATTTTAAATAAGGAATTATGTATGCATTTATCTAAGAATGTATAAAACATACTCCTCAAACAAAAGATTAGCAGTGTTAGGATTGTGGTAGATTTTTGCTTCGTTTTTCTTCTCTTTATTTTCTGTGTTTTCTACAATGATAGTGTAATTCTTGTAGTATAAAATTTTAAATGACTTTTTCCACTACCCAATCCTGCCGTCTTCTCTTTCCTTATACGGATATCTGTCCCAGGGGCACTCCCTAATAAACATCCTGCACACTAAACTCCATCTTAGAGTCAGCTTCCCAGAGAACCTAGCCTGGAAAAATTGGTGCCAGGAGTGGCCCAAGGAAGCAGGCAATGGAATATGTGTAGGAGCTGGATCATTCACCATCCCGCTGGGGTGGCTGGACTACAGATGGCCTCTGATGCAACCACTAAAACTGTCCTGTGGTGAAATAGGCTAGTGAATAGATGGATGGGAATGCAAGAGCTCATGTTATGTATTTGGTGTTAGAAAAGTACTGGGGAAAGAG
>NW_006787469.1:4116882-4118675 GCF_000442215.2 Lipotes vexillifer
CCTTGAGGGCAGTGAAAGAGGTTGCCTGTTGCTAAACTGTGTGAAGTTCCACAAAAGGAATATAGGCAGTTGAAAACCAAGTGACAAAGCCAGAGGCTCTCCATAAAAGCAAATGATGAGGGTTTCCTCGCCTGAAGATGGAGGACAAGGAAAGTTAAGGCCCAGACCTTAATAGGAAGTATAGCCCAAACTCCAGTGAAGGTTAAAACTCCCAGTCAAGGCAGGTTTGTTATACCAAAGTCAGGAAGTTGGTTGGGGGAAATGAATCCTGACCCACGGGATGGAATATCTGGTTGATTTCTCCCAAGCACTTGAATTAATTCCCAAACTCCTCTAAAACCTCTGAACCTGAAGAAATGATCCACTCTCTCGCTTAAAGACAATGCAGAGGCCTCTACTCGCCCCAGCTACTGGCCACTTTGCTTACAACTAGGATTAAGTTGCAGCTCACCCAGCTGTAGACATGCCGAGCCTGGTAAGGAAAAGAGGGACTGCACCTACAATAGAGCACCAGGCCCTACCTAGCAGGTGCACACTTGAGATTGGATTCTGAGGGCACTATCAAGGAGGCTGGAACATAGCACTGAATAAGAGGAAGTTTATTGAGTTGGAAGTATTTTTCTGAAATACAGATTTTAACATCCTAGTAAGGACCCAAGAAATGGTACATACTTGCTACTAGGCTGTATTCTCGATACACGGAAAAAGCAATGGCTCCTGGTAAATGAGAGAAAAATGCCAGAATTGTATTTCACAGAAAGACATAAGTACACTGGTGCAAGGCACAGCAGCGTCACTGAGAAGTTCAGTGGTGGCTCTCCTTTGTAGACTGCTGGTGATGGTAGGAAAGCGATTACAGAACTAAGCTACCTGATAGTAATAGAGATAACAGGAACCCCACCCCACATCTTAAAAATAGAGGCCAGATAATGATGCTTAATTCTCAGAATGAATCTAATTATCATGCGTGGCAAGGTTGCAGTAATAGCCAAGAGGGTTTGGCCAGGACACTTATAGAAATAGTTAATACAAAGCATCCCTCGGGGCAAAATAGATGGGATTCAACAAAGCTACTCTCTGACTTACCATCAGAATAAACCAAAAATGGATGATCAAGAAGCTGAGGGCGCGCTTCCCTGGTGGCGCAGTGGTTGAGAGTCCACCTGTCGATGCAGGGGACACGGGTTCGTGCCCCGGTCCGGGAAGATCCCACGTGCCGCGGAGCGGCCGAGCCCGTGAGCCATGGCTGCTGAGCCTGCGCGTCCGGAGCCTGTGCTCCGCAACGGGAGAGGCCACAACAGTGAGAGGTCCGCGTACCGCAAAAAAAAAAAAAAAAAGAAGAAGCTGAGGGCAATTGCCCCAATAAAAATCCGAGATCACTTGCCCAGTTATTATCCAGGTTTTAGATTAGAGCCAGCGGTGGAAGGAAAGGCGGGGTTCCCAGAAGGAAGGACTTTGCAGAAGAAAATCTACAAATGGCTAGTAACAATTCATGGAAACCTGCTGATACCAGTTGTCTTCAGAAACATGCAGATTAAAACCAAGATGAGACACCATTTCACACCCATTAAAATGGCGATTACCTGAAAGACTGGCATTACCAAACGTTGAACAAAATGCAGAGCATTTGATTTGGGGATCCAAACTCAATCTCATAATCATCAGGTAGTAGACCTAGTGTAGTCAAAGCGCATGATCAGAAGCTAACATGTCCCTCCCCCAGACCCAAAGAAGGATGTAAAGTGTTCAGGTTGTGAATCCTTTGTTTCATGGATTCCCCCCCCCCCCCCCCC
>NW_006787469.1:4118743-4130871 GCF_000442215.2 Lipotes vexillifer
CTGGGCTCCCCCCCCCCCCCACCCGGTGTACGCGGGCCTCTCACTGTTGTGGAGCACAGGCTCCGGACGCGCAGGCTCCGCGGCACATGGGATCTTCCCGGACCGGGGCACGAACCCGTGTCTCCTGCATCGGCAGGTGGACTCTCAACCACTGCGCCACCAGGGGAGCCCTCTTTCATGGCTTTTAAAAAAATTTTTTTAACCTTTAATTCCACTGTGAAAATATATAACCTCTGAAAATTTTTCAATGTGTAACTTTTCTGGATGTTTTCCATGCTCTGCAAGCTGTATAGTAATTAAGCTCTATAAAATTAAGTAGACTTAATTTTAGATTTACAGAAAAATCAAGAAGATAGTATAGAGTGTTCCCATATACCCCTCACCCAGTTTCCCTATTATTAACATCTTACATTAGTAGGCCACATTTGTTATCATTAATGAACCAACATTTATACATTATTATTAACTAAAGTTCATGTTTTATTCAGTCTCCTTAGTTTTTCCCTAATGTCCTTTTTTCTGTTCCAGGATCCCATCCCCATTACACTTGGCTGTCATGTCTCCTTAGGCTCTTCTTGACTGTGGTAGTTTTAGACTTTCCTTGTTCTCGATGACCTTGACAGTTTTGAGGAGTGCTGGCCAGGTATATCGTAGGATGCCCCTATGTACTGGAATTTGTCTGATAGTTTCCTTGTGGTAAGACTGAGGTTGTGGGACTTCCTTGGCTTTTTTATCCTGTTTTGGATAACTTTGAAAATGATCCCAGTTACTGGCTGAAGAGATTCTTTCTGATCTCTGGAAAACCTCAACTTCTTGCTGCTTTAGTGGGTTGAGCTAATATTCAAATTCTGAGTAGAGTCAGAAATAGTAGAAGCAAAAGTATTAGAATATTTGCTTTCAAAAAAAACATACTCTTTGCACTGCGGAGCCTATAAAGAAGCCTAGTAATTACCATTAGCTTTTATTTAATTAGCATTTGTTTGAGTGGTACCACCTCCCCCATCACAAGGGTGCCTAAGTCTTATTTCAGCTCAATAAAGATGTTTTTCTAATCGCTTTATAATCCTTGTATTTTAATAAAATACCAAGGAGCAATTAGTTTTTATGAAGGTAATTGGCATTGAAATATCACTTGTGCTTGAGATTTAGGGGTTTTTTTCTTTCGATGCATAAAAGTGCAATCACATGATGAAGAAAGCAAATTTGTGCATGTTTAATTGACTAACAATAGAAAAGCTGGCAGCTGCTCTTCTTGATGTACATTTGTGGCATTTTGCTGTCTTATAAATACCTCAAACTGAACAAATAGACGGAAAATTTGAGGGGAAAAAAAAGGTGGTTTACTATATGAAAATTTTGAGTTTTCTTTGTATTGAGGTATAACTTATATACAGTAAAGTACACAGGTCAGTGATTGATTTGATAAGTTTTGACAGCTATTTTCCATTACCCCAGACAAAGCAAGGAGCTTTTCCATCACCCCAGAAAGTTCCTTTGTGCTTCTTTCCAGTGGATTCACCCGTCCCCCTTGACAGAGGGACCACTTTCTGATTTCCATCAGGGATTTGTTTTGCTTATTCTTAGACTTCATATAAATGCAGTCGTACTGTTTGTAATTTTTTATGTTTAGCTTCTTTCATTTAACATATGTTGAGATTAGCAGTAATAGCAATTCAGCCCAGATCAAGGGAAAACATAGCCCAGCTAGGCTCTATGCAGGGCAGCCCCATCTGTAATATTTATTCCTCTCGGATAATTCTCTTTAGTTGAAACACTGACAATCTAGGGCATCTCCAGAAGAAGGGTCTGGAAGTCAGTTAAGACCAAGGAACAGCTGAGAGAATTCAGACCTAGAAAACAGACTTTTATGAGGAAGAATAGAGAAGGAAAAGGGGGACAAAATAATGGTCGCACAATATTAGAAGGGCTGTCATCTGAAAGAGGAAATAAATTTTGTGTATGTAGTTCCAGAATTAGAACCTATGGGTGGAAATTACTGGGAGGCAGTTTTCAGCTCTATATAAAGAGGAACATCTTTCAACAACAGGTCATTGGGGTACCTTGAATAGCAGTTGAGTTTCTCATCACAGAGGATGTTGAAGGAGAGGCTCATAGCTGTTTATCTTGGATGCTGTTAAAGGACATCCCATTAAGTGGGAGAGGACATCTTCCTATGACTCTGTGGTTTTCAATTTAGACAGAGCTGGGCTTTACCTCCACTTTATACTAGTTGGTTAGTGTGGTTTCTGACCTCGTATATTTCACATTGGCTACAAGGTCATGTGCTTTTCACTCCAAGCATCTCAGAACCAGCTGCTGACATGAATACTTTCTAAGGCTGAGTATTCAGGGCCCCAAGTGGATTTTGTGTTCTTACTTTCAAAGCGTTCTTTACCAGAAAGGGTCCTTCTCGGCCTTGTTCTCCAAGCACCCTACTGGATAGCCACAGGCAGTATGAGGTCTTCATCCCTGATAAACAGGAATACAGCATCCACAAAGGCAAATGCTACTGAAGAGTCTGCCTTATCCTCCTTCAAGGTCCAGCTTGCAACTAAAATGAAAAATTAGGGCTCGGCAAATCTTTTATGAGCTGCCGTCAGTGAGTTGGATAAATACAGAAAAGAGGTGATGAAAAGAGAGGAAATATTTATAGTAGAAAGCGGCTGTCCTCCGGGGAGCTGAAAGGTCTCCCTAATCTGCCTTCAACATCTGCACACACCCTTCCTCCCCAATCTCCCAGCCCTTAAGCCGAGGGCCAGCCACCTGCTGTGGATAACTGAATGCTGGCTCCACCCCAAGCAACTGTCCTAGAAGAAAAGAAAGCAGAGGAAATCAGTTGATCATCATCCAGCAGATCCCAAACTGACCTCTTTTCACCTTCTACAGAGCCCAGTTCTAACAAGCATCTTCAGTGTCCTCGTAGCTTTTTTCCCTTTCGCCTCCCACAGCTACTGTTCAAGTTCCCATCCATCAGGAAACCATTTCTGTATGGTGCCTGGATCTGCCCCTCCCTTTTTTCTCAAAACCGCCCATCTCTGAGCAGCCTGCCAGTGAATCTCACCCACCTGCTTCACTCCCTGACTCCACCTCTCACAGCTTGTAAACAGCGGGGCGTGCCAGTGTGACCTCGTTCATATATTGCCTTAGGGCGCAGGCAAGTCGTTTTTAGAGATACACATAAGGTTTCCTAATAATGACTCAAGGAACACCTCCTTGATTTTTCAATCTGCGGACACTTGACAATGCGATGTTCGGGTGAAAGCACACTGCAGCCCAAGTTGTTCACCAAGAGCACACTTCCAATGCCGCCTGCAGAGAAGGCGTGCCCGGTGGTGGCTCTCTGGGCCAAGAAAGATCTGATTTTTATAGCTGCTCTTTCCTCCCAAGACATTTGTGTGAGGCTCTGCCCCGGTTACATGCCTTGAGGACAGCTAATGGGCAGGATTAGGCTAACTAAGCATTCAGATGGGCACACAAAATAGCTAAAGCAACCTCAGCTCTTCCAAGCTGATTCTGCTTTCAGAGACCATCTAGCCGGCCCACTCACTCAGAGAGGGGAAGTGGCTTATCCAACTCCTCCCTGTTAATGGAGAAGCAAAGCCCAGGATAGGATGAAAACACACGGGAGAGAGGAAGAAAGAGAGACAAACTGTCGCTGTTGGGGAAATGTTGGCCCAGGGCCCAGGGCCAAGCCACCCAGCAGATGCTGGCAGGCAGGCGGGCAGGCAGGCAGCACATGGACAAGAAAAGAGTGAGCCACAGAGGGCTGGACACTTATGTAGACAGTTATCCTCAGGCAGGAGCTGGGGGCTCCTTTAACCCCTCAAAATCACAAAGCTGCCTTGAGAGCAGCCAAGGAAAGCCTCTTGGCCCCAGAGCGCGGCCAGAATTCTCGGGGCAGTGCGAGTATTTAAGATGCAAATGGCCCTCCATCTCCAGGAGATTTTTTTTCTCTTCTCTGCTTGCTCTCTCAGGCTCTCTCTCTTTTTTTTTTTTTCTTTTAAATACCAAACCAACACAGTAAAGTCCTAGACTTGAAGAGTATGTCACCGAGGGTACAGGTAGCCTCTGACACACTCACAACCTGGTCAACCAGAGTCAGAGCCAAGGCCAGTCCTCAGGGCCATAGAATGACCATAGTGCCCATCCAGGTGGGGCAGGGAGCCAACTTCTACGTGCTTTAGGGGTAAGAGGCACAATCTTGGTAGTGGAAACATTGAAAGGAAAGTCTCCTGGTTTCTAACCTCTAAGAAGGAAAATAAATCTAATTTGGGCAATTCGGGGAAGCCAGAGGGATTGGCCAGCTCAGCATCTCCTCCACCCGACATCCCCCACCCCGCCATGGCCCCCCGCATCAGCAGCCCATGGGCTCTTTCACCTCCTTCCCTTCTATGCCGCCAGCACTGTTCCTTCTGTGAACCCAGTGTCCTTCCTAAGACCAGAGCAGGAGAGGGAAGGGGAGCTCCTCACATGAGGTGGAAAATAAACTAATGCTGAAATTCAAAACAAAACAAAACAAGAAACAGAACTAGGCAGGACTAGGGCAGGAACCCATATTTCCCAGTTTGGGCATGACTTACCTTATGCAAGGAGCTAAAACATGGATAAGATAGGTTATTGTGTCAGTGGGAAGCTGATGTAACACACGAAGAACTGGAATTGACTTGGTAAATTACATGTCTGACCTTGACTCTGTGAACCTGTTTTCTCATCGGTAATGAGAAAACGGGTAATACCTCCCTTACAGCTTCTGTACAGGAAGAAAAGGACATGCACATGGCCTGTGCTTCTTGACATTCACCATACAAAGATTTCTGTGTCTTTTGCTGTCATTTAGCCAGGCTCTGGCATTCATTTCAGGTTTAATGTCACCCCAAAACATACTCAAAATTGCCTCAAATATTTAAAATATGAAGCTTTAGCTAACTCTACATGCAACATCAAAATACTACTGTTTAAGGTGAATTTTTTAAAAGTTATTCGTCTAGATCATCTGGGCTAGAGTCAAAGTTAGAGGAAATTTTCTAAAGTGTGTTGTGGCTCTTAACTGCTGGTGGAAACATCTGGGCCTTATTTTTCACCTTTGAAGAAGATATTGCCTCATAATTTTACATCTTATGGGACATCAGACATATTGGCATGTTGGCTAGAGGTAGTGCACGTGAGAAGCCAATTCTGACTGAATGATACCTGGATGGAAACTTCTCCCTGAGAATCTCTTCCTTCAATTTCCAAATACTCTTATAGAGCATAAAGGTCCTGCCAGTATTGAGAGAGGAGGGTGGGGAGAAAAGAGGGGTGGGTGGAGAATTACAGAGAGAGAGAGAACTGTGCTTTGTTGATAGGCGTGAAATAGTGGGAGTCAGAGGGATCGCAGTCATCCTTCAGGTGGGGAGAATGGGCCTGGAGCCTAGCCTGGGTTTGGGACGATCCCACTGGTTCCCAGACTAAGAGGTGAGTCAGAGGGGCAGGAGACGTGGAGAAGGTGAGACCGTCCTTAATGACCTAATATGCCATCAGGGAAGGTCAAGGAGGTGGGCCTGCTCTCCCCCACCTCCTTCCCCAAGGAGCACACAGCACACACTCATGTCCCCAAGCTGTAGCCTGTCCTTTCATGACTTCCTCTTCAAAGCTTCCTTGATGCTCTTCATAACCTGATTTCACTTCTAAAAAACATGTTGTGGAGGAGGAAACACCCAGAGGAATCTGCCCCAGCTCTGTATCACCATACCTCCCCACTCCAGATGGTTCTCATTGTGAAAGTTTACCTTCTGGGCTTTCAGATATGTTTATATTCTGCCTTGAAAGGCTACTGTGCTCCACATCCCTTCTCTTCCAGGTCTTTCAGAAATACCCTGCTGTCTGCTCAAGGGGACCCCTATTTTTGTAGTCCCAGTCATAGGGCTGTTTACTTTGTCTCAGCATCCTACATACATTGTCACTTTTTAATCCTGACCCTAAGAAGCATGTAGTATTATCCTAATTTTGGAGAAGGAAAACAGAATCTTTGGAGAGAAGGTTACTCTCTCAGTACAGAAACAGGATTCTCAACAGGTTTGTCTCCATAATGTTACCCATTCTATAATAATTTCTCCCTAAACTTAATCCTCAATTAAAAGGAAATTTTAGAAAATGTTAATTTAGGGGCTTCCCTGGTGGCGCAGTGGTTGAGAGTCCGCCTGCCGATGCAGGGGAACCCGGCTCCGGGCCCCGCTTGTCTCAGCATCCTACATACATTGTCACTTTTTAATCCTGACCCTAAGAAGCATGTAGTATTATCCTAATTTTGGAGAAGGAAAACAGAATCTTTGGAGAGAAGGTTACTCTCTCAGTACAGAAACAGGATTCTCAACAGGTTTGTCTCCATAATGTTACCCATTCTATAATAATTTCTCCCTAAACTTAATCCTCAATTAAAAGGAAATTTTAGAAAATGTTAATTTAGGGGCTTCCCTGGTGGCGCAGTGGTTGAGAGTCCGCCTGCCGATGCAGGGGACCCTGGCTCGTGCCCCGGTCCGGGAAGATCCCACATGCCACGGAGCGGCTGGGCCCGTGAGCCATGGCCGCTGGGCCTGCGCGTCCAGAGCCTGTGCTCCGCAACGGGAGAGGCCGCAGCAGTGAGAGGCCCGCGTACCGCAAAAAAAAAAAAAAAAAATTTTATATTGGAGTATAGTTGATTAACAATGTTGTGTAAGTTTTAGTTGTACAGCAAAGTGATTCAGTTATACATACACATGTATCTATTCTTTTTCAAATTCTTTTCCCATTTAGGTTATTACAGAATATCTAGCAGAGTTCCCTGTGCTATACGGTAGGTCCTTGTTGGTTATCAATTTTAAATGTAGTAGTGTGTATATGTCAATCCCAAACTACCTATTTATCCTTCCCCCAACCTTTCCCCTTTGGTAACCGTAAGTTTGTATTCTAAATCTGTGAGTCTGCTTCTGTTTTGTAAATAAGTCCATTTGTATCATTTTTGTTTTAGATTCCACATATAAGTGATATCATATAATATTTGCCTTTCTCTGTCTGGCTTACTTCACCTAGTATGATAATCTCTATGTCCATGCATGTTGCTACAATTGACATTATTTCATTCTTTTTTATGGCTGAGTAATATTCCATTGTTTATATGTACCACATCTTCTTTATCGATTCATCTGTCAATGGACATTTAGGTTGCTTCCATGTCTTGGCTGTTGTAAACAGTGCTGCAGTGAACACTGGGGTGCATGTTTCCTTTTGAACCATGGTTTTCTCTGGATATATGCCCAGGAGTGGGATTACTGGATCATATGGTAACTCTATTTTTAATTTTTTAAGGAACCTCCATATTGTTCTCCATAGTAGCTGTACCAATTTACATTCCCACCAACAGTGTAGAAGGGTTCTCTTTTTTTTCGGCATTTATTGTTTGTAGACTTTTTGATGATGGCCATTCTGACTGTTGTGAGGTGGTATCTCATTGTAATTTTGATTTGCATTTCTCTAATAATTAGTGATGTTGAGCATCTTTTCATGTGCCTCTTGGCCATCTGTATGTCTTTGGAGAAATGTCTGTTTAGGTCTTCTCCCCATTTTTTGACTGGTTTTGTTTTGTTTTTTGATATTGAGCTTCATGAGCTGTTTGTAAATTTTCGAGATTAATCCCTGTCGGTTACATAGTTTTTGCGAATATTTTCTCCCATTCTGTGGTTTGTCTTTTTGTTTTGTTTTTGGTTTCCTTTGCTGTGCAAAAGCTTTTGAGTTTAATTAGGTCCCATTTCTTTATTTTTGTTTTTATTTCCATTACTCTAGGAGATGGCTCAGAAAAGATCTTGCTGCGATATATGTCAAAGAGTGTTGTGCCTATGTTTTCCTCTAAGAGTTTTATAGTTTCTGGTCTTACATTTAGGTCTTTAATCCATTCTGAGTTTATTTTTGTGTATGGTGTTAAAGAATGTTCTAATTTCATTCTTTTACATATAGCTGTCCAGTTTTTCCAGCACGATTTATTGAAAAGATTATCTTTTCTCCATTGTATAGTCTTGCCTCCTTTGTTGTAGATTAATTGACCATAGGTGCATGGGTTTATTTCTGGGCTTTCTATACTGTTCCATTGATCTATATTTCTGTTTTTGTGCCAGTACCATACTGTTTTGATGACTGGCTTTGTAGCATAGTCTGAAGTCAGGGAGCCTGATTCTTCCAGCTCCATTTTTCTTTCTCAAGATTGCTTTAGCTGTTCGGGGTCTTGTGTCTCAAGAGGAATTTTAATTTTCTATCTTAAGAAAATAAATTGATGCCATGGATTTATCTTTGAAGCAAGACAATAACATTCTTGGCTGCCTATCCAACAATTGCCATCTTCCTTCTTCTTAATACAACCCAACTCTGTTTTTTATTCTACATAGCCAATATCTCTTAGGGAAACTAATTCCGATTCAGGTTCAGGATGGGACAGATTGGTATAAGAATAATCCCATACATCTTGTCTAAAACAATTTCTAATTGTCTTAGAAATGAGCATGGGGCCCAATTCTGACCAATAAGATATGAGGAGAAATTTGATGGGGTCTTCTGAAAATTTCCCTTTTGCTCTTAAGAAAAAAACAGAAATAGTGTCTCTCTCTTTCCCACTGTATGTGAACAAGGAAGCAAACAGCCACAGTCACTACTGGCAGCCACCCAGTCATAAGAAGAGGAGCTTAGGATGAAGCCAATATGGGGAATGTCACAGAAGAGAAATGAGAATAATATGACATCACTCACTGATATCACTGAAGTACTGGATAAACCAACCCTGAAGGCAACCTTCCACCTCTGGATTTTATGCCTAATAAGCAAATCATTTTTACATGATGTTAACAAATTTGGTTTACGTTGTCTGTTCTTCACAGCTCAAAGCATCTTTAACTGATGCTGCAATTTGTCACATCTCCAGCATCCACATGACTGTGTACTCATCCTTCACATTTTGAATGATGGTTGAGAGACCCCATACAACCCTCAATCAACACACAAAAGCCAGGTTTTGGATGTGGCAAGTTTTGTGTGGTACCTTAAAGATGGAACAAATTTTTTGTCATTGGGCAGCCGCTGAAAGATGAAGTCAGTTTTCCCTTCCCTTGAGTCTGGGCTGGCCATATGGCCTCTTCTGACTAACACAATGCAGTGAAAGTGACATTGGATAACTTCTGAGGCTGGGCCTTAAGAGACTTGCAACTTTCATCATGCCACTTGGAACTCTCCCTCTTAGAACCCAGCAACCCTGTAAGACATCCACCTATCCTGTGACCATCTTGCCATGAAGAAGCCCAAGCTAGCCATAAGAGAGAAAGAGACAGACAGGCAGACAGACCCTGTGGAGTAGAACTGAGGTGCCAGACATGATAAAACCTTCTTGAATGCAGCCAAGTGAACCCCAGCAGACTCCGTAGAGAGCTAAGAAACACTCAGTTGAGCCCTATCCAAATTCATGACTCACAAATAAAAGTAAATAAAGATTGTTATTTTAAGCCACAAAGTTTTGTGGTGGTTTATTGTACAGCCGTAGATAACTGAAACGAGAAGGAAATATAGAAACACTTTTTTCGCAAGCTTCAGTAACAGAAACAAAAATCTTTCTGCTGAACACTTGTCTATCTAGAAACTTCATTAGTCAGCACACTCCATTCCCCCAGTGCCTCAGCTAATCCTGTATTTAAGAATGTATGACCACATAGTAAGATGGGGACACATAGCAGGTGAATGTAAGGATGATGTTGTTCTACTACTGCTCGCCTCTACCATGATCAGATCTTGGGTTCTCATCAGAGTTATCAAAAGACTAAAGAAAATGTGTGGGAGAATGATATGCACCCAAGGGGAGCCCACTTCCTTGGTCTCATGAGTGTTCTCCATCTACATACACACACGTACATCCACTAAGTGTGAGTTCTGGCCAGTTTCTAGTCTATGCTTGGCAGGACAGCGATTATTCAAGCATTTGTCCCATAAAAAGTCAGTAGAATTGGAAATAGCCACCAGTTTCTTTTTAAGCCGAACTGAAATTTTGGGCTAAATTCATTTTAACTAGGGATTTATGACGGGAAAGGAATAGTTCTAATTAAATAAGTATGAGCCTCAGACAGTGTGAATAATGACCCACTGGAAGTTTCCCAGTCCCCTAATAGCTAATTAACAGCTCATAACTGGCTTCCCTTTGTGTCTCAAGGCAAGCATGGAAAGGAGGCCTTGACTGACTAATGAGATCTGCTCAAACCAGATTAAAAATGAAAATTGGCTTTACAGACTCCAAATGCACTCCACGTGAAAAGAAAGGATTATTTTTAAGGCATCTGGGCAATCAATGTGGGAACAGAGCAGGAGTACAGCCGAAGGCATTGATCAGCTAACACCCTCAGGGTGAAGCCTTTGCAGCTGCCTAGACAGAGGACCAGATGGCTAGCTGAGAGGGAAATGGCCTCCCCATTGTCATGCTGTCTCAGGGTTTGAGAGCAAAAGCCAAATAGCCTTTGCAGAGACCCGTTCTTCCTCCGTCACGTTTGTATTTCAGATAAGTGTTAAGATAGACAGACAGCAAATTAGAAGCCAATAAATACCAATTTCCACCTCTGCGAGTCCATATCAGGAATTCTTCCTCCATCAGAGCTGAAGACCAGCTCTTCACTCTTAAAGGAGATGTGCTGAGCTTTCCCGAGGCAGTAGTAAGCCTATACCATGGCCACCACCCACAGAACACTTACTGGAAAATGTTCTTGAATAGGCAGTCGTGGACTCTGGAAAACTACTGCGTGGATTTTCAGGAGCCCCTCTGCTGGAGATGCCACATCCCTTTTATGTGGCTGGTAGTGATAGTCACACTGGCTAAACCCTAGGCAAGACCCCTGCTTTTACCACCACTCCCCCTCCCCCCCCCAAAAATACTAAAATAGTATATAGAGCCAATATTTATTTGCCCCGTAGAATTCCATTCAGTGCACGGGTATTGCTTTCAGTCATGGTGGAGCAGTGGTGGCGAGGGGCTCCCCTATTACCATGAATAGTTAAAGGCCACAGTTAAAGGCATGCTGATTTGGGGTCACCACAGAGCAGTTGGAAATCTTCATCACTTGGCTGACCCACAAACAGCAGATTAAATGTAGAGAGTGGAGGAGGAACAACTTCCTTTCTGAGTTTATAAATAAAACGTATGACCTGTCCTAGTCAGGCAATGGGATGCTTTCTGTTAGCCAAATAGGTTGCCACTGTTCAAAAACTTAGGACGATGTTGAATTGAATTGAATTTTTATTTGATGATTTTTGAAAGGCATTGGAGACTTTGTAGTGCTTTCAGTTCTTCATAACAAGCCTCATCAAAAAGTGAATAAGAGCTAATGGATAAAACAGTCAAAAGATTGGAAAGCCAGTTTTACCAAGCTGATTTGAATGTGTTATGCCTATCCTGCATCCCAGAAGAAGACTCCTAACCTTCCAATAGTTCAGTATCTTTAGTTTCCCCCCTGCCATGTTACCATGGTGAAGATAGAACCACGTCAAGGTTGCACAGTCCTTTTCCTTCTCTCTCAAGAACATCTCCAATGTGTGCTCCTCACTTTCATCCACCCAGATCAAAAAATCAATCAGAAGCCAAGAACCATCAGGGCTTTCCTGGTGGCACAGTGGTTTAGAATCCGCCTGCCAACGCAGGCGACACGGGTTCGAGCCCTGGGCTGGGAAGCCCACATGCCGCAGAGCAGCTAAGCCCACGCGCCACAACTACTGAAGCCCGCACACCTGGAGCCCGTGTTCCACAACAAGAAAATCCACTGCAATGAGAAGCCCACGCACCGCAACAAAGACCCAATGCAGCCATAAATAAATAAATAAATTTTTAAAAAGAAATGAAACCAAGAATCATCAGACCTTATACCAGACAACACAAGAACCAAGTCCACATCCAAAAAAATGTATGGTGTACACCTAGCCTTTATCTACTCCTTGCAAGGCTTAATGCCAACCCATTTTGTTTATTGCCAAGAAATGTGGTAACTCTCAAAGGATGCTGCAGACGCACTAGACAGCAGTTAATTAACACTCTCTCAAGGTGAACAGAAGTGCTCTTCCAGGCTGGAAAGAATCTCTTTTTTTTTTTTTTTTTTTTTTTC
>NW_006787469.1:4130955-4144579 GCF_000442215.2 Lipotes vexillifer
TTTTTTTTTTTTTTTTTTTTCCAGAACTGTGACTTGGCACTGACAGTTCAAAACTGTCAACAGTAATTTGGGGCGCGGGAATATGTCTCTTTAGTTATTTTAATCAGCAGCCTGTAGTGAGTACACTTCCACTGCAGAGTTCCATCTGCATAAGCTTTTATGGAAGATTGGAAATAACATCATGTCTGCCCTCAATTAGTTGATGGGGTTAAGAAGTTAGGACCAGCACAGACACCATTATAAAGGATATAGGTAAGCCCATAAAAAGTAATATTACATTAGCATTGTGAATGTATGGAGTAAGAATGACTAAAGGATGGCCAGCTTTTAAATTTGAGTTAAGGTCTTCAAGGATGAGGACGTTTAAACTAGTGTATTGGACAGAGTGGTGGATGGGGATCAACAGCAGAGAGGCAAGCAAGTAAATCCTGTGCAACGATCCATGCTAGGTATGGCCGGGGGGAAAACAATAACTCCTTCAAAATTCAGGACTTAGTAAGAAAAAGAGGAAATTCAGGTGTTCTTTACATCTCATTCATGCTAAACAAGTTCCAGTATAGGGTGCCTCGTGACTGATAGTATATTTTGAAGCCTTCACTCTTTTTTCCCTTTTTAAGGGCTATGGATTGTGGTCAAATAGTAAAAGTCGACACTTTCATTTACAGAAAAATCAGCATTTCCAGGGGACTTGGAAATAATACCATTCTGAAATGCTTTGTCCTGACTGTTAAAACATTAATCCCAAAGGGAACGAGAATTTTTCATTTTCAAGGTCTACAAAAAGTTGATCCGATGTTTGATTTCTAATCATTTTCTTCGCTCGCTCGCATATAGTATTCCCAAATGATAGAATTCTAGTATTTAAGAATTTATTTTAAGGGTCATCTGGTCTAGTTCCCTTATTTTGAAGATGAGCAAACTGGGGCCTCAAGGGGCCCTGAGACTTGCCCAAGGCCATGAACAAACTAGGAGCCCCTCTTTCAGGGGGCTTTTGATGCCTACAATTCTTTCCCATGGGTCCTTTTTCCCTAGTGAAATCCTGGGAAGAAAGTTCTTAAGAACAGTAAATTGCCTTCACCACAATAAAGCAGTGAATCATGTACCAAAATTTCTCTCCCACCCATCACTTTATGCACTTCATCTTAAAGCTTCGTTTTTATTCTATGAAGGCAAAACAGCCTTTAAGGGTCGGATATTCTTAAGTCAGTCAATGTGGGAAGGGGGAGGTGAAAAAGGAGCTCTCCGAGGATAATCGCAATGAGAACAAAAGCTTTTCCAAATTATGCAATACATTATAATTATGCTTTAAAATTGCTCTTCAGCTGGAGGTGTCAATGGAGAACATTACAATTTTTAAATAGTACTGTTCTGATGGGGATTCACGAACATTTGAGGTGTTCATGTGTGCGCATACATATTGAGGCAAACCACGGGGCTGTAAGCGTTCATGCAGAGCTCTGGTATCCTTTCCCCCACAATAAAAAAAAAGAAGAAGAAGAGGAAAAAGAAAAAAAAAAAACTATCTAAATGTACATGCAAGCATTGCCCTTATGGACGAGTCCTTGAGGGAAAAGAACTGGAGCTTTCAGTTCAACACATCTAAAGACATTCCAGGCTTCCTGAAGATGTGTGGTTTGAATTTATGTGTCCTAAGCTGTCTGCCCACCCCCAGATGAAACTAGATGAAGAACAAGAGATTGAGTGTGTTGCTAAAGTGAACAGAAAAGAATGCTGGAAGCAAAGGGATCAAAGTATGAGAAAGTACAATGTATTACTGTTATCTATATAGCTCTCTGAGCACATCACTATGCTGGACATTTTAGGAAGTACAAGAAAGCAAAGACTTTTCTTATCTGTAGAATTAAGAAGGTCAATGATTTTTAGCTACTGGCTCTTGCCATGCCTGTAATAAGAGAGTCATGATTTACAAAGGTATTATTTTTAAATGTTGTTCTGAGTTTCAAATTCCTACCTTAGGCGATCCCATTTTTCTCTTCCTTGCCTTAAACTTTGACTGAATCAACAGTTTTTGTTGTTAATGTTTTTGTTCATATATATCAATGGCTCCCAACCTGGCCTCATATTAGAATCCCCTGGGGAATCTTTAAAACAACAACAACAACAGCCAAAAAAAAAAAAGACCAATTATTTCAGAATTTCTAAGTCTGGGCATCAGTTTTCAGGACGCTCCCTCAGTGTTTCTGATGTGTAGCCATGAGTGAGAATCCTTGTTATAGATAGTATAGCAAGATCATTCTGTAGAAACTTCAGTTAAAATCCGTTTTGCCTATTAATTTGGTCCAAAGTTCTGAATGTGTAAACAGGCCCCGTGTGGGACATAAAACCAAAGGTGTCTATACCAAGACCTGTAGATGGCAGTAGATGACTCTAAGGTCCATAGAAAATTCCAGAATTTAGTTACTTCAAATCTGGGACCATTTTCTTTTACGGACAATGCACTCTGGTTTGTCTGTAGCAAGTGCTACCTTTCTACTTCATTCTGTGGTTTTCTAAGATAGTCTCTTGTCAAAATGTTTTCCCAGATTGACCACAAGCTCTTCCCATTCACAGTGGCCCTAGAACTCCTTTTGCAAAATAGGCATGCGCTAGCCGAATGTATTGGTAATGGATGTAATGCATCCCTTCCCAAAGCCTAGGTTTTATAAGTAGATAGGCAACATTTTGCTTCAAGAAGGGCATAAGCTCATGTGATAACAGTTGCTGCTTTCAGTAGCACTTCCTTCTCTATCTTGATTCTGCATCTGAGTCTGCAGGTGGGCACAGGGGGCAAGGAGGACAGTGCTGAGGACTATAGGGGCAGCAGCATGGAATGGTGACCCATGGGGGGCATTCTATGTATGAGTGGCTATGGAAAGCTAGACCTTAAATCTTGTACTAGAATCTTTCTTTGGAATATAATTTCTTTACATAAATATTTCTTTCTACATGCACACACACACATATGAAATATATATATAAATTTATTTATATTTTTACCTTATGTATAATATATAAATTTATATAGATTTTGTATATTTATATGTTATATAAATAGAAGTTTTATATATGTACATATACGTATATACATATACACACATGTATGTATAAACTGGAGAAAATATATCAGGGTGCTTGGTCAACTTCAACAGAAACTAATATTAATTTAAAAAGAAAAATAAATTTTTGGAAGGATACTGGGTACATCAGCGAATTGACAGGTAAGATGAGAACCAGACTCAGAAAATATAAGTCATTTACTTCAACTTGGCCTCAATTTCTCCACAGTAAAAATAAGAATAATAATTGTCCTGCCCCTGTCATAGGATGATTTCAAGACTAGAATAAATGCTTTGAAAATAGAAGCACCATATTTTATAGGATAGAACTCTATGGGGTGCAAATAATTTCCTTCTAAAAAGCACAAATCAGGGGCCCTCAGGCAACACCTGCACCCTGCTTGCTAGTCCCAATCTAGAAAAACATTGCTTGTTTTAGGTTAGTCTACATGCGGATGGCTTCCTAACTCAGTGATGCAATGGGGATTTCTTGGGGAAGGGTCTTAGCTAGGTTGATGTGGACACCATGAAAGGAGAAGAAGTAAGAACTGAGACAGTTTACAAGAGGGTTTATTTCCCGGGGTATCTGAATAACTTTAACTCCATCGCACACACTACAACCCAGACCTCAATAAGACATTCAGCCTGATGACTTCTGCAGGTGTCCAGCATTTATTTAGGGGAAAATGATTTAGTGTGCATATTCAGTATTGAAGGACAGCAAAAGTCATGAATTAGGGCTTCTGGAGGACAGAGAATATTTCTTATATATTATTTTTATGGGTATTTTTCTCCCCAGCACCTTAAATAATTTCTAGCACAGATTAGTATTTAATACATGCTGCTGAATTAACTAATGAATAAAGAATTAATCAGGTGGCTGTCTACAGTATGGTATAATACCATTTCCTTAGCCTGAATGCCAATATGCTGTGTAAGTGAGCACATGGAAACTGTTAAAGAATGGGCTAATAGATGAAGGATAAATAAGAAAACAGAAATTTAGGGAGCTCCCATCCCCACCCTTACCCCTACCATCCTCAATCCAGTCTAAAATGCCACTCACTCTAAGCGACCACTGATATTCCTGTGCAGTAACCCACTCTCTAAGCACTGATTAAAAAGAAATAATTTCCCTATACATCTCATTCTCCCTGGGTATTGACCTATTGCCCAGGGTTACAAGAGCAGAAGAATGGAGAATATTTGCAGAAGAGAGGAAATTTGTTACGACATCTTACATTTGTATAGCACCTCATGCTTTTTTTCAATAGACTTTATTTTTTAGAGGAGTTTTAGGTTCACAGCACAATTGAGAGGAAGGTACAGAAATCCCCACATTCCCCCTTTCCCCACACAAGCATAGTCTCCCTCGTTATTAGCATCCCCCACCTGAGTGGTATATTCATTATAACTGATGAACCTATGGTGACAAAACATTATCACCCAAAGACCACAGTTTCCGTTAGGGTTCACTCTTAGTGTTGATATGTTTTATGGGTTTGGACAAATGGATACTGTTCACAGATGTATGTTTTTCAAAGTATGTTTACTGTACCAATCCTCAGTAATCCTGAAAACAAGCTTATGAAGTGGGTACGATTTTTATCTACATTGAAATATACAGACCAATGAAGTGACTTATTCACCACTATGAATAGAAGGAACCTGGACAAAACCCCATGTCACCACAGTGAGGGGTCTTTCCATCCATGTCAGTCATTATCAGTGACTTTACTGTACACAGTAAAGGGGTCAGGTGAGTCTGCCTCAATCTCACACAAGACATGAAAGTGCTTAGCGAGGTGCCGATGCTGAGACGCAGGCCAAGAAATGCTGCTTACAAATAGACTGCACAGAAAGTGCAATTTCTGAATTGCTATCCCAGGGAGGGAAGCTAAAAAAAATGTAATGTCCCAAGTTGTTTTGTGGGTTTGGGGTTTTCTTGTTGGGATTTCGTTGTTGTTGTTGTTGTTGTTTGTACACTTCATCAGGCGAGATATTCTGTGCTGCAGAAGGAGCCGGGAGTAGAGGGAGAGGAGATTGAGAGAGTACAAGAATAGAACATTCTAATTAACAGCTATAAAGTGAGAACTATGCAGGGCTTTTAAGGGAGAGTACCCTTCCTTGAAAAGAGATGTAAATTAGGAAATCCACAGAGAAACAACCATAGATATTGGTATAGGAACTGGACTCCATTCTTGTGGTTTGTTTGCATACATCACACTGGAAATGCTGGCCACGCAATTCATCTTTGGACCTTAGCTTCCCCTTAACTCAAACTTCATGAAAAAGTGACATGAATAAAGGAGGAGGAAAGAGGTAAAATATGTTACCACTCCATCAGCAGAGACCAACAACATGGTCATCTTGACTTTTAAAGTGTTATTAACAACTTGAGAAGGTAAAGAGAAGCACATATGAAACAGAACAACTCAAGCCAATAAGTAATCAAGTGCTTTGGACTATGGGTGGGACCACAGTTCTCCAACCAGAGGGTGCATATACCCCAAAAGGAGACACTGGAATCTTCACCTGGACTGTATGTCAGATAGTCATGTGTCCTGAGGGACGAATAGAGTATTTACAAGGAGGAAGAGTTGACAGTGGCTGCTCTGTTTCCAATCATTGTGACAAATGGATTTGTCTGTGCCTGCTTGAATGAATTTATCAATTAGTTAGCAAAGACTAGATAATACAGCTCCCACAAAATGGACAAATGCCATGAATTGTTTTGGTAAATTATCCATGGGTTGAAAATAATATTAATGACTTCAGTACGAATTAACTACAAGAAAGTGGCAGGTCTGACATTTCTACCTCTCCTGGAACAAGCTCCTCATCAGCTTCAATATAAGGTAAACACAAGGATGATTTTTTTCAAATATGTCAGGGTGTCAACAGAGTTTTGAAATTATCAAAAAAGAAAAAGCATTTGAAACATAGACTTACATCCACTGTTATTAACAATGAACCATGTCCCTAAGTGAGTATTTTTCCCGAGATATAAACTAATAATAACATGACAACATCACAATTAGCATGATATTTTTAAATATTGTTTATTTCCTTTTTATCTCAGCTTTTAAAATTTCCCTCTTGTCTACATAATGTTTAAGAGCAGTTGTGTGTATACACTTCAAACAATCAGTAAATACGTATATTGGGAAATAGCTCAAAAATGCTCTGCTGGTAGGGATATGCAATCAGAAAAGCAAAGATCACTGGTTTAAGAGTGAACAGTGGAAATTCAGAGGGAGATAAATCAGTAAAAGCTGAGGTCAGGGAGAGTTTCATAGAACTTGGATTTGCAGGATAGGGGTGCACAGAGAAGGTGAGTCCAGATGAAAGAAAAAGGTGTCAAGAAAGACATAAAAAAAGAATGTTAGAGAATAGACCTGACTTCTGAGGGCTTGGCAGTGGGGAGGAATAAAGGCTTAACAGCTCAGTCTGAGACACACGTGCTTACTAGTAACAGGGAGTCAGCAAGTTTCCCTGACTTTTACTTCTCCCACTCTCATCCTGCCCTCTCTCCTTCAACTCTGCCCTTCCGTAACCTCAACTACCTCCTCTGAAGGTGGCCCCACAAACATATCTCCATTTCTAGGCTGACTTTTCCAGGTACCTGTTCGATATCTCCTCAAATCCCCATGACTCCTCAGATTCCACAAGTCCATGCCTGTCATCAGCCTGAAAGAACCTCTTCACCCATCTCCATCTTCAAGCATCTGTACCTCTTTGCATTTCAACCAAGTAGAGAGAGCTGTTCACCTAGTATCTCTTTATTGTTCTAAGAGCTACATTTTATATCTTTTTAAAAAACTAAGAGCAGTTATCCATTCAGCAGATATTTATTAAGCACCTGCCATGTGCCAGGCACTGATCAGGGAACATCAGTGGAAAAAACACACAATGATCCCTGACATAGAGGAGCAAGGACATCTAAATTTAAGAAAATCAATAAATAAACCTACAGGTACAATGAAATGCCAAGGCCACCAATGACTGAATTTTGAGAAGAATTTATCTGAGATCTTTAGCAGCAACATCTATCACTTTACAGGGGCAATAGACTGGGGTTTTGGGAGTCAGTCCGACCTGGGTTCAAATCTCATCTCCGTCACTAACAAGCTATCTTCTTAGACAAGTTACCTGAAGTCTATTTCCTTATCTGCAAAGTGGGCATAAAAATACAAAATTGAGATGTTGTACGTTTCTAAGAAATGAAATCTGTAAGTGCTTTACACATAGTTGGCGCTCAATAAATGTTAGTTTCTTTCTTTTCAATAAATATGCCCATGTTGGCTTCGCTGAGAAATGATATGTGTGTGCCGATGACATACAAATAAGTCAAACTGAAAGGATAATTCAGGATGAGGGAGCTGAGGGGAAAATCCCTACCCAACCACTACTGCCTCCTCTATGGAAGCATCTCAGCGTCCCTGTCAGAATTTGTTTTTCCTGGGCCCACTCTATTGTTTATAGACCACAGTGATTTTTACTGTGGCTATTTCTGTATCTCTGTCTCTGCATTCATTGAAGGCAGTGTCATGCCATGCTTCCTGTCCCCTTTGGCATCCAGTTTGGTGCCAACCACAAATACAGGCCTCATTGAATTCAGGTAGCAACTGAACACATCAGTGTAATATCTTGTTCATTGTATCCTAGCAAGTCATTCTATATGACTAGTGGAGCGAATTATGGGATAGGTTCTGTATAAGCCAGCTTGGGCCATCATAAAAAAGTACCAGAGACCTAAACATGGCCTTTCCTCTGTGCATGCAGAGAGCTGTCTTCCTCTTATAAGGACACCAGTCCTCTGGGATTAGGGCCCCACCCTTATGACCTCATTTGACCTAAATTATCCCCTTAAAAGCCTTGTCTCCAGTTACAGCCACATAGGGGTTCGGGCTTCAACATATGAACTGCGGGGGAGGGAAAGGGAACACACAGTTCAGTCCATAACAGATCCCTAGCTTTATTTTTGTCTATGAACAGAAATGTTAATTAAAGAAAGAGGGAGAGTCATGGTCCCTGATCTCATGAAATTCACATCTCCATCTATCAAGATTGAAAGCAGAGTTAGAAATGAAGAGGAAGGCAGGAAATAATGAGGAGCCCCTGATTCCACCAGTGTGTAAATTATGTCAACAGGATAGATAATGCATTCATCAGGGAATTAGGAGTCCAAAACTAAATGCCAATCTCAAGCAATGCATCTAACCTCTCTTACTTAATTTTCCATTCTATAAAATGAGATTAAGACATCCTGCTGCCAAAAAAAAAAAAAATGATTTTGTGATTCAGAAATAAACAAGGCAGGGACTTCCCTGGTGGCGCGGTGGTTAAGAATCCGCCTCCCAGTGCAGGGGACACAGGTTCGTTGCCTGGTCGGGGAAGATCCCACATGCCGCGGAGCAACTAAGCCCATGCGCCACAACTACTGAGCCTGCGCTCTAGAGCCCACGTGCCGCAACTGTTGAGCCCACGCGCCTAGAGCTCGTGCTCCGCAGCAAGAGAAGCCACCGCAATGAGAAGCCCATGCACTGCAACGAAGAGTAGTGCCCGCTTGCCACAACTAGAGAAAGCCTGCACACAGCAATGAAGACCCAACACAGCCAAAAAGTAAAAAAGATAAACAAGGCAATATTTTCCATTTTTAAAACTATCTCCTTTCCCCTTATTAACATCTTTACAGTCACTGCCTTCGAAACCATATTTGGTCTTGGTTATTTTTACATTGTATAGTGCTTGGGATGAATTTGCTCCCCAAACATAGACAGTCCTTTGTGTTACTTTCTCTCCTTTGCAGGGCTTGGTATCTGAGTAAGAATTCTTGTTCTTGTCCCAGAGCAATTGAGAAGCTGCGTTTCTGATTTCTTGGCAGAGGAAAGAAAAATAAAAAAAACTACTCTCCTGTGTCTTCTCTCCTAATTGAACCTCATCTACCTGAAAATTTCTCTTTCTGGGCCTTCCCCTCCACAAAAGCACAAGTGCACAGGCAGCATTTTTTTTTTTTTTTTTTTTAAAAAAAAATGCTTTGGGCAGCTGCAATGTTAAATGATTGCCTCTGATTTTTTTTGGCCGTGCTGCAGGACCTTGGGGATCTCAGTTCCCTGACCAGGGATTGAACCCAGGCCACGGCACTGAAAGCCCAGAATCCTTACCACTTGCTTCTTTTTTTTTTTTTTTTTTTAACAAAACAGGCACGGCCCAGCGTCTTTAATGAAGCTCAGCATGGTACTCCATTCTGGTCCCTGTATATAAATTTGAGTCAACTACACAGCAACTAGCCAAGGTCAGAAAGACAGTGAGACAGTCAGAAGTCCCATTCACTAGTTTTCCACCTCTCTGTGTGCCTTTTGGGTACATTGTAGAATTGTACTTCCTGGTCCCTTTGGGATCTGGTGTAGCCATGAAACTGGTTCTAGCCAATGAAGGGAAGTGACTCGTGTCACTTCTGGGTCCATCATTTATTTAGTTATGAGACTGTCCAGAGCGCTCTTCTGCTGTACCTTGGTGGCCAGCAATATTCCAGGTGTTAACTGCTTTGTCAGACTGGATCAGGAGGAAGGATGCAGAGAGCATCTCCCCATCTCCCCAGATCCCCGCTTCACCAACCCAGGTCAGATATGTAGCACATGTGAGAAATAAACTTTCATTGGTTAAAGCCCCAACATTTGGGGATTATTTGTTCCTGAAGCAAAACCTAGTCTATCCTGACTGATAAAGACAGTTACTATCATTTCTGACCCTCTCCCACACACATTCTTACAATCTCCTGAAGGATACAGTCTGTCCACCTTAGACATCGCAGCCCCACACACATGGTTGTTCAGGCGTACACAGCTAAATTTTACAAGAGAGAATACAGACTCTTGAGGTCAGGTAAAATACATATGTCCATATAACTCAGTTTTCTGGAACCAAATTTAAAATGCTGAAATGTTCCATAATTTGAGAGCTCTTGTTCTAGACTTGCACTGTCTGACACGGTAGCCACGAGTCACATGTGCTATTGAGCACTCAGAATGTATGTAGCTAGTGCAACTGAGGAATCAAATTTTTAAGTTTAATCTAATTTTAATTAATTCAATATTTAAGTTAACATAAAATATCTCAGATACTACTTATATTGATTATCTGTTGAAGTGGTAATATTTTGGATATATTGAGCTACTTAGCTCAATAGATTATAGATTAATAAAAATATTTTTACCTATTTCTTCTTACCTTTTAAAATGTAGCTACTAGAAAATTTAAATTTATATATGTGGCTCACATTATATTTCTGTGGAACAGAGCTAGTCTAGAACCTAAATTGCTCAGGGTTGCAATTCTTTATTCAGATCCTGCTTCTGTCTTCCAGTCCCAAACAGAACAATGCTGTCAACTCCATTTAGTTTCTAAGGAGTAAGTGTTCCCTCCATGGCCCTAGAAGTCCCTGACTGGCTAAGGTTGAAAGTAGTGTTTCCCCTGCTTTGCTAAGTCCTGAAGAACTCTTCCCTAGGAATCCTACTGTGTGATTCTTGTCTCTGAGGCCAAGTTCCAGTCCTGGTGACAGGTCCTTCTCCAGCTCATCCTCCTTGGAGCGCTATATTACGGCTTCCTGTTTCCCTGTGTGTCCTTCTTTCACAACTACCACACAGATTATCCTTCTTAGACGTTATTTGCATGTGCATGCTGACTCATCCGAGACATCTTCCTAATTTCCTTAAGGAAATTACTAAATATGACATCATATCATTTTATCCATAAAAACTTCAATATAAATGTACAAAACATAATGACTAAGTTTTTTAACGTAACCACAATTAACAGCATTACACCTCCCCAAATTAACAGTGATTCTTTAAAATCATCAAACGTCCAGACCGCTGTATTTATGTTTTAATCCTGAGCTTCCTGTGTAATGGAGGGTGGGAAGGGGAAGAGTGCCCATCAGTTTACCATAGGGTTTTAGGAAAGGAGAACATTTATTCTTACTTTCTTATGAAGAGGGTTGACTTAGTCTATTTTTTTCCTTGAATGAGTTCTGAGAAAAGAGGTTCCTCCCGGATACCTTGCCCCTGTCAGAATGGCCAGTTAGAGAGTACAAGACTTCTGTTGGACAACCTTGCTTATCAGTGACATCATTCAGCACCTGTCCACAGATTTCTCCTGAGGCTCTTACAGTCTCTTGCTCTTCTTGGTGAAAGTTTAAAGCATTTTGGATGGTTTAAAGCCAGGTCATTAGGACAAGCTTACAGAATCTGACAGAGCCTGGGGAAGAGCTAGCATGATGAGGCCTGGACTCCTTTCCTTACCCTCCTTTGCATCAGCTATTTACCTGGGCTTTGGTGTTTGGTTCCCTTTCAAAACCGCCCCTCTGAATGTCAAATAGCTGACCCATTCTCACATTCTTCAAAGACAGGTAAGAGGTCCCCCCACCGTGAACTGTCACCCAAAGTCTTACTGAAGCTGGTTATCATTTTTGGAGCCTGCAAAGATCAAACAATTCTTCTGTAGTTGCTCAGACAGCCACAGGAAAACTCCACCCCCTCCCCAACCTAACTTCCTGACCCCAAAACCCAGAGTCTAATCACTGAGCCAATAGCTTTAAGTTTGGGGTTTTGACAGCTACACAAAGCTGGGTTGCAAGAAAGTGGCTTCCAGACAAGGGTAAAGGAGAATGCACGAGGGGGCCTGCAAGTCTCCTCACTTTTAATCTGATGGTTCTTCTAATCTGCATGCTGCTTTGCATAGGTTTTCAGTTTTGAGTTCCTTCTCATTCCAAACCTTGAAGTTAATTCGTTTCAGGGATTAAAGTCAGGGAGTCATCTATTTTATGAAGTAGTCAGATGAAAGACCTGCGTGCACCTTGCATCATCTCTGTCCCAAACTGGGAGTCCCAGAATACGGAGGCTGACGCGGGGTAGAGATTCAAATCCCAACAGGTTACACAGGGCTTTAGACCACATAAAACGTTGAATGTGAATAAAGAAATGGATGAAGAGTTTATGTTAAGCGGTCACACCAAGCTTCAGACCTCAGCTCGCTGAGCTGACTTCATACTACTTAAACCTCAAGGCTCAGAGGCCAGAGCTACCCAGCGTGGTGTGGATTGAGGGACTGGCCTGCCTGGGCCTTGATCACTGCTTAGAAGTGCAAGTTTCACTCATACCAAAGGGCCTTTGCTTTTCTGCAGAGGAGTGTAGGAACACAGGTCAAGTAACAGTGAGTGTTTTACACATGTATTTAAGTGTGTTTAGTGTTTTTGCCATTCATATTCTCTGATCCTAGAATCCAGAGCTTACCCTCTACCCACACTATCTCCCGTTCATGAGCCACTAATTCCTGAAATGTCCCACTAAGTAATTTGGCTTAAGGGTAAGAATATCCTCAGAAGGGATGATACATCAAAGCTCACTAATTATCTACATTATAGATGATTCTATAGTATCTTCTATACCGTCGTGTTTTGAGGGAAGAAAGAAGTTTAAGGTTGCCTGAGAAAGTATTTTAGAAAAAGAAAAGTTTCCCTCCCTCACATCTCTGCACGGGGCCAGATCTGCACGGAGATGGGGATGGGAGAGGCAGGGAGTGGGGAGTAAGGACTGGGGATATGGGGATGACCCTGGTCCTGCTTCCTCTTTCTTGTCCAACGGCCCTTCACTTCAGCCTGCTCGTTGCTGGAGCATCAAGGCCAGACCAGGGAGGGTTATCTTTGTCACCTGGAGGGGAAGGAGGTGTGGTTTTATTTTAACTTCAGCTTCCTTTGCTACTTGGGTGCAGCTCTCCCAAGTGTTAACTTGCTCTGCTTCTCAGAGCTGAGTATTTGCTCCCGGAGCCCATGTATTTAGGCAGAGAGGGGAAAAAAACTATCCCTTTGAAGGGAAGGTGGGTGAAAGAGAAAGCCACATTAAACAACCAGCCCGTGTTAAATTTGGACTTGCTCCTATGTGTAAGAGGTTTAAAAATACCCCGGGGCCCTTTTCTGCTTTTGCACTTTTTTATCTAGCAGCTTACCCCATTTCCAAGCAGCCCTGCGTAAAGGTACTTCCTTTGACTCTCTTATACCTGCTGAGAGTTTTGATATCAGTTCTCTCTGAAGGTTTCAGGGGCTCTAGAAATGCCTGTTAGAAGCTTGAAGACTCTGGCCCCTGCTAGGGAAGAAGATCTGCATTCAACCATGACAGACAATGTGAAGTATTCATTGTGCTCCACCCACCTGACACCCACCCTAATCTGACCAACCTAAACCCACACTGGAGGGGTGTGTCCCAGGAGGTGCTCACTCAAAGATCAGTTGATTTCATTGTTGTTGTGGAGGGCACTCGTTTAACGTGTGTTTCCAATGTCAGGAGAGTGTCTTGATTTGTCTCTGACAAGTTATGGAGCCATGGGGCTCTTCGCAAGAAATAAAATCCTTTCTGTGTTCTATAAGAACGAGTTCTTAATTACTGCACTCAAAATGAAAAAGCAAATGGGAACAGACATCAATAAAGCCTAGGTTAAATATAATAGGGTGTAACCATAAGTGGGAAACTGAACAGTTGCAAAAAAAAAAAAAAAAAAAAAAAAAGGGG
>NW_006787469.1:4144624-4162565 GCF_000442215.2 Lipotes vexillifer
AGTTGCAAAAAAAAAAAAAAAAAAAAAGAATGAGGAAGCTCTCTGGGCACTGATATGGAACAATCACCAAGAGATACTATTAAGTAATGAAAAGTAAGGTACAGAACGATGATAGTCTGCTACTAGTGTAAAATAATCTTCCTTTTTTACACACATAGCTTTTTCGGAGATCCACAAAAGAAGATGTATTCTATATTGTTTCCCAGAGCTTCCAGAATGTTCAAGCCCCAGATTTCCTGAGGGACCCATCTATTGAGCGCTTACTATATGCCAGGCACTGTCTCAAACAAATAAGATCCAGATATACTCAACACTACAAAGAATAACCCCATAAACACTCAGCTACCGCAGTGGTTAACTCATTGGCCCTTATTGCATCTCTAACCCCGACCACTGTCAAACTCTGGCACCTCCACGCCTGAACATACACATACTTGGGATTATTCTGAAGGAAATCACAGACATCGTATCATTTTATCCATAAAAACTTCAATATAAATGTATAAAACATAATGACTAAGTTTTTAAACGTAACCACAATTAACAGCATTACACCTCCCCAAATTAACAGTAATTCTTTAAAATCATCAAACGTCCAGACCATGTTCACTCTCATGAGATGACCAGGAAAATTTGAACACTAACTGCGTCTGCATATAATTTTTAATTTTAGAGTTGATTTGTTCAAATCAGGATCTAAACAGGGTACATTGGCATTTGGCTGTGATTGACCTTGTCTATTTTAATCTTTATGGGGTTATTTGAGATTTATTTGTTGAATAAACTGGGTTGCTTGACTTGCAGAGATTTTCACCTTCTGGATTTGGCTGATTGCATCCTCACAGTTTTGTTTTGGTTTTGTCTATTCAACTTCCTGTGCAAATTGATGTTCGATCTAGAAACCTAGTTTGACTCAGATTTAATCTTTTTTAGAAGAATACTTCATAGGTGGTGGTGTGTGCATCCATCAGGAGGCATATGATGTCTGTCTCTCTTTTGGTGATATTAGCAGCCATTGATGGTCATTACCTAGATCCATTATTTCAATTAGAAGTTGCAAAATAGTGTTATCCCAGTTCTGTCACTCTTCCTTGTTTACTGGAATACTCCTATAGAGAGAAAATTTTTAACTATTTGGTTACCCTGAGATGGAATTCTCACATGAAAGGAAAAAAAAATGCTTGACCTTTTCCCTCTACTTACAAATAATTAAGGATAATGAGTTGGTCCTCCAACATCCTCCAAAGATGACCAGTTAGCATTTTTTTAGTATCTTTATGAATTCATGGGTTTTAACATATCTGATATATTTTAACTCATTGTGATTTTTAGCTTTTCTGATGCTCAAATGGCTCTATCTTCGGCCAGTGTGAAGTTCAAGTTGGTTCTTGGGAAATTCAATACAAGCCCAATAGTCTTTGATAACTTCCTTGCAAACTGGTATGGCAAGATATCCAAACTCCTCTTGTCTGTTATCTGCCTTCAGACCTGTAACATCCATTTCTCCAAAAATCCCTGGTTCCTTTTACTGGAAAATGTTATTTAGATGCTACAATCTAGCCACAAGGGGTGCTTATTGCTAATGGGTTGACCTCTGTTATGGAGGGAACCAGGAAAGAAGTATTAAAAAAAATATATCATAGGCTCATACTGATATTTTAATTTAATAGGATTACAGGGTTTTGCTTTGGTGATTTTGTATCCTTTTTTGTCCTACATGAAAAATCAAAGTTTCTAATCTCTTTAACATAATCTTTTATGTTATACTACAATATATGTAACCATTGCAGGTAATGATACAAACAATACCATCAGCAAGTTTTTTTGTATGTTTGTTCATATTGCTATTGTTATTGTTTGGTTTCTTTTGCAGTTGTTTTTATCTTCTCAGTTTACCACGTTAGGACTGTACAGTCACATGACTGTCTTAAATCTTGTTTTTCATTTTTAGGAATTGCTTCTTTAACTTTGATTTAATTCTTAAATAATTATATAAGACATTTACGTTTGTATCAATATTATATCTACAAACCAAGGTACATTCAGAAAAGTCTAGCTTCCATCTCTATTCTCTTTACCTTCCCCCTACTTATTCCTTTAAGTAATTGTTTTTTGTTTATTTATGGTTCTTTAAATGTCATCCATACACTCATATCACCCTTCCTGAGATAAATCTTAAAATACTATTGATATGTACCCTTTTTTTTTTTTTTTGCGGTCCGCGGGCCTCTCACTGTTGTGGCCTCTCCCGTTGTGGAGCACAGGCTCCGGATGCACAGGCTCAGCGGCCACGGCTCACGGGCCCAGCCACTCCGCGGCATGTGGGATCCTCCCGGACCGGGGCACGAACCCGCATCCCCTGCATCGGCAGGCAGACTCTCAACCACTGCGCCACCAGGGAAGCCCGATATATACACTTTTTTATCTTCACTTTTTCCACTAAAACATCTTATTGAGCTGATCACTCCATGGCCATGTATAAAAATAGCCTTCTTCCTGTTTATGGCTGCATAGTATTCCTCTGAAAGGTTGTTCCATAGTTTATTCAACTAATTTCCAATTTTTTGCTATAAAAACAATTCTGTAATGTATAGTCATATATAAAAGTCTTTTTTGGGGGCTTCCCTGGTGGCGCAGTGCTTGAGAGTCCGCCTGCCGATGCAGGAGACGCGGGTTTGTGCCCCGTTTCGGGAGGATCCCACATGCCGCGGAGCGGCTGGGCCCGTGAGCCATGGCCGCTGGGCCTGCGCGTCCGGAGCCTGTGCTCCGCAAATGGGAGAGGCCACGACAGTGAGAGGCCCGCATAACGCAAGAAAAAAAAAAAAAAAAAAAAGTCTTTTTTTGTTGTCGTTCTTTTACAACATATTTTTCTTTTACAACATATTTCCTTCTCAAAGGAGAAGTGCGTATATAATTTTATTAGATGTGTCAACCATCCATTGTGTCTGTACCATTTTGCTTTCCAAACTAGCAATGTGTAAGATTGTCTATTTCTCCACAGCCTCACCAACAAAATATGTTATCAACATTTCAGATTTTTGCTGATCTGACAAGTGACAAAATTATATCTCAGTGAAGTTTTCATGTGTATTTCTGTTATTGTGAGGTCAAGCATCTTTTCATGTGTTTAAGGACCATTTTCCTTTGTTTTTCTGTGAACTTTCTGCTCATATTTCCAGCCCGTTTTTCATAGGTGTATTGGTGTATTATTTTCTATGTTTTCAGAAGCTCTTTTACATTGCAGTATTAGCTCCTTGCTGTCTAAGTTGCAAATATTTCTAGATCTAATAACCCTTTTTAAAAATATATTTTGAGGGCTTCCCTGGTGGCGCAGTGGTTGAGAGTCCGCCTGCCGATGCAGGGGACATGGGTTCGTGCCCCGGTCTGGGAAGCCCCCACGTGCCGCGGAGCGGCTGGGCCCATGAGCCGCGGCCACTGAGCCAGCGCGTCCAGAGCCTGTGCTCCGCAACAGGAGAGGCCACAACAGTGAGAGGCCCGCGTACCACAAAAACTTTTTTTTTTTTTTTTTTTGATACCCTCAGATAAAAGCACTAAAACACAAAAGCATTAAAGAAGCTCCTAGGACTTCCCTGGTGGCGCAGTGGTTAAGAATCCATCTGCCAATGCAGGGGCACGGGTTCAAGCCCTGGTCCAGGAAGATCCCACATGCCACGGAGCACCTAAGCCCGTGCACCACAACTACTAAGCCTGCACTCTGGAGCCCGCCAGTCACAACTACTGAGGCCCGTGTGCCACAACTACTGGAGCCCGTACGTCTAGAGCCCGTGCTCCGCAACAAGAGAAGCCACCGCAATGAGAAGCCTGTGCAGCACAACAAAGAGTAGCCCCCACTTGCCACAACTAGGGAAAGCCACGCACAGCAAAGAACCAAAGCAGCCAAAAATAAATAAATAAATTTATTAAAAAAAAAAAAAAAAAACATAGGTTAGGGGCTTCCCTGGTGGTGCAGTGGTTGAGAGTCCGCCTGCTGATGCAGGGGACACGGGTTCGTGCCCCGGTCCGGGAAGATCCCTCATGGCACGCAGCGGCTGGGCCCATGAGCCATGGCCTCTGAGCCTGCGCGTCCGGAGCCTGTGCTTCGCAACGGGAGAGGGCACAACAGTGAGAGGCCCACGTACCGCAAAAATAAAAACAAAAAAAACATAGGTTAACAGTAGTTAATCACAAGAGGTGTATCTCTGGACTCTGGTTCTCCATGTCAGACTTTGGATGGCAGCACATTTAGAGTCAGACACCAGATTCCATATCTGCCTGGATAATCCACAATACATCACCTCAACACTTGGTGCCTTTCGTTTCTGTTTCTGCAAAACACCTAGCAGAGCACACTGTTTCCATTTATATCGAGTTCATTTATTCAACAAACACTTCTGGACACCTTCCAGTTAGAGTGTAACAGTCAGGCAAGGTCTCACTGAGGTGGTGATATCTGAAGTAAGACCTAAAAAGAGAGGCCAGCCATTGTGAATGAAGATCTAGGGAATGGATATCCAGGCAAAGGGAACATCAAATGCTAAGTCATTCAAAGAGAAAAAGTTTGAAATATTTAAGGAACACGAGTATAGGTGGAGAACCATGAGTGAAGGGACAAGCGTGGTGGGTGAGTTTGACAGCAGGGGCCAGGTTACATAGGCTTTCCTAGGTTAGGGTTAGGAGCTTCGGTTTCAACTGGCTTCTACTCTTGCCTGTGGCTCAGTTCTATTTTTTGCTGGTTTATTTGTTTGTTTGCCCCCGTTGCATTAATTATTTTCACTCTTTCTCACCTTACAACATTAGCACTGGCTCTGTCCTACCATTCACTGCCCATTCTCTACCTTGGCCTCTGAGATTGGGAGCACTGTTCTTATTCTCCTGGGACCTGACAGCTCTTCTTCCTGGAGGAGAAAAGCAGTGTGAATGTTACCAGTTAACACACACAACCGCTGCATTTAGCACAGTCACATAAGAGGCAACTCATTTTCTACACATAAAGGAGATACACGTTCACACATGCTAACACACGTACCTGGTCTTTGCCCAACACGGATGGATAATAATCCCTCATACATTTGCAAATGCCTTCTTGTGCAAAGTACTTCTTGTCCAGGTACTTTATAAGTTTCTTGTGAGAGTTGTATTTATCTTTTGCACACACTGTAAATTCTCGGAACGTTATCACATACTCAATAAACATTAGTGGCTGCTTGTTTATTAATTAACTTTCCTTGGAGGTCCACTATTATGAAGTCCTATTTCAGCTGCCATGCCTCTATTGCAGGTGGTAACAACAGTTAGAGAAGCCAAGAGAACTATTCAAACTAAACATTTTTCATGCTTTACCAGCCCCACCCCTCGTGCCCCCCACAGCTGATAGTAAATGAGTCTGTCCCTACCTTAGGAAAACCTGTAAAATCTGGAAAGGGCAGTGAAGAGCTAAATGAATAATTCTCAAATGAATTAATACAACCTGTCAGGAGCATAAGAGACCTAGGACAAAATTTCAAATGCTAGCTTTTTCTTCATAGAATGCCTGTTTAATTTGGGAGACTAAGTATTCTGCTTGAGAAACGTGTTCCCTAATCACTTTTTATCTTTGGCTATACGTGACATTTCTCTTCTTCTGGATGACTATTTTTAACTTAGTAATTTAATTTTCATTCCAGCAGACACTTATTCTCACACACAATTGAAGAAAGTATTTAAAAGGAAACCTAAAATATAGATGTCTTCTTAGATTCAATTAATATTTAATGAGTGCCTTCTAGATGTCTGGTACTTTTCACAAACACTACTTTATTTCATTTTCTTCTGGAGTAGTGTTTTTTTCATTTTTTGGTTTTTTTTTAGTACCAGGCCAAGTACTGGGGATGTGTACCAGTCAGGTTGGACTTTCTCATGCTGTAGTAACAAACAACCCCACATCATAGTGATTTAAAACAAAGAAAGTTTATTTTGTACTCACATTAAATGTGCACCATGGGTCGGCTAGGGATCGGCTCACCATCTTCATCATTCTCACTCTGGGTCCTAGGTTGACAGACCAATAACTACCTGGCCAGTCAGGCAAAGGAACAGCCAGAGTCTAAAACGTCTGCCACTGGCAAATAACTTCAGTGGCCCAGGGTGGACACAAATCGCTTTCAACATAACTCATTGGTCAGAACTAGTCATATGGCTTTAGGGGGGGTCAAGAAGTACAATCCTACCACATGCCCAGAAGCAGAGAGTTAGAAACAGTCAGTGACCAGCATCAAGGACATTATAGGATAGACAATTAAAATGACATGCTTCTTGTCTTTGCTGGAGCAATCAATCCAGTTGGGGAGACAGATACATAAACAGAAAATTTCAAATATTGTGTGGTAAGTGCAGACTGAAGTCTGCAAAGGTGGCTATTGGAGCACAGAGGGAGGGTGGTGAGTTCAAGATGGGAGGTGTGGAGGGTAGCAAAGGCTGCCCAATGAAGGGAATAGGTGAGTGAATAGTGAATGATAGGTTTACCCTCCAGCAGCTGGAACCAAGGCAGAGGCAAGAGATAGTATAATGTATGTAGAACGAGAAGCAGAATATCATTGCAACATAGCTGAGTGTTAAGTGCTAGGCCAGAAGGGACAAGGAGCAAACTGTAGATGTAGGCAGAAGCCAGATTGTGCCGTTGTAGGGAGCTTGAACCTTAGCCCAGGAGAAAGGGAAGTATTGGAGTGTTTAAAGCAGGAAAGTACTATGGTCAATGTGTCCTCTCTTGGGGCGTACAGTCCATTGTTCCTTCTTAACTTCTTCGGAAATAAGAGAACAAGATGGTACTTAGAGAAAAATTGTGAAATCAACCCAAATTAGATCAAAGCAGAGAAATGGAAAGTTTCCATAAAGAGCAGAATGTCTCAAGCCTTAGCCAACTGGAACATCTATTAACTAATCTAAATATATTTGGGGGTGGAGGGAAGAGAGGTTTTGTTCAGCCTTGAAAGCCTAAAAAGTGATTTTCACAAAGTCAAATACAGACTGTGTTCATCCAGCTCTGCCCAGAGGAGAGAGAAACGTCACAAATGGATTTTGAGAATTGACCATCACATTGCTAAGGTCAAGCCAATTATGAGGTATTATCAGAGCCTGTGCTGTTAAACAAAACCATTGTTTAAACAATTCTACTATAATACATAATCCCTACATAATGTGATATATTATACATTATAATAATGTAGTTTTTTATTTTAAAGTCAGTTTCATTTTATATTAAGGTAGTTATCCCAGCTTTCTTCGTTAAGTGTTTTCATGGTATCTCTTTTATCAGCATTTTATTTTCAACCTTTTATGAATTATACTTTATGTATTTTGAAGCCATCATATATCTAGACTATAAGATTGTGAGTTTAAAAAAAAAAAAAAGAAACCTGAGCCACTGTATTTGAACCACTGAATTTAGCCCAATTACATTTATCATGATTACTGATCTATCTGGCTGGATCTAATTCCATAATTTTATTTTATGCTTTCTATTTCTCCTTCTTTCTCATTGCTGCTTTTTCTTAAATTCTGTTGGATTTATCACATCTCCTATTTTCTCTTTTGCTTTCTTCTGGTTTTGAGGTTATATTTTTTATTTCTATATTTTGAGGATAACTCTTAAATTCTACATACCACATTAATCAACAAAATCTAAATTTAATCAATATTCCCAACTTCCTCACACATAATAGAAAAACACTAGAACTTTTAAAATTTGGTAAGCTCTCTCCTATCCTACATGTTATTGTTTTTTTCTACTTTAATTTCACTTTGAAATTACATCCCCACGATACTCATCATTCTGTTGGTGCTATTATTGTTATTGTCTATATCACTCCTTATCAATTTCTCACTGTTTCATATAAAATATTATGCACTTTGAATTCCCAGACCTTGTAGGCAATATAATTTTGGATAGCAAGCCCATGCAAGGCATAGGTCTGTGATTGCATTTTCTCAGATCAGACTGTTTATTTTTCACCAAGAGCCATACAGAAACAGAGAAGTTTCGTTTTTGAGTCTTGGGCCATGGTGTAGATTTTTTTCTCTTTTGGCCTTTCACTGAGAGTACAGCCTCAGCCTCTGAATGTCCTGGCTTTTGCAGACACCTCAGGTTCACTCCCCACATCATGCAGATTCTAGCTCCTTATTTCACATACTATGGTCCTCAAAGCCCACGGCCCTTGTTGCAGGAACCCATAACCCCCATACCAAGGGCAGCCAGGGTCCGTTTACAAGCTTACTGATCTTGTTTTCAATTCCTTCTTCATTTCTGGGATCTAGGAATTTCCCTTTTTTTCCCTTGTAAACTCAACTATAAATTTCAAAGAATATTTCAACATTTTATTTAGCTTTTCTCAGAATTTGTAGTGGGAGAGTTTCAGGTTCTCTTAGTCTACTCTTTTGCCAGAAGCCATAGCTTTTCTGTGTAGTGTGTGTGTATATGCATATATTTATATATACATATATGTGTTTGTATATGTTTTCTATATACTTGTATCTTCTCTATTTACTATGTATTCTGCATAGTTATATGTACCTATATGTATGTATTTATAAAATATTTAGACATAACTGCAACAATTGCACATAAACTCCCACAATTGCTTAAGGCCAAATTTCTATAAGAAATACCTTGTTATAATATAAAGATATAGAATTGCTCATAGTGGTCTCTGCTTCTCTGATTGAACCTTGACTAATACAAAATTTGATACTGGGAGTGATTTGGTCGGTTGCTTCTAAATGCACTGGAGGGGTTGGCAAAAGAAATAATGAGCTCAGAGCTTTAAATTCCCAACTCAAAATCTGTAGAAGAGGCCTAAAATACACAACTTCCCTAATAGAAACCTTTATCTCCTACAGCCTTAGGGTCAAGATTTCCAAAATTGCACCCAAAGTCTACTCTTGCAGGTGGCTGAATTACAATGCAAATTGACTTCCCTACCTTATAGTTTCACAAATTAAAGTTAGAGTAATAATTGTCAAAGAGTGGGGCCTTGAATATTGGGATGGGGCTTTATGGGTAAATTCCAGTGAAGCTGGGCAACTTGAACTCCGAAACTCTACTAAGCCCACTTTGCCAATAGAAGCAGTTCTTTCTTCCCTGTCCAAGGAGGTTAGTGTCCTTTTGCCTGAAGAACCTGTAATCACCTTCCCTGAGATATTTTGCATTGCAAGGAATTGGTGATCTTCCTTCCTTCCCACCAGCCTTTACTGCTCCTATACCTAGACTTGAGTCCCAGAAAATCCAAGAAGGCTCATGAGGAGGTACAATAAACACCAAAAAAAATGGATTATTTTGCCACTTTACATCAAAAGAAATCTCAGTAACAACCAGTTCCCAGACTTGAGCTAGTTCATAGAACCCCTTGAATTAAGAATAAGGACCCCCTTGAGTAAGGACCCTGCTGCACAGACTAAAAAATTGTATTGCAAATCCTCCTAACTTTCCCCAAAGGCACCTATGGCCATTTATCAAAGTGACTGTGCACCGGAAAAGGAAAAATAATCAGACTTTTCAGGGATTATTGGACGTTCACTAATTTCTGGAGATCCAAAGCACCACTGTGTCAACTAGTCAGTAGTAGTAGTAGTTCTAATGGAGGTTGGGTGATGAAGGGAGTTTTGACTCAAGTCTGGTTCACGGTAGTCACAGTGGATACCTAACCTCGGACAAGATCATCATTGCACACCACGGAGATTTTTGTGGTTGTTCGTCATTCAACATTAGTGTGGCAACAGATAACTGATATAATTGATCTAAGAAAATTTAGGGGAGATTAAATTCAAGGGGCTTGATTTTTAAATGCAATAGGGCACTAGCCTTATTTACAGATACTGATTCTGAAGGATAGGGGAAAGACAATTTACTTGTCCAAAGTCACAAAGGATAACATAGTAGGTCCCCTACATACAGACGAGCTCCATTCCAACAGTGCGTTTTTACATCCAATTTGTTCATTAAGTCCAACAAAGTTAGCCTCCGTGCCCAACTAACACAATTGACTACATAGTACTGTACTGTAATAGGTTTATAATACTTTTCACACAAATAATACATAAAAAACAAACACAAAAAATAAAATATTTTTAATCTGACAGTACATTACCTTGAAAAGTACAGTAGTACCAGCTACATCACCAGTGCTTTTAGGCTCACTTCCAAACATCCTGAGCTTGAAATAAAGATACTGTACTACTGTACTCTATACAGTACTGTTCAGTAAAGTACACAAAAGCACAACCATTTGTAGAGGGTGCACGCATGTGACATGTATGCCAGACATGTGAACTAACTTATGTGACTGGACATGTGAATGCACGTTCGCAACTTGAAGGTTCGTATGTAGGGAACTTACTGTATTAGAAAGTGCCCAGTTATTATTCTCTGGTGTGATGACATGTAAAAAATGTGATTATATTTCAGACAGGGTGTCATGACCCATTTAACTAAAAGACATTTGCAAGTAGGTGGTAGGATATTAAAAATTATGTTCTAACTTTATTTACATTTTGCTATAGGCTAACTACAACTTAGCCAGCATGTTCATGGTTACCTATCTCTATTTCTACTTCTCGGCTTAGTATCTCACAGAATGGGTTATCACTATACTACTGCTAATTTACTTTTTATCAAAGCATACCCAAAACTATGAGTTACCTTTTCCTTTAAGACAAAGTAGTAGAGTTCAAGTTTAGCTGTGTGCTAAGGGGCCAGCTATAAGGTGTGATTTTCAGGAGTGCAAGAAAATCAACTTGTCTTAATTCCCTTATTGGATTCTCTAAGTACCTGCTCTCTCCCATTAATCACCCCTTGGGTTCTTATATTAAAAGGAGCTGGTAAAATTCAAATATTCCTTGACAAACGTAACATCAAATACAAGTGTAAAAGATTTGCAGATACTGGCGGCGGGGGGAGTTTGGAGGGAAGGGAAAGTATGTGGAGGAGAAAGGTCAGGCCCAATGAGGTTGATGGAAGAGAAGCCCAGGTAGATGAGTCAGGGAGACACCCAAGCAGCTCCTCAGGAGGGAGAAAGGAAGCTGGGGGCAGGTTTATCTACTTCATTTGAAGGAGGCAGGTGGCCTCTTTCTAGGAGTCAGAGTGGGATATGAGCAATTTCAAGAAGTCAAGAACAGAAGTGGTAAAACAGTAAAAATGATAGATGAGAAATTTGAAGACCTGGCGCTGGGCTCCAGCTTGACCACAGATAAGCTGTATGACCTTGGGCAGTAACTTCACCTCTTGTCCTCACTCTTCATCACCCCAAGCGCTTTTCCTGCTTTTCAGTACTGTGAAATGTCCCCTGGCAGAGCCCCTGATCTAGATAACAAGTGCAACAGAAATTTTGTTTTTAATCCCAGCAAGTGGCATGTGAGTAGAGGTGTGCTGTTTAACCCTAGAACAACCACATCCAGTCTTATCACTGAAGCTAACGTGCACATGACTCGAGAAGTCTTTGCCATCACTGACACTGGCAGCCCTTGTTGATTTAACGGCACTGTTTCCAAAGAAGATTACTGCTAAGCCATGGTTGCTGTGATGTTCAAGGTAACAGGTGTTTGTGGTTTCAGAGTGGGTCTTTGTACTTCACCTCTTCCTTACTCAAACTTCTCTTCAAGTCATAGCAGTCTCCTGGACGAGAAAAACCCCGAGTCTTTCCAACAGTTCTAAGACCTGCTACTTCACAGCACACCAAAAAATATTGTTGTTCCTAATCTCTTCCGTCTCAGGCTCCAGAGTTCATTTACCAAAGAGGTCCACAGCTAACCCATCCCCCGCTAACTTGGGGGAAATGGCTGCTACAGTGCACCCTTTAGCTGCTGTCCAGTTGTCAAGGGTCTTCGTAAATTCTTTGCCAATGCTGATTAATTCTCTCAACAGACCAGTAGGGAAATTTCTGTAGGAAAGTTTTCCGTATGACAAAACTGAGACAGGGAGCCTATGAACTACCCTTTACTACATCACAAGTTGGCTGAGACTAGATCACAACACACCAAAGTGACATGATACTCTCTCCCGTGGCTCTAAGTCTCTCACATCTGGAAATCCCTGATCCATTTACAAATTTCCCAAACTCCGTCTTCACTGTTAAGAATATAAACTTTGTACGGGTTTCCCTGGTGGCGCAGTGGTTGAGAGTCCACCTGCCGATGCAGGGGACATGGGTTTGTGCCCCGGTCCAGGAAGATCCCACATGCCGCGGAGCGGCTGGGCCCGTGAGCCATGGCCGCTGAGCCTGCGCGTCCGGAGCCTGTGCTCCGCAACGGGAGAGGCCACAACACTGAGAGGCCCGCGTACCGCAAAAAAAAAAAAAAGAATATAAACTTTGTGATTCTGTCAGACAGATATGGACTAAGCCAAGCTGATTCTATGAACATTTCATATTAACAATGTTTATTGGGCTTTGTTTAGCATAATCCCACTTATGAGAAACGTACATCTTTTTTCCAACACGTAGGAATGATCATCACAATCAGCCTATGGGATCTCCCACTCTTAGGCGGTAACGTAAGACTCCTCCCAGCTAATAGGTTAATCTGTAGAAAATGTCAGATGGATCCAAACTTTGCTAGCCCAACTCATGACTTTAGAGTGCAGAGGAAGGTCTCCCAAAGCTGTCCTATTTGGAATACTCATTTTAATTCGTATCCAGTGGTAGAAACTAGAAAAGTTTCTCAGGAAGCCTTTGGCCCTACTCCAACCAACTTTCTCTTGGGCAACCTCTGAACTTCATCTGAGAGTACATTTACCAAAGAAACCCACAGCTAATCTATACTCCTCTAACTGTGGAGGAAATGGGTGGAGTGGGGTCAAAGGGAGGAGGGACATGACCTACATGTGTACAAAGGGAATGTTCTCTTGAGCAGGGTGGACCCTTGAATACCCACCACAGGTTCAGATGTACCCCGGCGGGCATTTGGGGAGTGGATTTGCCTAACCTCCTATGGACTAACTTGCACTTATTCCTTAGATCCAAGAGGAGTGAATAATGAGATCTGCCTGGAAATTTAATCAAGTTAGTTCAACCCTTTCAACCAATGAAAGATGGGCAGAAATACATGATACATCTTAAGGGTAGATAACTACGAATGAACATACTTTTACAGTTGCCCACGTTTCATTGGCCAAAGCACATTACATGACCAAGCTCAACATCAGTGGGGCAGAGAAATATATTCCACCTCTAGTAGGAGAAACTGCAATATCATATAGCAAAGGGCATTGATGCAGAGAAAGGTAAAAAGTTGAGAAAAAATATCTATTGCTGCATAATACATTATCTTTAAAACAGCAAATATTTATTATCTCACGGCTTCCATGGGTCAGGAATCCAAGAGCAGCTTAGTTGGGTGATTCTGGTTCAGTGTCTCTCATGAAGTTTCAATCAAGTTGTCAGTCAGAGCTGCAGCTATCTGAGGCTCGATGGCTGAAGGCTCTGTTTCCAAGCTCACTGCCATGGGTGTTGGCAGACCTGTTCTTTTCCATATGGATGTCTCCAGAGGCTTCCTGAGTCCCCCATGACTTGGTAGCCAGCTCCCCCCTGAGTGAGTGATCCAAGGGAGAGAGAGAAAAAAAAAGAGAGCCCAAGACAGACACTAAGTTTTGTCACTTCATCTCAGAAGTGACATACATCACATCTTTCATATTCTGTTGGTCCCACAGACCAACTCTGCTATGTGAAAGGAGACTATACAAGGGTTTGAAAACCAGAAGACAGGGATCATTGGGGGCCATCTTGGCTGTGATAGGTTGGCTATCACAGTTGTGATTTAAAATACCTTATTTAGTTATCCCCATAATCTGCTGAACTGTTTCCACACTGTAGTAATACTGGGTTCAAACCATTACAGCTAACCCAGGGCAATCGCATTTGTACAGATTTTTTTGTCAAATCATGTTAATTTTTATACCAAAAATAGTACTATAAATATCAATGGTTTTTCCCCTTCGGGCTTTTTTTTTTTTTTTTTTTTTACATATCTGTCTGCCTATGCATACGTTTTCTTCCAACCAGCACATACTCATTACTACTTACTCTCCATTCACCAGTCGCACAGATGAGTTCTCAAATATCACTCTTTCTCTTAAGCCTTTCCTGACTATGGCTCACCTCGGACGGTATCCTCCTATGTCTCCACAGCTTTTTGGACGTACCTCAGTGTAAAACCCTTAACTAATCACAGAGTATTTATATTCTTCTAGGTCTCCTTCATTAGACTGTGAGGCTTCCAGGGCCCAATATTTGGCATAATAGCAACTCAATAAATGTTTGAAGAAAGCATGAGAAGGAAGACAGGAGAAATAGAAGATAGGGCCTAATCTTAACAGGATTTCATGACACTGGTTTCCTACCATCTGCTAGTTAAGCTTCTCCGCTGTGTCAGGCCGTATTAGATGCTTTCATAGTCGTCATCTCATGAAATCCTTGCAATAATCGAATAAATAAGAATGATTTGGGGAGGGTTTGCTTATCAAGCTCAGAAAAGTTAAATAATTTCCCAAGGAAGTGGTAAAACCAGGATTTCATCCTTGATTCTTGCATTCTAAGCTCACGCTCTTCACACAACCCCATTCAGCCTCTGTAAGGAAGAGGCCCCTTGCTTTTACTGTACTGAACAGTGTACCTACTTCTTCCTAGAATGAGTTCTCTTGCTCAGTGATCCTCCCATGTCAGTCCCTAAAAGTCATTTCTGAGGATATTCCTTCACTCTTCACCTGTGCTTTGATTCGGGTTCTGGAACCCCCAGCTGGGTAAAGCCTGGAAGCTCTCCCTTTCACTTAGGATGAGTTGTGTCTGGAGGAGTAGACACATTACAGAGGAGCCTGGACAAACCCAGAGCCCTGCAGGCAGGAAGCGCCCAGCAGCCAACTCCAGCTCCCTGGATCCGCTCACACAGGAAGCGAGCTGCCCCAGGCAGGTCACTGCACATGTCCATCCCTGGAGCCAGGCAGAGAGCCCTGCAGGCTCTGACATTTAAAGGTCACATCTTCTAGGAAGTTGAGAGGATGAAATGAATGGCGTACATGAAAGTATTAAGAATTCTTTGAGAGAAAACTGCGGCATAAATTCAAAATAGCATTAGCATATTTTTTGAAAACCATTATTTACGTTAATTTCTTTTTTTCCCCAGCAGTTAACTTGGGCACATATGGATACACACATATAAAAGTTTTAAAATAAATACACACATAATACATAAATAAATATAATACTAATTTTTTAAAATTATAAATTGAATCAAGTCGTAGATATGAGAGGGGAGTGTATTGCAGTCTTTTCTTTTTTTCTTTTTTGCTGGCCTCCTCCACCACACCTCCTGCCTCCAGAGTGCTAAAAACCTAGTAGGTATCCTTCTGTATCTTTTTCTGCATGCACACACTCATACATATTCAATAATGGGTCATTACTTATTTAACAATAATAGGAACCAAATTATACAAGCTTTTCGGCATCATGCATTTTTCAGTCAACAGTATGTCATAGAAATTCCCCCAAGTCAAATGGTACAGTTCTAAATTCTTCTTTTTAAAGTTACATAATATCTTATGATATGACCTTGGCCCACAATTTTTTTTTTAATCCACTCCCATCTTAATGAGCTCACGCTCATTACTTGTCTCCAGATTTTTTTTTTTTTTTTTTTACAAATAAGGCTGAATGTAGAGCTCCACATTTTGGTGTTTTATTTCTGTGAGCTGTATGCTCAGAAAAGCGATTGCTGGCTCTTAGAAATTGTTTCCAGTCTGATGGGACTAAAGAGATAGCTTGTTGTTACTTACGGTGCATTTCTCTTGCTACTAGTGATTGTAAGATTTTCTTCAGGTATTTGTTATCATTTTGGTTTTTCCCTAATGAATTGTTTTTTCTATATCCTTTACCTTATTTTTGTTAGGTAATTTGTCTTTTATTAATTTATGAGAGCTCTTCACGTATTATAGAGAAAATCTTCTACATTGGAATGATATTTTCCCATATTTATCATTTGTTTCTTGATGTTATTTATGGTCTCCTTCGACTTCTCCTTGTCATTTCTGTGTGTGTGTGTATGTGTGTTTGTATGTGTGCCTGTATGTATGTATATTCTTAGACTCTTTTATCTATTCTTTTATAGTCTCTGGTTTTCCTATCTTAGTTAAGAAAATGTTCTCTATCCGAGATTATTCATGAAGTTTCCTAGATTTTATTGTACTTTGTTGCATTAATTTTTTTGCATGTACATCTTTAGTCATCTGAAACTTATTTGACTTTCTGTAAGATAGAGCTAATTTTATCTTTATCCAGATGAAGATGAATAAACAGTTGTGCCAGCACCATTTATTTAAAAATCCATCATTTCCTCACTGAATCACCTTAGAAGTATATTAAATCCTTCATATGCTTCAATTGTTTTCTAGTTTCTTTATTCTGTTATGCTAATCTATTTCTCTATTCCTAAAACAACATTATTCTTCTATGATTACAAAATGTTCTGATATCTGGTAAAGCAAAACCAACTCAAGAAAATCCCCCCTTCTTTTTATTCCCCTTTTTCTAGCTATTCTTGGACATTTATTCTCCTGTGTGATATTTAAGATTGCTTTATCCAATTCCAAGGGGAAAGTCTATTGAGATTCTTATTGAAGTTTAATCAGATTTTTACATTAGTTTGAGGAAGATTTATTTACAATTCTAAGCTTTTTTATAAGAACAAAGTATGTCTTTACACATCTTTTATAATCGTTATTGCTATTGGAAATGAAATATTTTCTCTATGTTCATTTTAGGCACTTATGGTAATATGGAGAAAAATTAATGTTTATATGCATTTATTGTATAGATAACCACCTACTTAATTCTTTTATTAATTCTAGTATTTTTTTTACCTGATCTTCTAATTTTCCAAGTATACAATTGCATATCCATCAGAAGAGATTATTTTTTTCTTCTTTTCCTAAAGTTTTTACAAATCATTTCATTTTTAAAAATACCATTGCCCTCACTAGAATCTCTAAGCCAATACTTAATAATAATATTGATGGCAGGCAATCCCACTTGTTCCTGATTCTAACTGGAAAGGTTTTAGCAAGCTTGTATCATTTTGGAAAAGGGATTTTTTCACTGTCTAGGACCTCATTTCCCAAGTCCTCTTCATTTGCTGAGAGCTGCCCGGGAATTTCCCAGGGAACAGCATGTTCCTGCTTCCCTGCAGGTTCATATAGAAGGGAGACTCAAAAGGCAAGCAGAGGGAGTGCCAGGAGTGGTGGAAGTCCTGCTCCCTCCATAAGAGAAGGGATTCCTTTAAGGAGTGTCACACTGTAAGCATGAGTGAGAGCAGAGGCTCTGGCCTCTGTGAACGGGAAGCCATCTGTGCTCTAGTAAGGAACTCTCTGCCTGCCACCAAGTCACCAGCTGCTCCCTTCCCTTCTTTACAGGATCACTTACTTTCTAGCAAACTCTTCTTCAGTTCATCCCAAACCAAACTTCTCATTCCACAAACCTGGACATGGAAAGCCCAGCCCCTCCTCTGGCTCTCCACAGGCTTTCCCTTCCATCACCCTTAGGACTCCTGAAGTTCCACCTCTTCCTCCAAGTGGGGCCCACTGGCATGGGTTTCACAGGTCTCACTATGTACTACCCATCAATGACAAGTTTCTGCAGTAACAGACACTTGACTACAAATACACATGTAATATCTGGCCACCTAGGCCCTGCTCAGGAGGATATCTAATCACCATTAAATAATTAAATCCCTAGATTTAATTTGACAATTGACAGTTGCATAATTCTTTGTTGTAGAAGGCTGTGCAATGTAGGATGTTTAGCAGAATCCCTGGCCTCTTTAAATGCCAGTAGCATCCCCATTTCCAATAGTGGCAACCAAAAACGGCTCCAAACATTATCAAATGTTCCCTGGTGGGGGTGGGGTGAGGGCGCGGGGCGGGGGGGGGGGG
>NW_006787469.1:4162587-4176945 GCF_000442215.2 Lipotes vexillifer
GGGGGGCGGGGGCGGGGAGCAAAACCATCGCAGTTGAGAAAAGCACTGCCCTAGGCTATGTGCCCTGAAGCATACTACCTAGAGTTGCCTGTGTGTGAAATAGCTTATTTGCAAATCATTGCCCATAAATTGAAGCATCTGTCCTTGTCACTTTCAATTTGGAACTTATTTGAAACTACTGCTTCTTTCCTCTCTTCAGAGTCATGCTGCTTATGGCTTGCTTCTTGTTGAAGGATGATGGCTCAGAAGTCCTGAAAGTTAATTTTGTGTGTGCCACAGTGGGGTCAGTTCACACCAATGTTATCTATTTTTAGTTGCAAGAGTAGGATTATTTTTATTGATATTTAGCCTGCTGGCATATCACTCAGCATGAAGTATGTATACTTTTGTTCCTATTGATGATGGAGATAAAATGTGTGCACCTTTCAGAATTGCAATTTTCAAAAGGAAATTAGCTTTCCCCTGAGTGGCCTGACACTGCAGTTTGGTGGATGACATCCCAGTAAACAACCTACAAACAAACTCTTGACTCTAGAAGTAAGTATGAGCTATTTATAGGCAAGAGATGATTTTCACGTGGGTAGGTCAAAGGGGAAAAACAAGCTGAAAAAAGCCAGCAAGGAAACTCCCATTCACCCAGTACCTTGAAGTGAGGAACTGTAGGGCCATTCGCCAAAATGGAAAGTCTGCATCACTGTTACTAATGGAGGAATGATGTTTCGGTGAGTTTTCAGCTTGTTGAAAGCGTCAACCCACTTTTTTTGACACAACCACAGACTCCATTTAAAACACAAAACCTGAAGACACATCCTTAAGACAAAGGAAACAAAGGGATTTCATACAGGATCTTGAAAATATCAATCAGATGACATGTATCCTAGCAACAGGGATGCTGGCAAAAGGCTGTCTGCTGTGAACATGGGGCTCTTCACTCTGTTGGAGATAGGTTTCCACGTGCCTGTGTATAGAGAGACCATCAGCATTGTGAAAGGCTGTCATGTCACTGCTGCCCTCCTTTTTGCTAAGGAAAATCAGAAAACTTTGAAGTGTCCTTGGAGGAATTACAGTCTGGGGCAAGAGACCGGGTTGCAAGTAGCTCTGAGGTTGAAGGGGGCAGTGTCCTGAAAGGGGCAAGCCGGTGGGCTCTGCATAAGGCAAAGGTTGGTTCTTCAGGAGGTTGAGCTGTTTGGTCATTGGTCAGAGATGACAGTCTCCTTCCCAGTCAGCCTTTCAGAGCTGTATCTCATGGTGCTGGCTCTATGGCTGCCAGCTTCACTAGGATTTAGGACAAAGCCCAAGGCAAAGAGCGGCAGCTGGTTGATGGGAAGACTGTGACCCTTGGTTCCCAGACCACGGGGACAGAGCCTGCTCTCTTTTAAGATGGCTCTGAACTGAGCATGTAAGACCTATATCTAAAATATATAGATACCGTCAACCTTGACCAAGAATCAGCTAACTTTTTCTGTGAAGAGTGAGCTAGTGAATATTTCAGGCTTTTCATGCCATAAGGGAGCACCAAAGCAGCCCTAGACAATACATAGAAGAACAGTGTGTCTGTCTCCAAATAAAACTTTACTCACAAAAATAGGTGAGTGGGCAGGAATTGGCCCACAGGCCACAGTTTGCTGACCCCTGATCTTGATGAAAAACATCAAACACAGCTAATGCTCCCCATCTGAAAAAGGCCACTCCCTCAAATCTGTCTGACCCCTGCCCTAGTTCAGGTCTTCATCTTCTCTATCAACGCCTCCTCTCATCCCAGTCTTTCCCCTCTCCAACATATATTTTCCATTGCTGACAATATTATCCTCTTAGAATACACAATCGACCCTTGAACAACATGGGGTTTAAGAATGCTAACCCCCTGCATATCCCTGGATCCAGCCCACCGCTGGTCCAGTAGTACTATAGTATTTACTATTGAAAAATATCTGCTTGTAAGTGGGCCCGCAGAGTTCAAAGCTGTGTTGTTCAAGGACTGACTGTATCATGAACCCATCACTCCTGCCTCAAAACCCTCTAATAGCTCCCCAATGCTTAGAGCAAAAAATACAATTTCCTCCATACAGCCTTGAAGCCCTCCACAATCCACTCTGCCTTCCCACGGGCATCCTGAGCTCCCACCATGGTGCCGAGGTGCCCGTCCCCAAACATGGCAGGCAGTTACTGCCTCCAAACTTTGTCTACACGTGTTCTCTGCCCTGCAGGACCAGGCCCACAGTCCCTGCCTGCCGGTCATTCTCATCCTTAAACTGTCACTTCAGACTCACCTTCCCAAAGACACCTTTCCTGTCTGCCTACTGTATATGATTTGCTCCCTTCAGTGGGCTCCCATAGAGTTGATTTTATCTCTCTCTTAAAGCAGCATCCTTGAGTTACAGTTCTTGCCATCTGTTGCTCCCTATTCCATAAATCATATGCTTCTTGGCTATCCCTTTTTTAGCTCTACATAGGCCACAGTATGCTCAATTCAATCATTCAATCGTTTATCCACTAACATGCATTTTGTGCACCTGCTGTATATTCTGCAACGTTGTCAGTGGTGGGGAGACAGCCACAAATTAGACAGTATCTGCTCTCAGGCTTGTAGGATAGTGAGGAAAGACAGATCGAAATAGACAAACCAACAAAGCAAAATATAAGGTCATTTCTGATTGAGAAAAACACCACTAAAAAAAAAAAAAAAAACCCCAGGGTAATTTGTTAGGAAAACTGAGGGTGTGGGTAGGCACAAAGCTATTTTTGCTACAGGGCAGCAGGGGAGGCCCCTCTGGGCAGAATGATATTTGAACTGATACCAAGTAATGATGATGAATTAGTGAGTGAGGGGAAGCAACCACTTATGCCAAGCTCTGCAGAGAGAAAGTACTTTTAAGTGTCCTTTAAATAAATAATAAATTTAAATATTTCTAATATTAAATAAATTATAATATAGTTCTTTAAAAAAATGAGGTAGGTGTATATATGCAGATATGAAAAGATATCTAAGACGTACTGTTAAGTGAAAATAAGAGCAACTTGCAGAAGTCTGTAAAATTTTAAATTTTCTTTGAAATTAAATAATTCATGTACACAGATGTTAATCCATGCCCAAGAAATTTCTGGGAGGCACAGAAGTCAAAGTTAAGAGCGATAACTTCTAGGGCTGATATCAAGGGGCTGCTATACTTTTGTTTTCCTTTCCACACCTGTCTAAACCGTTGGAAAATTCAACAAGCATGTATCCCTTCGATAATTTTACACACCAAAAACTATTTCTCATGGGAGAAAGTTTCCTTTATGAAGGCTTCTTCAGTTTTTTTTTAGTCTGTAACTTCTGGGTGAATTTTTTCCTGACACGCTGGGAGAATTCTTCTTGTTCTCCTTACTGTTATTGAAACTTTTGCCCTTCTCTCCTCACTCCCAACACCAAGCAACCCCAGCCCTTCAGTACCCTTTACACACATGCGCGCGTGCACACACACACACACACACACACAGATGCTCACCCTCACAATCACCAAGGACATCTTTTTTGATATGCATGGTGTCCTGAAGCATTGAGATTCCCTGTTCTAAACAGGCTAGTGTTGCCAGATAAAATACAGGACCCCAGTTAAGTTTGAGTTGCAGATAAACAGTGCATAATTTTTTAATGTAAGTATGTCCCAAATATTGCATACTAGAAAATTATACTAAACAATAACTCTTCGCTCAGCTGAGATTCAAATTTAACTGAGTATCCTATATCTTATATTTGCTAAATCTGGCGACTTTAAAACAGGCACACGTGCTGAATGAAAGATGCTAAAATCTTGGATGAAGGACATTAAATCTTCCCCATAAACATCTTTCCACTGAGTTAGAGGTGCATTTTTCCAAACCCTGATTCTGTCTGAACATAGTCCCCATGGCTCCCCTTTCATGGCCTTCTCAAAAAAATATCTACACGTGATAGGGCTTGATTGTGTGCTTCAATATTTATTCTGTTGTCCTTCCTTGAGCCTCGTCTACAGCCACACTGCCTTAGTTACAGAGTCCAGAAGAGAGACCCCGTGTCCTCATACCAATCCACGCCTTCATGATGGCGGACACAAAGCCAGGACTCTGCTTTTCCACAGGCAGTGGTGCTGAGCCCTGATGACACACTGGAATCACCCAGAAAACTTTACAGTATGCCCATGCCCAGACCCACCCCAGATAAAGTGATGGCAGAATCGCAAGCAGTGAGGCCCAGTCTTTAACACATTCTAAAGTTCCCCAGGTGACTCTAAGGTGCAGCCAACGCTGTGAACAATTGCCTTAACACCTAAGCCATCTGTACCCTGTCTTCAAGCTTTAAGTCCCATAAAGTAGTGCCTCTCGAACTTTCTATGCAGATGGATAAGCTCGGGATGCTGTTAAAATGCAGATTCTGGCTTTTTCGGGAGGGGGTGATGCTGAGATGGGGGCGGCAGCAGCTGAAACTAATGAAATTTAAAAGCTTTTGCACAACAAAGGAAAACATAAACAAGAAGAAAAGACAACCCTCAGAATGGGAGAAAATATATGCAAATGAAGCAACTGACAAAGGATTAATCTCCAAAATTTACAAGCAGCTCATGTAGCTCAATATGAAAAAAACAAACAACCCAATCCAAAAATGGGCAGAAGACCTAAATAGACATTTCTCCAAAGAAGATATACAGATTGCCAACAAACACATGAAAGGATGCTCAACATCACTAATCATTAGAGAAATGCAAATCAAAAGTACAATTAGGTGTCACCTCACACCAGTCAGAATGGCCATCATCAAAAAATCTAGAAACAATAAATGCTGGAGAGGATATGGAGAAAAGGGAACCCTCTTGCGCTGTTGGTGGGAATGTAACCTGACAGAGCCACTATGGAGAACAGTATGGAGGTTCCTTAAAAAAGTAAATATAGAACTACCATATGACCCAGCAATCCCACTACTGGGCATATACCCTGAGAAAACCATAATTCAAAAAGAGTCATGTACCAAAATGTTCATTGCAGCTCTATTTACAATAGCCAGGAGATGGAAACAACCTAAGTGTCCATCATCGGATGAATGGATAAAGAAGATGTGGCACATATATACAGTGGAATATTACTCGGCCATAAAAAGAAATGAAATTGAGTTATTTGTAGTGAGATGGATGGACCTAGAGTCTGTCATACAGAGTGAAGTAAGTCAGAAAGAGAAAAACAAATACCGTATGCTAACACATATATATGGAATCTAAAAAAAGAAAAAAAAAGTTTCTGAAGAACCTAGGGGCAGGACAGGAATAAAGATGCAGACATAGAGAATGGACTTGAGGACAAGGGCAGGGGAAGGGTAGGCTGGGACAAAGTGAGAGAGTGGCATGGACATATATACACTACCAAATGTAAAATAGATAGCTAGTGGGAAGCAGCTGCATAGCACAGGGAGATCAGCTCGGTGCTTTGTGACCACCTAGAGGGGTGGGATAGGGAGGGTAAGAGGGAGACGCAAGAGGGAGGAGATATTGGGATATATGTATATGTATACAGCAGAAACTAACACACCATTGTAAAGCAATTATACTCCAAAAAAAGATGTTAAAAACAAAATGCAGATTCTGATTCCACGGTTCTGGGCGGGCTGGGGGTGCTGAGAGGCTGCATTGATAACATGCCCCCAGGTGCTGCTGCGGGTCCTTGAGACACACTTTAAGGAGCAAGGCCATTAATAATAATAATAACAACAACAACAACAGGACTAAACCACCTTCAAATCAAAGTCATTGCTACTTTTTACTTTATAATCCATGTAATAAGCAAAATTTATAATGAGACTGGTAATGAAAAGTTTCGTTGGATCCACAATAGTCCTAAGACTAGCACCATATGTGCACTCCCGTTTCAAGTTGCAACTTCTTTGGATTCATTTCCTATCCATGGGAAGCTAAAGAGAAAATAACAGTGGTTTGAGTTTCAGCACACAGATTTTTTTTCCGATGCGTATAGTCAGAAACCTCAGGCTGACGTTTCCTTTCTAAGGGTCGTGAAACCCAACAGATCTGTCAGGCTCGGCTGTGGAATGACTTAACTCACAGCTATTTACAAAAAGGAGCCACCATGTCTTAGTGGACTGGCCACGTGATATGCTCTCTGGAGTCATGTAAATGGGCTAAGTGGCCTCAAGAGGGCCCTGCAGCCCCACGGCCCAAGTCCATAACTCTGCACCGGCCCCCCTGGAACAGCCCCAACTGCCTTTCCAAGGGAGCTTCCCATTTGTAGTGGACAGGAGTGAGGTTCTGGAGCTCCCCAGGCTCTGGTTTGAATCTCTGCTCTTTCACTGAGCGGCTCTGTGACCTAGGACAAGTCATGTCGCTTGCTTTAAGCCTTATGTTCCTAGATACCTTCTGTAAAAAAGGAAACGGAGGGCTTCCCTGGTGGCGCAGTGGTTGAGAGTCCGCCTGCCGATGCAGGGAACGTGGGTTCGTGCCCCGGTCCGGGAAGATCCCACATGACGCGGAGCGGCTGGGCCCGTGAGCCGTGGCCGCTGAGCCTGCGCGTCCGGAGCCTGTGCTCCACAACGGGAGAGGCCACAACAGTGGGAGGCCCGCGTACCGCAAAAAAAAAAAAAAAAAAGGAAGCAGAAGAGATTATAGGCAAAGTGTTTGGTTAGCACAGTGCATGGCACGTTAGTAACATCAAACCCTAGCTGTTACTGTGTCGGCTTCTCCTCCATCTCTAAGTTAAATGGAAATACCCGCCTTGATGTCCCTTACAGAGAAAAGCTGAATCACTGCATTCAAGTACCGCACATGCTGTCCTCTGTCCTGGCCTGGGTTCTAGCCTATGTGAAGGACAGCAATTGGTGGCCGCAAAGAAATAAAATAATAGCTACATCGTATCTGCACATACTAAGAAATCATATCAGGCTTGAACGCAAACAATATCCAACAGGTTTTTCTCCTACTTCATGGAAAAGGAAGTTTGTCTTGTGACCAGAGCTACTTCCTTATAAGGCCAAGGAAGAGAGAACTAAGGACAGCTTGAGTTACCCTGTGCATCTTTTATAGGAGCAGAGACTTACAGTGTGATGCTATTAGTGGGGTCTGCAAATGTCAGGAGAGAGTAGCCAATGAAAAGAAAAGCACCATAGATTTTTAATATGGATGAAAAGCTGCCTGCTGTCTCCTAAGCAAGTGAGGAATAAGAGAAGCAAGGAATTCAACCCTATTTACAGGGAATCTCTGGAATAAACGGGTAAACGGGAGAGGTGATGTTTTTCAGACCATGTTTCAGTGCAAAACCTACCAGTATCGAGACTGGCTTCTGGAGGGCGATTTGTGACTTGTTTCAGCAAAGAGATGATTAAAATGTAAAAAATAGCAGATAACCCTTGAAATGCCAGTGTCAGCCTCAAAGAACAGCTTCCAGAGATGAGGAGTGGGTGGACTTCCAGAGACACAGATTCAGAATCTAACTTTAGCCTGAACTTTCCAAAGCTGCTCAGCAGTACCGGGGGAAAGATTTAGTGTGAAGGCAGCTAAGAATAGCAGCTCAAATCAGACTATGGAATTAGATGAGTTTCAATCAACCACATGTCCCCCCAGTCTCTTACCTCCTCCCAGCTTCAGTGGGACATGAATACCCATAGCACTGGAGAGTTAGGGCTATAAGAGATGAGGCTCAGACCCAGAAGAATGACGATAAGAGCTGACATTTATCGAGTGATTAAGACTTGCAGGCCTTATGCTAAGTGCTTCCCAGAGATTGATTCATTTAATACTCACCCCCGAACTAGACGTAGCTTCATTTTACAAATGGGCATATTTATACTTTGAGATACCAAGAAACTAATCTAAGGTCACTCCACTGGTGGAGAGGCAGAACTTGGAAAAAGTGCTGGGAAATGGAAAGAAAAACTGAAAGAACTGGAAGATCAGGGACTTTGACAAGGAGGAGAGACCTTCAAGGACAGAAAGGGCTAGATAACAGGGACATGCATTGTCCTCTTGTTCTATGAGAAATGAATAGAGACTTCTTACACTGCAGCAAGGGGTAAGGAATTAGGTTAGATCTAAGGAAAAAGGATTCCAGATTGCAAAGCTATGTAACATAAGTATTCATTATTGAGGGACAGTGAGAAACCGGCTGAGTTAATTTAAAAAAACAAAAACACAGGGTGGTTTTGTGCTTCTCCAAGTATGTCCCACAGGACGCTAGTTCTCTAAGACATTAATAGGTATCATCAATACTCAGAAAATATTGTGCTAAATAGATTTGAACAGATTTCTCCACTGGAGGAGCTCTAAGAGCTTTGAATAGCTAATATATGTTGTGAGTCTCCAGTTGCAGAATGGAGTAGGTGGTGTTTCCCGAACTTATTTGACCAGAACCCTTTCCATAATAGTCTTTCCTCAAATATGCATGTGGAAAACCTGGGGTTTTCCAAGATGATTTAAGTATGGAACTTCCTGGAGGCTGGGAACTGGCCTTGCCAGTTGGACTGGCATGGACTATACTCAAAGTATAGTCCATGCACGCTGTCATTGCTATGGGCATCATTTAGGAGCTGGTGAGAAATGTGGAATCTTCACCCCACCCCAGACCTACAGAATCAGAACCAGCCTTCTAACAATGTGCCCTCATGATTTATTTGCAGATTAAAGCTTGAGAAGCTCAAAATTTCTTCACGTCTCAGGGTTTAGCTAACATTAGCTGTCTGCGGCATAAAAAAACCTCCCCCAAATTTACTGCGTCTTGAAACACTAATGATTTATTTCTCATGATTCCGTAGGTTGACTTGGCTTAGTTGGTAGATTCTGCTTCAAGTGGCGTGGGCTGCATTCACGGACTGGACTGCAAGGTCCAAGTTTTCACTCATATATCTGGTGCCTCGGTGCTCTTCCCTGGGGCTTCTCTACATGGATAGATCAGGCTTTCTCAAAGCATTGAATTCCCAGGGTATTGGCCTTCTTACATGGAAGCTGGCTTCCAAAAAGGAAGAAAAAGATGCTGCCAATTCTGTTAGGGCCTGGGCTTAAAAGTCCCAGAATATCACTTCTGCTGCATTCTATTTATTAGTCAAAACAAATCATGAGACTGATTAGATTCAAGGAGTGGGGAAATGGTTTCCACCTCTTGATGAGTGAAGTGGCATGTATATACAAGGAGAGAAGGAATTGGTGGTGGCCATCTTTGGAGACCATCATACTGCCCCTCTTGGGTGATATTAGATGCTGTGCATGAGCCCTGCCTAAAACTAAGTGCTTGAAGAGTGTGCTAATGTGTGTCCTGGACTGGCCCTTCCTCCAAGGTCAACAGACACTTCAACCCACTTTACAAAGGAAAGGTATGTCCCATCCACAGAGCATGTCAATACGAGGGGAGGGGTGGGAGAATGGGTTAAGTCTCATCATTTATCAACACCAACCAAAACTATTTATTCTGGACCTACTATGTTCCAGGAACTTATATCTGCATATATATCAGTGTACCGTGCAGCTACAAGCCTACTCTCTGAAGCTTCCAGTCTAGTGTTAGGAAACAGTCGGTAAATTAGTGAATCATTAACTAAACACAATAATTTTAGGATGCAATAAGGACTATAAAGAAGATAAAATCGGGCAATATAATTGTGAAAGACTTCCTAAGTTCATTTAGATAGGAGGTCAGAGAAGGTCTCAGAGTGGGTGTGTCATTAAGCTGAGACCAGAAGTTTGGGAAGGAAGCAGCCATTCAAAGAAATGAGGTCAGAGTGGCTAAGGATGCAAAGGCCCTGAGGCAGGGACATGCCCTACATGCTCAAGGGACAGAAGAAAGGCCATTGTGCCTGGAGCACATTCCATAAGGGAAAGGGAGCCCTAGCTGAGGCTGGAGAGGTGGGTGAAGGCCAAGGCTTCAAAGGGCTCTGTACACAGAGTAGGAATATAAGAACCAGACCAGAGTAAGAATGTGACGTGCTCACATTATATCCTAAATGCAGTGGAAAGCCACTGGACAGTTTCATGCAGTAGGTGACACAACTGGATTTCCATTTTTACAAGGAGGTTCTGGCTGCTGTGTGAGAAACAGATTGGAGAGAAGAGCAGAAGCAGGGAGACAGGTTTAGGAGGCTAATGCGGCAATTTGGGTGAGAGGAAATGGCAGTTTAGCACTCGGTGGGCTCTTAGTGCTGCAGGGCCCTGTGGAGTGGCCCTGTCCTTGCTATCCTCCTAGCATCAGGGAAGAACAGCCAGTCATCCTCCCAGCCCCTGTGGTTCCACTCCAAACAAATGCATCTTAATTGAAGCCTTCACACAGTAGACTATTGCCCTGGATGTCTGTCTTTTTAGAATAAAATTTTCCTGGAGGTTCTTTTATACCTAGAAATAGGTATTGTGAGACATTCCATTTCCTTCCTTAATCTTCCAGGGTCCTGACCCTAAACCCCAATTGGTCCAATTGATTAGAAATCAATTAAAAACTTAATAAATGACCTTTCATCATCACAAGCTTATCTTTCTACTCTGTTGGGTAGAAGCTGTAACAAACAGCCCAGGTAAACTACCTGGCAAGGAGAGAGGCCTGGAGAACAGAAGGACCTAGCGAAACATAGCTTATTTCTGCCTTCGTTTGTTTCCCCCAAATCCTTTTTCAAAGTTCACAGCTAAGAGGAAAACAAGTAGATTGGGGGCCCAGCGCTAATGCCCACTTGCTCAAGTATTGGTAAGAGAAAAGGGACTCAGTTCCAGAGCTTGGAATAACAGTTGTGTTTTTATAAGACTGTATTCCAGAAGCTGTTCCTTATAAACTAAGGCAACAGCGTTGATGGTAAGCTGGGCTGATAAGGGGAGGGGGGAGGGAGAGAGAAGGGAGACAAGGAGAAAAGATGGTTAAATAAAGAAGGAAAAAACAGTGATAATAGAATGTGAAAAGAAAGTGGTGAGGTCAGGATCACTGAATCTCAAACCAGAAGTACAAACTCAGTTTTCCAGCCCCTTCTGAAAGCATAGAGACTGAGGTAAAGTGGCACAAGTGAGACCAGAGCCCAGCCCTTCTGATTCTCAGAGCTTTTCCTCCTCCACCTTGTGATTTTGAGGATTTTGTGAAAGTCTCCACATAGAACTAAGTGCAACAGAGCACCTCGCACTGTGTGGAACTCTGTAAATATTTAATGACACTGAGCCAGGTAGTGATGAGTGCAATCATATCAGTATTAGCACAAATGTTTCCTCAGGTCCCTGAGTAGTTTTCAATAAGGAAAAGTCAACGACAAGGGCAACAGCCGGTGTATAGAGCCAGGTAAAGATCTGTTGTTTATTTTTAGTTTGGAATTCCTCTCTGCTTCAGAGTTCATTTTCCATAGGGTTTCCTCCCTAGTAGCTGCTGTGTGCAGTTGGCTGTTGGGAAAAGAGGGAGACTTCTAAAGAAAAAGAAAGAATGATTCTCAGCCGCTCAGGGCTAATGGCATGGGCACCAGTCTAACCAGGGGCAGCTCCTTGCTGAGGAGCTGGAATCCCAAAGAGGAAGACGTCTGGCATAGGGCGTTCTATAAAATTTTGATGAGCAAATAAACACCCCTGACTCCTGTTCCATCTCTCAGCTCTCCTGGGCACAGAGGAAAGGTTTAAACATACAAAAGGCGAAGAAGAAAAAGGGAAAAATAAAAGAATAACGTGTCAGTTCCTCTATTCCCTTTATGTCCTTTATTATTGCCTCTGTTCTTTTATTGCCCTTATGTCCCACTCAAAGGAGATCTATTTGAAAGTTAGGAGTGTCCCTCCTAAAACTGTTATTTAAACATCCAAGAACTGTTAGTTAAGCACCCAGTGGGCGACTGAAGGTGAGGTCCAGCTGTAATGCGGGGGCCACCTGCGAGGTAGCAGACATTAGATGAGTTAAGCCAAAGGCGAAACACAAGTAAGAGCCACTCCACATCTCCTGAGATCAAGGGATTCAAGGCCGGTAGTGAGCTAAGGGCACCTGGAGATTTAAGAAGTGCTGGCCTCGGTGGAGAAGGCGGGGAGGAACCAGTAAGGAGGATCCTTAATTCCAGGTGGAGATGGGAGGGAAGGGAGCTCTGCACTACAGTCCAAACACTGACCAGAGCGCAGCCTCTGGCACCTTGACCCACACAAGCAGGAGAGTGGAGGCTTAAAGGAGAAGAAAAGTCAGTGAGTCACAATTTGTTTTTATACTGAGAGGTGGACACTCAGACATCCAAGCAAACAGGAGGAAAGGAAACCCACTTTTTTGGTACACAGAGCTATCCAAAAACTCACTTCTGACCCCTTTAAAATGAGGGGGTTCATCTAATGGGAAACTCTGCAAAGGCAGGGATGTGGCCGTACCTCCTTAGCACTAACATCTGTTAAGACCACATAGTCCTCTTGGTAATATATCACTTCTATGAGATAGTAAGCTCCTTGAGGGCAGGCCTCACATCTATTTCATCTCTGCATCTTTCAGTGTGGAGCTCAGGGGTTTGTACATAGAAGCACTCTGTCTGTTGAATGACGGATCATGGAGGAAGGCTGTTTCCATAGGCTCTCTAAGAAGTCTCTCATCTTTCCCCATTCAATCCATACTTTACTCCAAAGCCAGGTTCACCTTCATAATACACAACTCTGTGTATGTCATGTCTGTCCTCAGAACTGTCCATGGTTCCCTGGTGCACACAGTTACAGCAAGTTCACTGTCCCTGGCTGATGTGCATGCCCACTCTAGCATGCCAGCCTTGTCTCACCCCATTCCCCTTTAAACCCTCTGCTTTCCACCCTCCACCTGCACCACTCCCTAATTCCCCAACACTCTCCATGCCTTTCCAGTGTGGGACCTTTATTCACATCTGCCATCTGCCATCTGCCTGGAATCACAGCAGGAGGAGGGTCAGACTAGAGGTCTGGACACCTGGCTTGAAATCCCACCTCTGCTAGTTCACTAGCTGTGTGATCTAAGGCAATTTCTTTTAAACCACTGAGTCTCATTTCTCCACCTTTAAAATGAGGGATCTTATTAACTTTGCAGAGTTGTTGTAAACTGAGCTAAAACTAGATAACATTTGTGAGAGCAGCAGGCATAGTAGGTGCCCAACACGTTTGTTCTTCCTGTTTATGACCCTTCAGTTCTGAACACAAATGACAGCTCCTTGCTATAGGCAGAAGAGCCTCTCCCTCCCTGGCCTGAACAAGCAGTTATGGAGGATATTCATGTCACAGTGAGGGAGGTTTCATCTCCAGTTCAGACACATCCTCCTTGGAAGCAAACAGGCTGGCAGATGACATAGCTATGTGTCCTCAGACACAGAAACCTGGAGCCATGGTGCTAGAAAGTCTCTACAGGCTATCTAACCAGATCTCCTGATTTATAAAGAAGGAAACTGAAGCCCAGCGAGGAGCTGAGCCTGGCCTCCTACCTTTTCTCTTTACTCTTCACCATGCTGTGAACAAGGGCCAGTCCTCCTGAACCAGCCAGATGTACAGGAATACCCTGGGGCTGAGCCTGGGACTGAAATCACAGGCCAAAGAACTTCCTAGCAAGTGTCTAGCCCACTGCCTTATTCCAGACAGGCAGGCACCGTCCACTCACCCAACACTTATTGGACGCCTACAAAGTGTCGGGTCCACACCTGTGAGGCGGATATTAAGAGGCCTGAGACAGACACCATCCCTCCCTTAAGATTCCCAGCCTAGCCAGAGAGGAGTCACGTGTTCAAATAATCCCCATGCACTGTGGGAACTGCGTCCACCTGGCAGTAGGAGCACCTAAGGACTGGGCCCTGCTCCCTGGGAGAGCAGAAAAATCTTCACAAAGGAGAGAGATGAGTTGGACCTTGAAGAATAAGCAGCTCGCTAAGGGTACTGATGTTGGGCAGGGCGTTCCCACTCGGTCATTTATTTTCACTGTGCAAACAAGTCCAATAGCACGTGCTGGAGGGGAGGCTGTACACCCGTGTTCACGGGTGACTGTTCTCGTCACAACAGAAGATCCAGCTCCATGAAGGGCAGCCCAGGACTCTCCCAAGCTGTACCAGGGTCAGGGATGTTTTTGAGCCAAATGCCAGTTACCCAATATTTCCTCTAATTTATTTGTTTTACTCTGATTACTTCCAAAGGTCCCTTATCACCTCCTTTACTGCTGGGATTGAGGCGGGCCTACATTAGAATAACCAGAGCCTCAGATATGGAAGCCTTCATTCAGAGAAAAAGAGAGACAAAAGCAAGTGGGAAAGCTCTTCAGTGAGAAGTAGGTGGGTAAACCTCCGAAAAGAAAAGGCATTTTTGCACAGTGGGCTGGTTGTGTACTCCAGGAAGCAGATGCCTAGACAGAGTTAAGAGTCCAGGAGATTTACTGGAGGTAAGACCTGTGAAAGAGAAAGAGGAAAGAGGGCAGGAGTAGGTAGGGAAAGTC
>NW_006787469.1:4176955-4189189 GCF_000442215.2 Lipotes vexillifer
TCTTCAGACAATGATGGAGGTCTGACACCCGACAGGAAAGGAACAGAAGAGAGGATTGGGTAGAATGTTTGGGGGCAAAGATTGCTGACAGAGAAGAAATGACTGGCCCTTGTCCCCCTGAGCTCAGTCATGGCGGGGCCACCTGAGTGGTGCTTAATGGGTTCCAAAGCTGAGGCAGATCCCAAAGGAACCTGCCCTAAAAGCAATGCCTCATGGCAGGTTCTCTCTTAAAGGGAGATCTGAGCAACACATCTCCACAGCTGCCGAACACTCGCATCATCCTGACGTAAAAGAACTTAGAGGAGAATCTACTGTCCTGATAGATGGTAGAAACTTGTTCTCCATGTGTAGGGAGTAAACCCTGATCTTAAGATAACAGATTAACTGTAGGTTCTATTTGTTAGTTAATTACTGGTGTGCCGGATAGGAAAAACTCAGTTGCTACTGTTTATGGCTGGACAGTTGAGGGTAAAGCTTTGCTCCTGGAGCTCTTAGCTCTCTAGGAACCAAATTCTTTGATTAAGCAAGTCACTCAACTATCTGATCACTAAATGAAAAGAAGCATAAGTCAATGTTCTCAGCCAGATAGAGAGAGAGAATAGGGGAGGAAAAGAAGAATAATCCGTGAGACCTTGAGCACCATGAATACGGGATCCCATTGTTTTCCCCCCAGTGAATGGCTTGCTGCTCCCAGTGTCTGGGATATGGAAGCCCTCAAAAAATATGGAATGAATGAATAAATGGATGAAGAGATAAATGTTACCCACCACTTCTAGATAAAACAGTGCTTTCTTACACTTTTTCCTCCCTGTGTTTAGCTTCTCAGACATATTTTGATTTTGTTTTCTATATTTTTCTTTACATGCCATGCTGCATCCATTGGGGTTCAATGGTAGAGAACATAATCCTTTCTAACTAGTTTAAGTAGGAAGGGATTTATTAAATGCCTTACAGAATCACTGGGACGGGAAGGAACAGGCTCTAGGTTGGGCTGTCAGGAAAGACTCCTGAAGCACACTGCAGAACCGGCCCATCAGGGGAGCTGCTGCCTCTTCTACCATGAGGAAGCTACCTGCACCAGAACTACACCACTGCCACGGCAGCCAGGAAGGTGCCAAGACCTGGAATCCTCCACTGCTGCCAGCTCCAGATCACAACACACCTGCTACAGTATGAATGAATGCCCCACACTCTGCCTCTCATCACCCATGTAAGTAATAGACTCTGGAAAGGCCAATTGCCTCCACATGCTTTTTGGCCCTCAGAATCAGCAGAAGCATGGCTCATGACCCATGTCTGTCCTCCGGATCTACATGAGTGCCACTAATTGGTCAAATTTGAATCACTTCAGGAAGCCTCGCTTGCAGGGAGTTGAGAAAATGTAGTTTTTAGACTTCCAGCCTCTGCAGGATAGAAGAAAGCAGTGTGGGAGGAGGGCAGGATGAATTGATGAGCCATGTCGCCATATTCTCCTTTGCTGAAACCTCAGAGAAGGTCTTATCCTCTTATCTTCTATCAATTGCAAAGTAAGCATGTTCAAGCCAATCCTAAGGTAGCGTTCTATCCTCACTTGTGAAGAGATTTAAAACAACTTTTGTGTGTTTTCTATGGACAAAGAAAAGCAGGAGTCATTGGTCTTTATTTGTCTTCTACACAGAGACATCATCTATGGACTTTGGCTCCCTGGATACTCCATTCAGAGTGCCATGCGGTCACTGATGTCCCTCTGTAATCATGACTTTTTGTGTGAGGTCAGATAGTTAACAACCCTTAAAGAGTTCATAGCAACCCGAAATACAACATCTAGGTTTGACTTTGACTTGTGAAAGTCAAAGTCTTGTGACTTCTATGTCTCCATGTAGAGGGTTCTGGAGCATTCATTAAACCTTGTGGACATTACTCAGTAAAAAGGTATTTACTGAACACTTGCTGCGTTCCAAGCACCATTTGCATATGTAATCGGCATGTTGAATAATATCACTCATAATGTATTCAGAATTGGTTTTGTCTCCCATTGTCTGTCTGTCTGTCTCTCTCTCTTTTTTGTTGTTGTTGTTGAAGTATAGTTGATTTACAACATTGTGTTAGTTTCTGGTATAGAGCAAAGTGATTCAGATATATACAGATATATAATTTTGCAGATTCTTTTCCATTACAGGTTATTATAAGATATTGAATACAGTTCCCTGTGCTATACAGTAGGACCTTGTTGTTTATCTATTTTATATACAGTAGTTTGTGTCTACTTATCCCAGACTCCTAATTTATCCCTTGCACCTCCTTTCCCCTTTGGTAACCATAAGTTTGTTTTCTATGTCTGTGAGTCTGTTTCTGTTTTGTAAGTAAGTTCATTTGTATCATTTTTTTAGATTCCACATATAAGTGATAATCACATGATATTTGTCCTTATCTGACTTACTTCACTAACATGATAATCTCTAGGTCCATCCATGTTGCTGCAAATGGCATTTTTCATTCCTTTTTATGGCTGTGTAATATTCCATTGTGTATATATACCACATCTTCTTTATCCATTCATCTGTTGATGGGCATTTAGGTTGTTTCCATGTCTTGGCTCTTGTAAATTGTGCTGCTATGAACATTGGGGTGTACGTATCTTTTCGTATTAGAGTTTTGTCCAGATATATGCCTAGGAGTGGGATTGCTAGATCATATGATAGTTCTATTTTTAGTTTTTTAAGGAATCTTCATACTGTTCTCCATAGTGACTGCACCAATTTACATTCCCACCGACAGTGTGGGTGTTTCCCATTGTCCCATAATGGTTCTTCAGGGGGTTAACTTTTCCTGTCCCTAGTTAAAAACCTTGGCAAGTATTGTGGCATTTTTGCTCACTCCTAGGTAATAGAACAGTATTAGAGCCACTTTAAGCCACAAAGACATTCTCACTTTGGTCATGATAATGTCCAGTCCTGTGTAATAATCAAGAGGCTGAACTCAATTTAGTATTGAATCCCCCCTCCTCAGGTCTGTCTCAGGCTGGGAGCCCACAGTGGGGGAGGAGGGTTGACACTTCAGCCTTCCACTTCATGATCTTCCTCACTCCCTCACCATCACACCTAAAAGAGAGGAGGAGTGGGGAGAGCGGTGGGGATTGGACAGTACTTCCTTGACTGGATAGCTGTGCTCTCTGGGCCTGGCACTTGCTAGTGTTGGTGTCCCTGGTCAGGTGAACTCTTTCTCTCATAAAGTGTTTTTGTAGCTCTTCATGGGTCCCCTGCTAGGCTCATCTCCCCCGCAGCCCCTTTGACCTGGTAAATACATCTGTATCCTTGGTAGCCTCTTACAGCTCCTTCCTCATCCCCTGAGCATTGGGCAGTGCATCTCTGGCCCCTTTTGATGGAGTTTCTCCTCTCCTCTCAAGACAGGACCTCTTTTGGACAGGAGCCAAGATGGCTCCATCTCTTCTCTCTCCCAAGTGGCCTTCATCTAGTCCACAGGACATGGGGTGACATTTACGGCAGCCCTGCCCTGAAAAGTCCTTGATCTGGCTGAGGGGGTTGGGAGACATGAAACACATCCTCAGAGTTATTTCTTCCATAAATCTACAGAGGGTGTGCAGGTGGCAGATTCTGTTTCTTACTCTCTTTGGCAGGTGATAATTATCAAGTTGGTACCTCAGTCAAAACAGAGGCAAGAATGGTCCCATTGTAACATCCTGTAACACATGCTTTCTAATGTCCCTTCACAGAGATTTGCCCCTCCCTTTTACAGAGAGTTCCTCAGCAATAGAAATCATGCTTGCGTTGTTCTTCTCTCCCCCCACACACGCTTCAAGATCCATCTCATCTCCCATTCCTTTGGTGAAGCACGAAGTCTTTCTGTTTAATGTTTCTTAATCTTTCACATGTTTCTCAACCTTTTTCACATGTCCCTTTCAAGTCTGCCTCTTGCATAAAGCCCTGATCCACCTGCATGCCCCCCAACACAATTAACTCACTCCTTGGACTCCCTTGGGACATTTATATACATCAATTACTACATTATGTATTGTTTTTTTCTCCTACTATTTGCCATACATAGTAGCCTGAGAACTCTTCAAGGACAGCACCCATATCTTAGCCAACTCACACTACTAGCACCATACTTGGTCCATCAAAGACAATCAGTTCATTCATCCAACATGGGTTTATTGAGCAACCACTACAGGCACTGAGGACACCATGATGAACCAGACAGATGAGGCCTTCACCTTCATGGCACTTCAAGGAACTCATATGCCTTTGTAGCATCTCATGGAATACCCCTCAGAGGTCCCATCTGTGCTGGGCCCCTCAGAGATGTGGCCCAGTGAACTGGCACAGTGAGATTCTTCACTCCTTAACATGGAGGTCCATCACACTTCTAAACAGTTGCCACAAATACGTCTGGAGAACTATGACTTGTTCTGCTAATGTGGACTCACTCGTTCAGTGACACAGTTTATTCAAAAAAGGCCTGGTAAGTGTCCTGTAAGTCTAATACTGGTGACTATTTTATGCTTTCTGAGAAAGGTGATGCTCTCCAGAGGAATGTTTCTTCCTCATGAGTCACCTGAGTACACACCCAGCCCAGGGCTCCCCAGCAATGACGTCAGGTCTGTGCACACAGAGAGGGAGAAAAAAAACAGTGTTCACATAGCAAATGTTCTTGTCTTCACTTCTAATAAGAGAGTATGGCTCACTGAAGTTCTGGATTATAGGACTACTGTCTGTTGCAGTCCTTTGTGTGAGGATTTTGTGAGGTGGGGAGGACAGTAACAGTAAGGCAGATTGTACAACTGAACATTGGAGATGAAGAGTACCTGAGTCTGAATCTGTCGGTGCTGACAAACACTACCCATCAAACTCATTGACAACAAGAGTCTCCTCACAGAGGATGACCTAAGGGCTATAGGGCCTGGAAGGCCCTCTACTCAAAAACCATTTCTCCCCTCCCTCCATATCACAAAGCAAGAAATTTTCACCATGGGACTTCAGTTGAGGTAGGATGTCTCTAGAAGCTCTGTGTTCATATGGCCACAAAGAGCAGTGGGTATCAGAAATTCCAATCATGGTTGACAATGTAAGTCCTTGGGCCCTCAATATTTTGATTCAGAGAGCAGTCACAGCCCAAAACACTATGGAATTTGCTATAGCTTTTGCTATATTTGCTGTAGGATTCACTCTGCATAGATTCAGTCTTGGCTTGACATCAAAGGACACAGGATAGGCAAGACCTGACAAGGGAAAAGTTGACAGACCATGTCTAGACTCTGGGATAACACAGAGAAGAGCACATGGGGCAAAGTTGTGGGAGGCCAGGTCCCAGAGGAAGAGATATCTCAGAAAAGACAGACTCCACATCAGATCAGTGCACAGGTTGCTGGTTCCTGGGAATAAGGAAGCTGGCAGGCCTGTGTTCACTGTGGAGCTATATATAGCAAAGACACATGGCCAATATTTCTGTTAACGTCGTTCTAGTTTCTCAGAAGCCTTCCTGAGCTAAGACTCCTGTATCTTCCATAAACCTTTCCTGTAGAGGAGGGTTCAGTCACACAACCAAGTCATGAGTCAGCTGAGCTGCCAACTTCCTGGAGACCATCACCAAGCCCGAGGCTGGGCTCATGTTGGACTGAAGTGACTTTTCCAGGTGTCTTGAAGCAGCCGATCCAGAACTTCCCTGCAAAGATGAGGTGGCACTTCAGCAAACACCACTGGTCCTCTCCTCTCACTTGGGACTGGTTATGCTTTGTGGCACTAACAGCGGAGACTAGGAGTAGAAATGAGACCTCCTCAGAGCTAACTAGAGGTTACCTAGCTTTACCACCAGGACCAGCAGGAGTACTGCTCCGCCCACCTTGCGAAAGACTGCTGCAAAAATAGGCCAAGATGATGCCGACTCTGCAAATGTAGATGCAGAATGTAAGCATGATACTTTGCCTCAGCGGTTCTCCCTTTTGGACCTACTGCTCCTGTTTCATAGGTCTTGTTACTTCACCCACCTCCCACCCCTTAACAGATACCATGGAGATTCCAAATTCCCTGCATATGCTCCTCCTTTTCTGGAATGCTTCCCCCTTTTGTTTCTCTGTCTCATACCTTCTAAGATTCAGCTCTAACTTTCAACCTCCTATCAAGGCATCCTTGACAACTCTGAACTCCAGATATTCTAACTGTACTTGTAATCCATAGGGTGGTTCCGAAATCTGGGGCAAAACAAAACTCTCTGAGGAGCTCTTTAAATATTTACCATCACCATACTCAGACTGTCTGAACTTGAAATTTTGGGAGTCAGGATGGGAAATCTGTCTTTTTGGTTTTGGTTTTGGTTTGGGTTTGTTTGTTTTTTTATGTACCTATAGACCCTCATTTAAGAGTCGCTGGTCTCTAAAGAACCGTGTCGTATTTGATATATACTGTCATAAGGGTTTTTACTGTTTGGAGTTTGCTACCTTTTTTTTTTTCCTACCAATGCATCAGCTCCTCTGTCCAGGAGCAGGGCTCCCCACTCACTCACACACACACACACACACACACACACACACACACACACACACACACACACACACAGTTCAGTGCAGTACACGGTGAAGATATAATAAATTGTTGATGCTAGATTGCCACACCTGATGAGGAGAGAAGGAAATGGAATGGTGGGAAAGTGAATGATTTATATTGTGTTATATGTCTTCCTTTTGTTGTGATTCTATGAAGAACAAATCCTATACATGCCCCAGACCATGCTGTAAAGAGCTGGTCTTAAAAGGGAAGGGTTGTGGCTAAATCCAGAGCACTGACAATGCCAAATGAAGATATAAATTAACAGGATCTCTCATTCAGTGCTGGTGGGAATGCAAAATGGAACAGCCACTTTGGGAGACAGTTTGGAAATTTCCTACAAAACTAAACATACTCTTAGCACACGATCCAGCAGTGGTACTACTTGGTGTTTACTGAAATAAGCTGAAAATTTATGGCCACACAAAAACCCAATCATGGATATTTATATCCGCTTTATTCATAATTACCGAATCTTGGAAGCAACCAAGATGCCCTTCAGTAGGTGAATGGGTAAATAAACCATGGTACATCTGAACAATGGAATATTATTCAGTGCTAAAAAGAAATAAGATATTAAGCCATGAAAAGACATGGAGGAAGCTCAAAAGCGTATTAATAAGTGAAAGAAACCAATCTGAAAAGGCTTCATACTATGTGATTCCACCTATATGACATTTTGGAAAAAGCAAAACCATAGAGACAGTTAAAAAGATCAGGGGTTGCAAGGGGTTGTGGGGAGGGAAGGATGAATAGGTGGAGCACAGAGGGTTTTAGAGCAGTGAAACTCTGTATGATACTGTAATGATGGATACATGTCATTATTAATTTGTCCAAACCCATAGAATGAAAAACACCAGGAGTGAACCTTAATGTAAACTATGGACTTTGGGCGATATTGATGTGTTGACAGTGGTTCATCAATTGTAACAACTGTCCCACTTCGGAGGAGGTTGGTAATGGGGGAGGCTGTGCACCTGTGGGGTGGGAGTATATGGGAAATCTCCGTGCCTTCTCAAATTTGCTGTAAAAGTAAAGTCTATTTTTAAAAAGTGAAGGAGAGGGTTAGTTATCACTGTGCTGTGTGACAACTCATGCATTTCCATCAAGTCTCATTCTAGTAAAAGGAGGGTTATGATAAGGACACGAAGATGATGGAATCTTAGAAAAGGGAATTAAGTAAAGTCAAGCCTTAGGAGCGCTGAAAAGCCATCAGAAATAGTAATAATGATAATAGCTATTCTTTTGTGAGTGCTTATCCTGTGCCAGGCACTGTGCTGGGCAATTCACCTGATGGCGATACCATCCTACTTCTTTAAAGATGAGGAAATTGAGTCCTAGAGCACTTAGGTAATTTGTCCATGTTCACAAATAACAGAGTCCAGATTCGAGCCCTAGCCTGTCAGACCCAAGAGTTGGAGTGTTTAACCAGTCTTTTCATTTCTTAGCGTCACGTGGCTCTTTTCTTCTCTGCCTCGCTCAGTAGAAGAGCTCCTTCTTTCTCACCTACTGGCACGTGATACAAAATGGCTGCCTCATCCCTAGAGCTTTTATAGAGACTCATATCTCTATGACTCCCAATTCAGATTCTTGAGAGTATATGACTATCCAATGAACTGGCTGCCTTTGAGTCAGGTATCTATCCAGGAACCAATCAACTATAGCCAGGAGGGTCACCCCAGAACTATGGGTAGTATAGATAAATTGCCAGATATGTACATTATATCGGGACATCACTTACTATCCTTGGAAACAGAAACCTGGAGTAGGCATTGTAAATTTGCTGCTTGCCTCCTATGTAGAATCAGGCTAATAATGGCACATCCCCGTCGTGCTATGATGAGATTTAAAGGAGTTGATCCATGGGAAGTGTATAGTGCATTACTTTGTGCCTGGTACAGAGTAATTGCTATGAATGGCATTATTATTCAAGCTGTACTACAACCATGTTTGCTCTGGTATTCTAGTATGCTATGCCCTTGACTCCCAACTTAGTTTGTTTGCCTGACCCACCTATTTCAAGAACATATGGTTCGGGTCTTCCCTGGTGGCGCAGGGGTTAAGAATCTGCCTGCCAATGCAGGGGACACGGGTTCGAGCCCTGGTCCAGGAAGATCCCACATGCCGCGGAGCACCTAAGCCCGTGCGCCGCAACTACTGAGCCTGTGCTCTAGAGCCTGCGAGCCACAACTACTGAAGCCCGTGCGCCCAGAGCCAGTGCGCTGCAACAAGAGAAGCCACTGCAATGAAAAGCCCACACACCGCAACAAAGAGTAGCCCCCGCTCGCCACAACTAGAGAAAGCCCGCGTGCAGCAACAAAGACCCAACACAGCCAAAAATAAATAAATAACAAATAAATTTATTTAAAAAAACCCAAAAACATATGCTTCAACAATTGCCAAACTCAAATGTCTCTGGAAACACATCCTCTTCCAGTGTGGGTTTGATAACGCCCTTAGACAACAAAGGTGGATAATTCCCAGTCTGAAAATGTCCAGGGCTATTCTAAAGTTACCCAAACCAATGCTAGCTTTTATCTTTGGGAAGGTAGTTACAAAACCAGGTCTTAAAGGAAGAAAACAGAATTCACAGAAGCAATAGGCAGATATGCCCGACGGCAAATTCTGCTCCTGAAGGCGTAAGTTTTGCTCCACTGGCCCATTTAACAAGGAAATCATTCATTAATGAGCATAAATAACAGGCAAAAAGGACTGTCAGACTGAGCTTGTCCAGACAGCCAAAGTGAGTTTATGCATTTACACGGCATCCCTAAGTGATGGCACCATACCTAGCAAGGGAATTTAAGCATTTCCAGAGGACTGCTACGAACCTCAGCATAATTCTTCTAGAATCCATGTAAACAGAGCCTTATACAAAACAGGCATTCTGACTTTTGTTGATTCTGTAAAGAGTAGATAAAGAACAAAAGGAGGCAGTGCTGCCCTGAGGCGTCATCCAAACAAACAAGATAAGGTATTTCTCAGCCCAGGCATAACAACAACCACCAACTTATATTTGTGTTATTTCAGAATTTTCATTTGATTCCCAACTATTGCCCTGCAAACAAAGTAAAGCCTCTGTTCTCCAATTTTCTAGATGATAAGATTGAGGCCTAGCAAATTACTACTATTGCCACTGCTAGTAAGAAGAACTAGATGGACTCTAGAACCCAGGTCTCCTGACTGACCTGTCATTTCACTGCCCCGTGATGTCTCCCTGTGATGTGTGCTCATGGTGAAAACTATAGAAGGAACCTTCCAAATAGTGAAATCACCTGGCTGAGAAATAATTGGCATGTCTTAAGATGTGTTCCTTAAATCACTATTGTGTCGTTATGCTTTGAGAATATGCTTGGGAATTACTGCTCACCAAGTAGCCCATCTTGATTTATAATATACATTAGTTTATTAAAGGCTTGGAGCAATTGTACACAAAGAAATCTATATAATTTATATTAACCCTGTAATCCTCAAACCTATTTGACCATCAAACTCTTTTTGGGTATGTTATTTACTTACTTACTTACTTACTTACTTACTTACTTACTTATTTATTGCGGTTCGCGGGCCTCTCACTGTTGTGGCCGCTCCCGTTGCGGAGCACAGGCTCCGGACGCGCAGGCTCAGCGGCCATGGCTCACGGGCCCAGCCGCTCCGCGGCATGTGGGATCTTCCCGGACCGGGGCACGAACCCGTGTCCCCTGCATCGGCAGGCGGACTCTCAACCACTGCGCCACCAGGGAAGCCCTGTTATTTATTAATATCATACAGTGGACTATTCTTTGGAAAACGTTTTAGACTATGTTAAAAACAATCATTCAGTGACATAAGTAAATTAACTAAAAAATTATGCCTCATTCTGTTTTGCTTGATCCTCAGTTTCTTAGGCCCAAACAAATTTCTAGAAGTGATACTAATTCGAAGGAAGCTTTTTGGACATGCAGTGTGCTATTAGGAGGCATATAAAGGGAGATGAAACTTGAAAGATTTGAAGGAGGCATTAAGAGGGCTGATTAATATAGAAATAGAGTTTCTATCTCCGACTTCAAGGTGGCCTACAGAAACTCCAGGTAGCCTTCTCCATTTTTTCTCTCCCCCTACATACTTTTCGTTTATCTAAGTCAGTTTCCGAGCTGTGAGGAGTTGAGATGGTTCTCCTTTCCTTCCTCATCTTGTGGCTTTCCCCCTAAAGAGAACTTCCTTTAATCCCCTGGGAAAACTGTCTTTCTGGAGATCAACATCTTCTATGAAGATGAAAGCAACCACCCTGTGGTTGCTGGGAACAATGATGGCAGCATTAAGGAGAAAGGGACTGTTCATTAAGCAACCAACATCCACTGCACAGAATGAGCCTTTCATTGTTAAACTACTTTCTCACACCTTCTTATCAGTGGCCGGAGCTCCCCAGTTATCTACCAAAGCAACTTCCCTTGGAAGAATTAATTTTGAGACTTCGTGGCCCTACCCCTTTTACATCCGGATTAAATTCATTGATCCAAGTTACCAATTTACTGAACACATTTCCCACTTGGGGAAACGCACGAGCTTCCTCGCCTGTGGCCATTCCCAAAAGCAGTCATATTTTAAGATGTTTTTTCTAGTCTTTGCCCTCACCTGGGGCCGAGGGAGGGTTTAGGAGACTGGCCACTTTCTGTAACGTGTTTTCCTTCTCACATGATCCAAAATGGCCTAGTGCTCCCAGAACTTTTCTCCGACTCATGTTCTCATCTCTAAGGTTTCTTCTGTACCATCAGAGCGGTTATTCCAGGAAACAGCCTCAGTGTTTAAGACAACATGCCCCAGAGGGCAGCCCCTTCTCTGGCCCACAGGCTGCGGACATCACTTCCTCAGTAGTCCAACCTGCCCTCCAGAAACAGGGAATGTATTCCTTCTAAGAGGGCTTCTCAAGAGTGAGATGAGTTAGCGCCTTCCTGAGCGCCCGCTGGGAGATGGAGAGAGGATTCCCAGCCACCACTGCACCTTCCATGCCTCCACTATCTCCAGGGCCCTGAAGCCGATGTTCCCCAACAAGACAGTGCGCTCCTGCATGGTTCCTCTTGGGGAACCGGCTGACTGAGGGCTGCCCCCTCCATCGTTTGGCTGATACTTTAAGGCCAACCCTGAGCACTGCTGAGTCACCCTTCCGGGAAGTCCAGCCTGTTACCATGTCTTTTATCTCTCTCTCGCTTGCTCAGAGCGAGAGCAAAGTTAACTTGCTAGACATTACAGAGTGAAGGATGCTTTCTTACGGAATTTAACCACCCAGAGCAGAAAAAAGCACCCCTACTCAAATGATTCCCCTTCTCAGCTGCTTGTAATGCCCTTTTTACCATTTATATCAGTCCACCTAGATTAGAAATGACACTTCTCTTAAAGGTTAAGGTAACACTTTTACCTAATAGTTGTTTAAATAATAACAAAATCAAACATATATGTGAAATGTACGTAAGTGCTTTATAAATATTAATGTTTATATTTCATAAATACAATATTAATAAACTCATGACAATGTTATGAGATAGGTACTCTTATTATGTCCATTTTACAGACTAGAAAACTGAGGGAGAGAAAGGTAAAGTAAATTCCCTATTCAGCTAGTGTAGTGAGTGGCAGAGCTGGTGTTACCTTTTCCTCCCAGACTCTTTGTCCTGGTGTCCCCCTCATGGAGATGAAGGGAAAGAGCCGGCCTGGGAAG
>NW_006787469.1:4189199-4213198 GCF_000442215.2 Lipotes vexillifer
ACCTAGAAATGGAGCATGAACCTGGTTGGGAGCTAGCCTGCCTCCTCCCCCTTCATTCTCAGTAGGGTAAAATGGGCTGCTGGGTTCTGTTGTGCTCAGGGCCAGTGGGGACTGAGTCCAGGAGGGTCCAGTGGATGGAAAATTACTAAGAGGAGACATCAACGGTAGGGGTATTCTTGCTAAACTGGTCTAACAAGATTCTTACCTCGGAAGGCAGGCCAAAGACTTAGACATCAAAGATGGGGGATGAGGCACTTGATCAGATATCAAGGGTAGGGGGGGCGTTCTTGCTTAACTGACTCAGCAGGATTCTTGCTAAAATTGCACCAGATAGGCCCAAGACAGGACAAAGTCAACACTTCCTCGAGAAAGGGGCTCAGAGAGAGATACCTGACGAAAGTTTGGTCAAAGAGAGAGTTTGGTCAAAGTTTGGTCAAAGAGAGAGTCTTTGTCAACACACACATGCACACACACACGCACACGCACACACACACACACACACCAGGTTTGCCCCCCTGCATTCCCCCTAGTGCTGCTTCTTTTCTAAGAAATTGGGCCAAGTTAGGGATCAGAAGACTTGAGTTCTAATCAAGACTCGAGTTCCGCCTTGTTCCCCCTCTTCATCCTTGAGCTCTTTTTCACGAACTCCTGAGAAGGTCCTGGATGGTGGGGAAAAGCAAGACAGAACCATCTCCTGGGGTCCAGTCACTAGCACTAGGTCTCAGTGGCCGGGTTCATGATTCCTGTTCATGAAAAACCAAACGAATTTTGTCCTGTGAAAAATAAAACTGATTTCCACCCTGTGGGACAGGCTGTTTTTGCATCTAGCAGCAAATCTAAATCAGCATTTCTGATTGCCTATATAAAGAACAGGACTTTAGCTTTGCCTTTGAACTAGTTGTAATATCTTACTAGTTCTCTCAATATTCATGAGTGAATATTTGACGTGTATTCAATTTGTATGAGAGTCACAATTTTTTTTTTTTTTTTTTTTTGCGGTACGCGGGCCTCTCACGGTTGTGGCCTCTCCCGTTGCGGAGCACAGGCTCCGGACGCGCAGGCTCAGCAGCCATAGCTCACGGGCCTAGCCACTCCATGGCATGTGGGATCTTCCCAGACCGGGGCACGAACCCATGTCCCCTGCATTGGCAGGCAGACTCTCAACCACTGCGCCACCAGGGAAGCCCAAGAGTCACAATTTTACCTTTTAAAAAGAATTATTCTCTGACAATAGAGATTCCACAATTTGATAGCTAACAATAAAAATCCCTTCTTACTCTTGTAGGGTGTGACCTTAAGATTAGACCAGATGCCAGATCATGCTGACTCTCAAAAAGAGACAGCTTTAAAAGTAAATAAAGTTTTAAAAGGTTACTTAAAAGGGGACTAGGACTTAATTATTTTTGCATTAAAGTATAGTTGATTTACAATGTTGTGTTAATTTCTGCTGTATAGCAAAGTGACTCAGTTATACATAAACATGCATTCTTTTTTATATTCTTTTCCATTATGGTTTATCTCAGAATATTGAATATAGTTCCCTGTGCTATACAGTAGGACCTTGTTATTTATTCATTCTATGTGTAATAGTTTGCATCTACTAACCCCAAACTCCCAGTCCATCCCTCCCCCACCCTGAGGACTAGGGCTCATAAAGCATCTTTAATTCATTGGCAGAGCACCTGGGCCAACAGGAAAATATCAACTCGCACTATCAGTGCAAAGAAAGGACATGAGAAGTATGTCTGCCGGTACACCATGTGTACACTAGACCCACACTAGGGGAGCCTGGACAGAATCTTCTTAAAGAGATGCAGAAAACTTCTTAAAGAGATGCAGAAAACTAAGATGAAAGCAGGAGAGAGTTCTAACTTGTATTACTTAAGTTACTTAAGAATTGGGGTTTCTTGGGGCTTCCCTGGTGGCGCAGTGGTTGAGAGTCCGCCTGCCGATGCAGGGGACACGGGTTCGTGGCCCGGTCCGGGAAGATCCCACATGCCGCGGAGCGGCTGGGCCCGTGAGCCATGGCCATGGAGCCTGTGCTCCGCAACGGGAGAGGCCACGACAGTGAGAGCCCGCGTACCGCAAAACAAAAAAAAAAAAAAAAAAAAAAAAAAGAATTGGAGTTGCTTTAGTTTATTTTTATAGCCCCACTTACCTATTCTTGCTTTAATTGCCTGTGCTTTTGGTGTCATATATAAGAAACCATTGTCAAGATCAGTGGAATATTATTCAGTTTTTTCAAAGAAGGAAATCCTGCCACATAGTGACAACATGGATGAACCTGGAGGATGTTATACTAAGTGAAATAAGTCAGTCACAGCAGGACAAATACAGCATGATTCCACTTATATGAAGTGTCTAAAATTGTCATAGAAACAGAGTAAAATGGTTGCCAGGGGCTAGGGGGGAGGGAAAATTGGGTTACCGTACAGTGGGTATAAAGTTTCATTTATACAAGATAAGTTCTAGAGATCCACTGTAAACCACTGTGCCTATAGTCAGCAATGTTGTACTGTACACTTACAAATTTTGTTAAGAGGGTAGATCTCATGTTAAGTGTTCTTACCACAATCAATCAATAAAAGTAACAAAAAAAAAAGAATTAGTGACTGTTTAGATTCCAACTTTTCTCTGCAGTGTTCTTAATTCAGAGATGGCAGCATAGACCAGAATGTAGCTGTAATGATCAGGGGGTGACATTACCGAGCAGCTATTTCATTCCATGCCCCTGATTTTTGGTCTCCTTTATCCTACTTTACGTGAAAAAAAAGTAAGGTTGGAGGCAGTGAACAGTAGCCTTTTTTTTTTTAAACACAAGGGTGCTTTATTTCAAGTCCATGCTGTCTAAATCTACTGAGTACAGTAACCAGGACTGGAGAGGGGACGAATTAGAACCTAAACGACAACAACAGCACCAGGACGTTCGCCCCCTGAATTGTGAATCTCAGTTCAGAAGAATCCAATCACAAACAGCTGACTCCCCAGCCTTGCTTTTCCCACTGCCCCTGATCCCCTCTGCAGACAAAAGCAGACCAGAAACATAACCACCAGGGCAAGGAGCCTGTTGTCACTAAATAAGGGGCAGAACGAGCCCCAAGAATTAGCTGGTTTCCAGGCCTGATCCAAAGCCCACCTGCAGCTGAATCACCAGAACTTATTAGAAATGCAGATGCGTTTTCTCCATCCTAAAGATTGTGAACCAGTGGTGATTTGAGTATGCTTCAAAGTTTGTAATTCATTATATTTCAGTCGAAATAGCAAAAAGAGGGTAGGATGGTGCTTATCCTCTGTGGGCCTTAAACACCAGTCAGGGCAGAATTCAAACTGGGCTCCAGATATCTCGACATGCAGGCTCTCCCCACTGCCCCACTGCCTCTCAGGCATAGTTAAGGTGGAGAAATAAAATGGGCTTGATCAAAGTGTTTTTCTCTTCACCATCTCCTTACCATTTTCAAACCATCTGTTCCTTCTCATGAACTATCTTGGCTATTAAGGCACTAGAGTGTGGTGAGTAGAGCTGGATTCTGGACAAGGATTTAAATTCTGACTTTGCCACTTCCTAGCTTTCAAGCCCTGGGTAAGTTACTTCATGTCTCAGTGGCTCAGTTTTCTCATCTATAATAGTGGTATCTACTATTACTGTTGTGAGAGGTATCCTAATTAACACAAGCTGTGACAGTTTAACTAACACAGGTTGTATGAATTCAAATTACAATATACAAAGAACGCATCAATGAATTCAGTAAAGTTGCAGGATACAAAATTGACTCACAGAAATCTGTTGCATTTCTATACACTAACAACAAAAGATCAGAAAGAGAAATTAAAGAAACAATCCCATTTACCATCATATCAAAAAGAATAAAATAACTAGGAATAAACCTACCTAACAAGACAAAAGACCTGTACTCTGAAAACTATAAGATGCTGATGAAAGAAATCAAAGGTGACACAAAGAGATGAAAAGATAAACCATGTTCTTGGATTGGAAGAATGAATATTGTCAAAATGACTATACTACCCAAGGCAAGCTACAAATTCAGTGCAATCCCTATCAAACTACCAATGTCATTTCTCACAGAACTAGAACAAAAAATCTTAAAATTTGTATGGAGGGCTTCCCTGGTGGCGCAGTGGTTGAGAGTCCGCCTGCCGATGCAGGGGACGCGGGTTCGTGCTCCAGTCCAGGAAGATCCCACATGCCGTGGAGCGGCTGGGCCCATGAGCCGTGGCCGTTGAGTCTGCACGTGTGGAGCCTGTGCTCCGCAACGGGAGAGGCCACAGCAGTGAGAGGCCCGCACACTGCAAAAAAACAAACAAACAAACAAACAAAAATTTGTATGGAGACACAAAAGACCCCAAATAGCCAAAGCAATCTTGAGTAAAAAAGAGCTGGAGGAATCAGGCTCCCTGACTTCAGACTATACTACAAAGCTACAGTCATCAAAACAGTATGGTACTGGCACAAAGACAGACTTATACATCAATGCAACAGGATAGAAAGCCCAGAAATGAACCCACATACCTATGGTCAATTAATCTGTGACAAAGGAGGCAAGACTATACAATGGAGGAAAGACAGTCTCTTCAATAAATGGTGTGGGGAAAACTGGACAGCTACATGTAAAAAAATGAAATGTGACCATTCTTTAACACCATACACAAAAATAAACTCAAAATGGATTAAAGACCTAAATGTAATACCAGATACTATAAAACTCTTAGAGGAAAACATAGGCACAACACTCTTTGACATACATCGCAGCAAGATCTTTTCTGAGCCATCTCCTAGAGTAATGGAAATAAAAACAAAAATAAACAAATGGGACCTAATTAAACTCAAAACCTTCTGCACAGAAAAGGAAACCATAAACAAAATGAAAAGACAACCCACAGAATGGGAGAAAATATTTGCAAGCAATGTGACCGACAAGGGATTAGTCTCCAAAATTTACAAACAGTTCATGGGGCTCAATGTAAAAAATACAAACAACCCAATCAAAAAATGGGCAGAAGACCTAAACAGACATTTCTCCAAAGAAGAAATACAGATGGCCAAAAAGCACATGAAAAGATGCTCAACATCACTAATTATCAGAGAAATGCAAATCAAAACTACAATGAGATATTACCTCACACCAGTCAGAATGGCCATCATCAAAAAATCTATAAGCAATAAATGCTGGAGAGGGTGTGAAGAAAAGGGAACCCTTTTGCACTGTTGGTGTGAATGTAAATTGGTACAGCCACTATGGAGAACAGTATGGAGAGGTTCCTTAAGGAAAAAAATATAAAGCTACCATATGATCCAGCAATTCCACTCCTGAGCATATACCCAGAGAAAAACATGGTCCAGAAGGATACATGCACCCCAGTGTTCACTGCAGTGCTGTTTACAATAGCCAAGACATGGAAGCAATCTAAATGTTCATCGACAGATGAATGGGTAAAGAAGATGTGGTACAAATATACAATGGAATATTACTCAGCCATTAAAAAGAATGAAATAATACCATTTGCAGCAACATGGATGGACCTAGAAATTATCATACTAAGTGAAGTAAGCCAGACAGAGAAAGACAGATATCATATGATGTTGCTTATATGCAGAATCTAAAAAGAAATGGTACAAATGAACTCATTTACAAAACAGAAACAGCCCCACAGACTTAGAGAACAAATGTATGGTTATCAGGGGGGAGGGTCAGGGGGAGGGATAGACTGGGAGTTTGGCATTGACATATACACACTGCAATGTTTGAAATATATAACCAACAAGGACGTACTGTATAGCACAGGGAATGCTGCTCAATATTCTATAATAACCTAAATGGGAAAAGAATTTGAAAAAGGATACATATATAACTGAATCACTTTGCTGAAAGTAACACAACATTGTTAATTAACTATGCTCCAATATAAAATAAATATTTAAAAAATTACTATATGGCTTCTCTCCTATGATTATTTCTTCAGGTAGGGGGAGGGTTTAACAATTAATTTAGCTATCATGGGTATAATACTGAGGCAATTTCCCAGCTACAACCTTAGCCCACTGGCCCATAACTCCCTCATTTGGCCCTATCAGTCAAGGTCACTGTCCTTGAAGTTCTGCCCAGGTGCGTGTTCAGTGGGGACTGAGCTTGGTTAGACCTTGGCATGAGGCAGGGACGCAAAGGGGAACCCAGTCATTGCCTCTGAGACTCTGCAGTATGTCACTGGTAGTTACTTTCCCTTGGTGAGCTTCCCATAGAATTAAAGGTGTATTTTGGTGCTCTATGCCCTGACAAAGATCAGAGGCATCTATTAAGACATGACACAGGCTCCTCAGATAAGAAAAATGTGAGACATCCCCTTCTCACCCCGACTGGCTCTTGTTCTCATACACCCACCCCAAGCTTTCCTACCAGACCCCCAGTTAGGGGACTCTTAGAGTAGAGATAAACGTCAAGATCAATTCAGCACAATTTGCAGAAGAAAAGGAGAACTAGACATCCTAAGAATTTATAGCATGAATCTTGTCTTTTTAAAAGAAGATGACGTTAAGAAGTTGTAACTACCAAACCAAAGTCTGTCATTTAAATAAAGAGCAAGCATTACTTATGACAGAGCTGAGTGTGTTGAAGTATGCCCTGGAAACGAGAATCACTTTAGATAATGACTCTTCTTGCTTTTAAGAGAATTCATGAGACTCGCTGTGCACACTGCATTGGAAAGTCATTAAAACTGCTGAAGCATGTCACGTTCAGCACTCCTGGCCACAGAAGTCTTAGAACACCCGCAGGTAAGGCAGGTAAGAGCATCAGGAGTCTCTGAGATGCTACCTACTTATTAAACAACAGTTATTTGTCCTGTGATGCCCTGGGCACTGGAGGCTACAGGGGACATAGGACACTGCTCTGCAGGACCACTTGCTGTCTGACTGACTCTGAGTAAATAATGCAAATCCCTTTGAACTTCAGTTTCCTTGTCTGAGACATAGGGAGCAAAATACTTAAGTGTATTAGTTAGGATGCTTTTTCGGGGGTGTAAGTTACAGAAAAAGCATGACTCAAGTGCTTTAACAATAATGGTCAGTCCCATCTCACATATCAGCAAGTGCACAGGTATGCCAGGAGTTGGGGCCTGCCTCTGCTTTGCTTGGCTCTGGCCTCCTCCATCTGTGTTGGCTTCCTTTACATAGAAGTGCCAGGCAAACATCCAGACACCACAAGGTCCAGACCAGGGAGAAGGGATATCTCTTCCTAAATGCCTCTTTTTCATCAATGAGGAAGCCTTCCCAAACTCCCACCCCCACCAGCCAGGCTTCCCTCGTACCTCACTGGCTTGAATGGTTCACGTGACCACCTGTGACCCAATCACTGGTGACAGAGGCCACGATTGGTTTAAAGTATTCAGCACTTACCCCTAGGGGGCAGGGCTGATTCTGGGGGCAGAATCAGCTTCCCCAAAGACAGGATGATAGGAGGACAAAACCCTAAGTAATAGCAGGACTTTGTGGATGAGGAAGAAGCAGTAGGTGGCTGATGAATCAACCAATGATGTTTACTACCCCACCCCATGAAATTCTTGTGATGAACAGATGAGATGGTGAATGAAAATGGCTCACGCAGTGCTTGGCTCATGGGAATAATAATAGCTGACATTTTTGAGGACTTATAATGTGCCAGGCACTTTATATGAGTTCTCTGATTTAATTAGTGCCCTGTGAGGTAGGTGCCATTTTTATGCCCATTTTATGGATGAGGAGACTGGAGCACAGGTCAGCTAAGTAACTTGATCAAGGCAGAGTCTGCATTGAAACTCAGGCACTCTGACTTAAAGTCCTGCTCTCATGCATTCATTCTCTAAGATTTACTGCACTGAAATGGTAGTCAGAGGACTTCCGGGAAGATGGCGGAAGAGTAAGACGTGGAGATCACCTTCCTCCCCACAGATACACCAGAAATACATCTACACGTGGAACAACTCCTACAGAACACCTACTGAACCCTGGCAGAAGACCTCAGACCTCCCAAAAGGCAAGAAACCGCCCACGTACCTGGGCAGGGCAAAAGAAAAAAGAATAAATAGAGACAAAAGGATAGGGACGGGTCCTGCACCAGTGGGAGGGAGCTGTGAAGGAGGAAAAGTGTCCACACACTAGGAAGCCCCTTCGCGGGCAGAGACTGCGGGTGACAGAGGGGGGGAGCTTCGGAGCCGCGGAGGAGGGCGCAGCAACGGGTGCGGAGGGTAAAGCGGGGCGATTCCCGCACAGAGGATCAGGGCCGACCGGCACTCACCAGCCCGAGAGGCTTGTCTGCTCACCCGCCGGAGCGGGCAGGGCTTCGGTCGGAGCGCAGGGAGAGGACTGGGGTTGGCGGCGTGCACACAGCCTGCAGGGGGTTAGTGCGCCACGGCTGGCCGGGAGGGAGTCCGGGGAAAAGCTGGACCTGCCGAAGAGGCAATAGACTTTTTCTTCCCTCTTTATTTCCTGGTGCGCGAGGAGAGGGGATTAAGAACGCTGCTTAAAGGAGCTCCAGAGATGGGCGCGTGCCACGGCTAAAAGCGTGGACCCCAGAGACAAACATGAGACGCTAAGGCTGCTGCCGCCGCCACCAAGAAGCCTGTGTGTGAACACAGGTCACTATCCACACCGCCCCTTCCCGGGAGCCTGTGCAGCCCGCCACATGCCAAACAACTAGCAAGACAGGAACACAACCCCACCCATTAGCAGAGAGGCTGCCTAAAATCATAATAAGTCGACAGACATCACAAAACACGCCACCAGACGTGGACCTGCCCACCAGAAAGACAAGATCCAGCCTCATCCACCAGAACACAGGCACTAGTCCCCTCCACCAGGAAGCCTACACAACCCACTGAACCAACCTTAGCCACTGGGGACTGACACCAAAAACAACAGGAACTACGAACCTGCAGCCTGCAAAAAGGAGACCCCAAACACAGTAAGATAAGCAAAATGAGAAGACAGAAAAACACACAGCAGATGAAGGAGCAAGATAAAAACCCACCAGGCCTAACAAATGAAGAGGAAATAGGCAGTCTACCTGAAAAAGAATTCAGAATAATGATAGTAAAGATGATCCAAAATCTTGGAAATAGAATGGACAAAATGCAAGAAACATTTAACAAGGACCTAGAAGAAATAAAGATGAAACAAACAATGATGAACAACACAGTAAATGAAATGAAAAATACTCTAGATGGGGTCAATAGCAGAATAACTGAGACAGAAGAACGAATAAGTGACCTGGAAGATAAAATAGTGGAAATAACTACTGCAGAGCAGAATAAACAGAAAAGAATGAAAAGAACTGAGGACAGTCTCAGAGACCTCTGGGACAACATTAAACACACCAATATTCGAATTATAGGGGTTCCAGAAGAAGAAGAGAAAAAGAAAGGGACTGAGAAAATATTTGAAGAGATTATAGTTGAAAACTTCCCTAATATGGGAAAGGAAATAGTTAATCAAGTCCAGGCAGCACAGAGAGTCCCATACAGGATAAATCCAAGGAGAAATACGCCAAGACACATATTAATCAAACTGTCAAAAATTAAATACAAAGAAAACATATTAAAATCAGCAAGGGAAAAACAACAAATAACACACGAGGGAATCCCCATAAAGTTAACAGCTGATCTTGCAGCAGAAACTCTGCAAGCCAGAAGGGAGTGGCAGGACATATTTAAAGTGATGAAGGAGAAAAACCTGCAACCAAGATTACTCTACCCAGCAAGGATCTCATTCAGATTTGATGGAGAAATTAAAACCTTTACAGACAAGCAAAAGCTGAGAGAGTTCAGCACCACCAAACCAGCTTTACAACAAATGCTAAAGGAACTTCTCTAGACAAAAACACAAGAGAAGGAAAAGTCCTATAATAACGAACCCAAAACAATTTAGAAAATGGGAATAGGAACATACATATCGATAATTACCTTAAATGTAAATGGACTAAATGCTCCCACCAAAAGACACAGATTGGCTGAATGGATACAAAAACAAGACCCATATATATGCTGTCTACAAGAGACCCACTTCAGACCTAGAGACACATACAGACTGAAAGTAAGGGGATGGAAAAAGATATTCCATGCAAATGGAAACCAAAAGAAAGCTGGAGTAGCAATTCTCATATCAGACAAAATAGACTTTAAAATAAGGACTATCAGAAGAGACAAAGAAGGACACTACATAATGATTAAGGGATCGATCCAAGAAGAAGATATAACAATTGTAAATATTTATGCACCCAACATAGGAGCACCTCAATACATAAGGCAAAAACTAGCAGCCATAAAAGGGGAAATCGACAGTAACACATTCATAGTAGGGGACTTCAACACCCCACTTTCACCAATGGACAGATCATCCAAAATGAAAATAAATAAGGAAACACAAGCTTTAAATGATACATTAAACAAGATGGACTTAATTGATATTTATAGGACACTCCATCCAAAAACAACAGAATACACATTTTTCTCAAGTGCTCATGGAACATTCTCCAGGATAGATCATATCTTGGGTCACAAATCAAGCCTTGGTAAATTTAAGAAAATTGAAATTGTATCAAGTATCTTTTCCGACCACAACGCCATGAGACTAGATATCAATTATAGGAAAAGATCTGTAAAAAATACAAACACATGGAGGCTAAACAATACACTACTTAATAACGAAGTGATCACTGAAGAAATCAAAGAGGAAATTAAAAAATACCTAGAAACAAATGACAATGGAGATACAACGACCCAAAACCTATGGGATGCAGCAAAAGCAGTTCTAAGAGGGAAGTTTATAGCAATACAAGCCCACCTTAAGAAGCAGGAAACATCTCGAATAAACAACCTAACCTTGCACCTCAAGCAATTAGAGAAAGAAGAACAAAAAAACCCCAGAGTTAGCAGAAGGAAAGAAATCATAAAAATCAGATCAGAAATAAATGAAAAAGAAATGAAGGAAACAATAGCAAAGATCAATAAAACTAAAAGCTGGTTCTTTGAGAAGATAAACAAAATTGATAAACCATTAGCCAGACTCATCAAGAAAAAAAGGGAGAAGACTCAAATCAATAGAATTAGAAATGAAAAAGGAGAAGTAACAACTGACACTGCAGAAATAAAAAAAATCATGAGGGATTACTACAAGCAACTCTATGCCAATAAAATGGACAATCTGGAAGAAATGGACAAATTCTTAGAAATGCACAAACTGCCAAGACTGAATCAGGAAGAAATAGAAAATATGAACAGACCAATCACAAGCACTGAAATTGAAACTGTGATTAAAAATCTTCCAACAAACAAAAGCCCAGGACCAGATGGCTTCACAGGCGAATTCTATCAAACATTTAGAGAAGAGCTAACACCTATCCTTCTCAAACTCTTCCAAAATATAGCAGAGGGAGGAACACTCCCAAACTCATTCTACGAGGCCACCATCACCTTGATACCAAAACCAGACAAGGATGTCACAAAGAAAGAAAACTACAGGCCAATATCACTGATGAACATAGATGCAAAAATCCTCAACAAAATACTAGCAAACAGAATCCAACAGCACATTAAAAGGATCATACACCATGATCAAGTGGGGTTTATTCCAGGAATGCAAGGATTCTTCAATATACGCAAATCTATCAATGTGATTAACCATATTAACAAATTGAAGGAGAAAAACCATATGATCATCTCAATAGATGCAGAGAAAGCTTTTGACAAAATTCAACACCCATTTATGATAAAAACCCTGCAGAAAGTAGGTGTAGAGGGAACTTTCCTCAATATAATAAAGGCCGTATATGACAAGCCCACAGCCAACATCATCCTCAATGGCGAAAAACTGAAAGCATTTCCACTAAGGTCAGGAACAAGACAAGGTTGCCCACTCTCACCACTCTTATTCAACATAGTTTTGGAAGTTTTAGCCACAGCAATCAGAGAAGAAAAGGAAATAAAAGGAATCCAAATCGGAAAAGAAGAAGTAAAGCTGTCACTGTTTGCAGATGACATGATACTATACATAGAGAATCCTAAAGATGCTACCAGAAAACTACTAGAGCTAATCAATGAATTTGGTAAAGTAGCAGGATACAAAATTAATGCACAGAAATCTCTGGCATTCCTATATACTAATGATGAAAAATCTGAAAGTGAAATCAAGAAAACACTCCCATTTACCATTGCAACAAAAAGAATAAAATATCTAGGAATAAACCTACCTAAGGAGACAAAAGACCTGTATGCAGAAAATTATAAAACACTGATGAAAGAAATTAAACATGATACAAATAGATGGAGAGATATACCATGTTCTTGGACTGGAAGAATCAACATTGTGAAAATGACTCTACTACCCAAAGCAATCTACAGATTCCATGCAATCCCTATCAAACTACCACTGGCATTTTTCACAGAACTAGAACAAAAAATTTCACAATTTGTATGGAAACACGAAAGACCCTGAATAGCCAAAGCAATCTTGAGAACGAAAAACGGAGCTGGAGGAATCAGGCTTCCTGACTTCAGACTATATTACAAAGCTACAGTAATCAAGACAGTATGGTACTGGCACAAAAACAGAAAGATAGATCAATGGAACCAGATAGAAAGCCCAGAGATAAACCCACGCACATATGCTCACCTTATCTTTGATAAAGGAGGCAGAAATGTACAGTGGAGAAAGGACAGCCTCTTCAATAAGTGGTGCTGGGAAAACTGGACAGCTACATGTAAAAGTATGAGATTAGATCACTCCCTAACACCATACACAAAAATAAGCTCAAAATGGATTAAAGACCTAAATGTAAGGCCAGAAACTATCAGACTCTTAGAGGAAAACATAGGCAGGACACTCTGTGACACAAATCACAGCAAGTTCCTTTTTGACCCACCTCCTAGAGAAATGGAAATAAAAACAAAAATAAACAAATGGGACCTAATGAAACTTCAAAGCTTTTGCACAGCAAAGGAAACCATAAACAAGACCAAAAGACAGCCCTCAGAATGGGAGAAAATATTTGCAAATGAATCAACTGACAAAGGATTAATCTCTAAAATTTACAGGCAGCTCATGCAGCTCAATAACAAAAAAATAAACAACCCAATCCAAAAATGGGCAGAAGACCTAAATAGACATTTCTCCAAAGAAGATATACAGACTGCCAACAAACACATGAAAGAATGCTCAACATCATTAATCATTAGAGAAATGCAAATCAAAACTACAATGAGATATCATCTCACACCAGTCAGAATGGCCATCATCAAAAAATCTAGAAACAATAAATGCTGGAGAGGGTGTGGAGAAAAGGGAACACTCTTGCACTGCTGGTGGGAATGTGAATTGGTTCAGCCACTATGGAGAACAGTATGGAGGTTCCTTAAAAAACTACAAATAGAACTACCATATGACCCAGCAATCCCACTACTAGGTATATACCCTGAGGAAACCAGAATTCAGAAAGAGTCATGTACCAAAATGTTCATTGCAGCTCTATTTACAATAGCCCGGAGATGGAAACAACCTAAGTGTCCATCATCGGATGAATGGATAAAGAAGATGTGGCACATATATACAGTGGAATATTACTCAGCCATAAAAAGAAACAAAATTGAACTATTTGTAATGAGGTGGATAGACCTAGAGTCTGTCATACAGAGTGAAGTAAGTCAGAAAGAGAGAGACAAATACCATATGCTAACACATATATGTGGAATTAAGAAAAAAAATGTCATGAAGAACCTGGGGTGAAACAGGAATAAAGATACAGACTTACTAGAGAATGGACTTGAGGATATGGGGAGGGGGAAGGGTAAACTGTGACAAAGCGAGAGAGAGGCATGGACATATATACATTACCAAATGTAAGGTAGGTAGATAGTGGGAAGCAGCCACATAGCACAGGGAGATCAGCTCAGTGCTTGGTGACTGCCTGGAGGGGTGGGATAGGGAGGGTGGGAGGGAGGGAGACGCAAGCAGGAAGAGATATGGGAACATATGTATATGTATAACTGATTCATTTTGTTGTGAAGCTGAAACTAACCATACCATTGTAAAGCAATTATACTCCAATAAAGTTGTTAAAAAAAATTAAAAAATAAAATAAATGAAATGGTAGTCAAATTCATTACCCCATCTCTGCCTTAATCTCAAGAAATGTGCAAATTTTGAGTTCAATGGGATTCACACACATGAAAAATCGGAGAGCAATACAATATAGCAGCTAGTGACAATCTCTGTAGTTTAAGAGAGGAAAGATGTAACCAATGTACATAGGGAAGACAGTGGGGATGATGCTCCCAGGAAGGCAACAGGAGATGGGCCTCCATGGAGGTGTGAGTTTGAGAGGCAATGGAGAGTATTCCAGACTGCTGTAGCAGCTTGGAGTTTTCAGGAATAAAAGGCCACTCTTACATGACTTGGGCAAAGAGCAGTGGCTTTGGAATCCACTCTTTGGAGATGGAGAAGCAGAACAGGGCTCCAGCCACAGTATCTGCTGTAGACTTGGGCTGGACCAAAGGTGGTGCTAAGAGTTCAAACTTAAGGTAGTTGTGCACCTATCCTGGCCTCCACAGCCCCTCATCTCCCCAAGGATTAATCCCTGTGCCTGCATTTTGGGTACCCAAGCCTTCTGAGTGACTAGAGATCTACACCCAAACCTTACGTTCTTATGAAGAGTACCCTAAGTTTTCCAGGCAGAGAGGACATTAGAATGTTGATGGAATTCCATCCTCTAGATGGAATTTCCCAGAGGAATCTGACTCGAGGGAGAGGATTTCTCTCTATATCTTACACCACTTCCTGCAGCACCAACCTTCATGCCAAGAAACGCCCCCTCAAGGACATGTTCTGGGCAGGGTTTCAGGTCATGTTCTCCTAAGTCGATGTTTTTGAATCAAATCACTGTGTCTACATCCTATTTAGAGTCTTACCTATTATCCGTTTCTGGTTTATCACCTTTTACCTTATTTAGTCTTAAAATTACTTCCCAAATTCCTCTGCAATCTGATATTTAGGCAACAGGTACCTTTCTAGGTTAATAAAATAGATCCAAGTTGGGAAAGGTTAGTCTTTGGAGTGAGAGTTTGAGCTCAATTCTCAGCATGGTCAGTCACCGCTGGGTGCCTCTGGACCCCAGGTCTTTGTGAAGCAAAGACCACACATGCACAACAGTACATTGCCCCATCCCGACGGTAAGCAAAGTATAAGGAAGGCACCTAGATCATTGTCTGGCATATAATTGGTGTTTAAATGTTATTTTCTTCCTCCCTTCTGTCCTTTTCCCTTTATAGGGGGTAGGGAGGAATGTTCAAATGTAGTAAAAGCAAAAGAACCTGTGTGTAGTTTTTAGGATGCCTGATTATGCCACTAAGTTGCTGTATGCCCTGGGGTGAGACCTTTACCTTCTCTGGTTCCATTTTCTCATCTACAAAAAGAGGAGTTTAGAGTCAATATTCAGAGTCACCTGTATGTTTAAGATGATATGTTTATTACATACTGTGTACATTCCCCAAGTTCAGAGTCACAGGAATTCCCCTGATTCATCTGTCTCATCTAGGCTCCAGACTCATCTCCCCCAAGTGGGTGTGGCCCAGTTTCTTCCCATTCAGCTTGGCCTGCAGGGTCCTTCCTGCCTCATACCTGTTGTGAAATGGCTGTTATCTAAGACTAACAAGGACCTGCCGACCACTTAGGGAGCAGGCACGGCAGGCCCCAGCAATAGTGATCTCAGACCCATCTAGACAGCCAGCAGTTCATTGATAGCAAAGCACCTGATGGTGAGATGTCAGTGGGAGGGAATGTGAGGTCACCTCACCCTGTGGTTTGCAAACTGTGTGCCTCAGGGACCTGGAGGTTCCTCAGCACCCCTGGCAGCTGAGGGCTGGGGAGGCAGCAACAGATGGGCCCCTTCTCACCAGAGTGGGTTCACCTCTGATTCATTCATTTCCCAGTTTTCGGCAGAGAGTTCCCATGTAAATTTTAGGATTACTTGTTCTGGTTCTGTGAAAAATGTCATGGGTAATTTGTTAGGGATCACATTAGATCTATAGATTGCTTTAAGTAGTGTGGCCATTTTAACAATACTAATTCTTCCAATCCAAGAGCATGGGATATCTTTCCATTTCTTTCTCAGCATATAAGTCATTCACCTCCTTGGTGAGGTTTATCCTGAAGTATTTTTTCTATGTGATTATAAAAGGGATTGTTTTTTTACATTCCCTTTTTGATATTTCATTGTTAGTGTAAAGAAATGCAATTTGATTTCTGTGTTAATCTTGTATCCTGCTACCTTGCTGAATTCATTTTTCAGTTCTAGTAGTTTTTGTGTGGAGTCTTTAGGGTTTTATATATATAGTATCATGTCTTCTTCATTTAATGACAACTTTACCTCTTCCCTACCAATTTGAATACCTCTTATTTCTTTTTCTTGTCTGATTGCTGTGGCTAAGACTTCCCATACTCTGTTGAAGAGAAGTGGTGAGAATGGGCATCCTTGTCTTGTTCCAGGTTTTAGCAGGACGGCTTTCAGTTTTTCACCATTGAGTATTATAGTGGCTGTGGGTTTGTCATAAATAGCTTTTATTATGTTGAGATGTGTTCCCTCTATACCCACCTTGGTATGAGTTTTTATCATGAATCGTTGTTGAATTCTATTGAATGCTTTTTCTGCATCTATTGAGATGATCATATAGTTTTTGTCTTTTCTTTTGTTAATGTGGTGTATCACATTGATTGATTTGTGTATGTTGAATCATGCTTGTGTCCCTGGGATGAATCCAGCTTGGTCATGGTGTATGATCTTTTTAATGTGTTGTTGAATTCTCTTTGTTAATATTTTGTTGAGAATTTTTGCATCTATATTCATCAGAGATACTGGCCTGTAATTTTCTTTTTTGGTAGTGTCTTTGTCTGGTTTGGATATCCTTTCAGACTTCTGACTTGCTGAACAGTGAGATTATATATTTGTGTTGTGTTAAGTCACTAAATTCAGAGTAATTGTTACAGCAGAACTAGGAAACGAATAGAGGAGGGTGGGAATATTGCTGTTGTGCTCGGAGCAGCTGAACGATCCTATTGTATAATGGTTGGGGGGGTAAGAATTTTTTTGCTTATCTATGTTTCTTATCTTTACCAAATTGAACACATATAACTTTTGTAATAAAAATTAGTTACACACTGAGCAGACACATGACAGTGGAGGTTTATAGCAGCCTTCCATCAGGTTCTTTAGGGTTCCTCCCAGGAAGCAGCCCTTCCTGCAGATTTTTCCTTGCCCCCTTTTTTCCCACCAAAATATACCTGACTCATTCTAAAGAAAACTGTCATATACACTTAATTCAGTCAATGTCATGGGGGAAAAAAGGAAGGAGGCCCTTTCTAGAATAGCTCTGTCTGGTAGACAATGCAAGCCACATATGTCATTTTTAATCCTTGAGTGGTCACATAAAAAAAAAACAATAAAAAGAAACAGATGAAACTAATTTTTATAATATATTTTATTTAACTCAATATAGCCAAAGTATTATTTCAGCATATAGTCAATATTAAAATTACACTAATGAGATATTTTATGCTCTTTATTTCATGCTGAGTTTTCAGAATCTGATGTATGTTTTGCACTTAAAGCACATCTCAATTTGGAGTAGCCACACTTCAAGGGCCCAATAGCCACATCTGGCTAGTAGCTATGGCACAGGACAGTGTGGTTCTCTATTAAAAGAAATTAAGTGACCCAATGACCAAAATCAGTGGGTGATTCTAATCTGGAATCTAGTTCTATAAAAGACATTCTTAGGGCAACTGAGAACATTTGAATAGGGACTGGACAAATGGAAAAAAAAATTGACTGTGGACTAGTTATTAGATACTATTAAAGAACTATTATTAGTTATAAGTGAAGTGCTATGGGTATGTGAGAGAGTGTCTTTACACTTAGATTTAGGCTGAAGTGTTCAGGGATAAAATGTCATGATGTCTGAAACTTATTCTTGAAAAGAATGTTCTTGAAAGAAAGCAAATATGGCAAACTGTTAATCATTATTGAATCTAGGTTGAAGGCAGATGGATGTCCTATGTACTGTTTTTTCAACTTCCCTCTGTGTTTGAAATAGATAATAAAAACTTGGGTAAAACACACACACACACACACACACACACACATACCACACCACACCACACCACACCACACCACACCACACCACACACACTCCTGCCCTAGACTCCATTCCAAACAGGGAAAATTTATCTGTTGGAGGCTCTTAATCTGCTGAACTAATTGTGTTAAAATATTTTTTATGGTAGAATATTTTATAGAGGAAGCAACATTGTTAGTAGTAGGAACACGAAATTTGAAGACAAAAGATCAAGGTTCCATTTACTAGTTATGTAACTTGAGTAGCCCTGTCTTAGGGAGCTTCAATTTCCTTATTACATATAATTATATAAAATATTTTATATATAAATATTATATCACATATTCACAATATATAATATATGTAATATATATAAATTTATAATTATATTTTATATAATTATTACTACTATATAATAATATTAAGATAGATAGATAATCAGACAGACTATAACCTTAAATTGTTAAACAAAGGACATCTAGTATATGGCCTTTTAAAGGGAACTATGAATGGGAAAGACTCTACAGGAATCTCAAGCTTAGGAGCCATCGAGTGAGGAAGCTGTTTTTGTTGAACGAACCCTGATGATATTATTTTGTTATCTGTCCACCTGGAAAGAGAAAGGCTCTCCAAAGCCTCTGTCCCTGGCCACACACTTCTGAGCTGTGATGAGGAAGCCTTTGCTCTGTGCAGGTGTCAGCACCACTGCTCCAGAGTGGACAAACAGAACCACCAGCAAGGGACAGATGGGCAGGCTCGGTTGAGTGACAGCTGGAAATGACTGAAACTATGAAATCCCAAATAATATCTGGAAGTAGAAAAATCCAAATTATGTGAGAAGGAGTCATCCCCATGGACGAAGAACACTTGACATCCACAAAAATATTTGTTCTGAGGCTTCCCTGGTGGCGCAGTGGTTGAGAGTCCGCCTGCCAATGCAGGGGCCACGGGTTCATGACCCGGACTGGGAAGATCCCACATGCCGCGGAGCAGCTGAGCCCATGAGCCATGGCCGCTGGGCCTACGCGTCGGAAGCCTGTGCTCCGCAACGGGAGAGGCCACAAGAGTGAGAGGCCTGCGTAGTGGGAAAAAAAAAAAAAAAACCAAAATGACATATTTAAGGTCAAGACTAAAACTGCTTTTAGGGACTGAGCTGAGTACTTGCTTCCCTAAACTACAAGACCAGGTGCAGCACAGAGCAAGTGTCGCAATGGAGATGATTTCGGGGACAGAGACAATTTTGACATACCAGTTTATTGTTTTTATTACATAGATTTCTCCTCTTTTTAATGAAACAAAAGAACTCAACAGAGGGGGAGCATATAAAAATCAAATTGTATAATATGAATCAATTATGAAGCTAACCAGACTCTTCAGATAATACGTGCTAGACACCAGGAAACAGAAATGAGATGAAGAAAGACAAAGACAAATGCCTTACCACCTGTGACATAATCTTTTCTAGAAAGACTCAATGCTGTTATGGTCAAGAGGCCAAGCTAGACTTTGAAGACATGATGCAATTCTCAATTAGTTAATGGTTCACCTTGTGGCCCAAATCAAGTCACTTACCTCTGTGCCATGGCACAGACTCTTGTGAATAATGAGCAAAGAACAGGGATGGAAAGTCCTCTGTGAACTAAGAGGAACCATCTGTCTACCAAAATCTCAGGAAAAACTCAGGAAGGTTTGCAGTTCCCCACCCCTCAGCCCTGAAAGTCTAGACTCTTTTACACAGTCCTCAGTCATGAAGTCTCAGTCTGGCATGTTTCCAGGGGACTCTCACAACCCTAACTCTCCCTCAGCAAACAAGTCCATCGTTAAGTGTCCATAAATAGGGTTCTTGCAGGTCTCAGAGTCCTGGGTCCTCCTGGTCATGCCCAGAACAGGATTTGCTTTGTTCGACACCACAATTGATAAGACCTTCCTGAGTCCTCTAGATCAGCACTGGCTGAGATCTGAGTTAAACCTCCTTAGGGAACAACTAGACCACAGCAGCTTTCAAGAAAAATGGGGGGAAAAAAAAGACATAGGGAAGAAGGAACCTGGCAAACTGGCAACCATTTCCCTGAGTTCTATTATCTGCTGGAATGATGGTGTTTTCTGTTTGATTCGTACCTGTAATGACAGCCATGCCCCTCATGAAATACAAGATGAGAATAAGTATAGGTAGGACAGGAAAGGGTTAGCTATTTCTTCCTCTTCCAGATGAAACTTGTGTGAAGCAATGAGCACTTCCTATCTGTAAATGGTGACTGACCTGCCAATCAAAGTGTTCTTGGATTCCAGACTGCACAGTTTCGTGTGCTTTCTCCCTGCAAAAATGAGCAACCTTGGTTCAGTCAGGGATGAAATCAGGAATACCAGGGACTGAAAGGACTTTTGTTTTAGACAATCTTTTTAAAGCCTAATTTCCTTTAGCTCTGGTCCTATTCATGTCACTCAACAATGACTTACTGTTCAGAAGGAGCTCCATCTGCCAAAAATATTGGGTCTTGAGAGTCTGAATCAAAAGCCATCCCTGACTCTCAGAAGCCTATCCTAGGTTTGGGATATCCACAACCTTAGTAAAGTTATGGTGCAACAAATATTAAGACTGTTGTCAGTCTCAGGCAGCCCAACCCCCGGCCTCCAAGTGACGAGGGCAAAAAACACAAGACTGTTCAAAGGAAAAAAATCTTTCCCAGAGGATGAAATAGGATGGGACATAGTTAAGTTCTCAGGAACCTAGACCTATCATGCTCCTCTGTAGCAGAAGCTAGAAAGTAGGCAAGCCTTCCTACTTACTGCATATCCATGTATTTCCTTATCTCTAGCCCCCCATTTTATAGGCATCTTGGATAGTTGGCCATCTTACCCTTCCTTCATGTATTCCAGTGTCTGTAAGGACAGGTTTTGTCATGCACTCTTGGGGCTGGCAGAGATGCCAGACATCACATTAAACAGAAGATAAAATAAAAAGTGGTCCTCAAATGTCCTGGAAGAGAAAAAGGAAAGGTGAGACACTGATGGAAATAGCAAGAAATGGAAGTTGGCGTGTCATCTGTGAGTCTTTTAGAGAGGCTGGGAACTTCCCAGCATGTGATTTGCTCTGTGTTGAAAGCAAGGCAAGTGAGGGACCCTTTTTCTTCAGTGCCCAGATCTGTATCAGAAGCTGTAAGCACATTGGGTGGGGACCACAAGGTAGGGGGATACTGAGAACACTGGGTTTCTGGGATGTTCCAGGAAAGGATGGTCCAAATGGGAAATTGAGGGACTAGGCAAAATAATCTAAACACCAGAAGTCAAAATCAGACTTAACTCCTAATTTGACCAGGTTAGACCAAAAGACTGAACTTATACTGGCACCTCAGAAAAATATTCACACCTGTTGAGGGTAGATTTTAAGATTGGAGTACAGTCATGAGAATTTTTTTTTTTTTTTTTTTTTTCTTGCGTTATGCGGGCCTCTCACTGTCGTGGCCTCTCCCATTTGCGGAGCACAGGCTCCGGACGCGCAGGCTCAGCGGCCATGGCTCACGGGCCCAGCCGCTCCGCGGCACGTGGGATCCTCCCGAAACGGGGCACGAACCCGCGTCTCCTGCATCGGCAGGCGGACTCTCAAGCACTGCGCCACCAGGGAAGCCCGATGAGAATTTTTTTGAAGTATAATGATGAGCTAAAACTCTCTTCACACAAATGAATAAACACGCAAACAAATCAACACTCTTGGGTTGTAGTAAAGAAGCCCTAAGGAATAATGCTTGAATCACTTGATATAATAATTCCCCATTTTTAAAGAGAAGACCAAAGCCCCTAAAAAAGGAGTCATGGAGAAGAAATTACAGTAGGAACTGCATTTTTAGCCCAGTCTGCTAAGGAAACATTCACAGGTGTAGGCACACACACACACAGACACACACACACGAGAGGTATGATACATGTTATATGAGAAGTGACATAATAAGGTAACAAGGCCCCGACCAACGTATTAATAGCACATTGACAACAGTTATACTTTCACTTTTCAAATAACTGAAAGTGAAAACTTGGGCCTAAAGAAATCTTAAGTCAGTGGCTCTCCCTCCCCCAACCAATGGCCAAGTCTTTTCAGAGGCAATTCTAGTTTGAGCTGGGCTATCAGTGTAACTAGACCAAAATTCTGACTGTTTGATGCTCTGGCTCTGGTTGATAAGACAGCTAAAACCTCAGCACTTCATTGAGACCATCAACAATATGGTTAGTGCTGGTTTACTGATCCTCTTTACCTCACCCAGAATTTTCTAATAGGCTACAGCCAATGAGATAAACTATTTTGGGTACAAAATCTTATATATTATGAGTGGGAGGTGTAACAAAATGGTGATAAGCTTGGGCTCCAGAATCACACTGAATTGAAACCCAGCTTCACATTTCACTAGCTGTGTGTCCTTGCATGAGTCACTTAACCTTTTTGAGCCTTAAACCCCACCATCTATAAAGAGAGGACAACAAGCGTAAATCATCATAAAGTCTTTTTGTAAGGATGACATGAAATAACGTGTACTTATTTCTTGGCACAGTGCTTGACATGTAGGAAGTGCTCAATATGTCAGCTCGTAGAATCATCGTGAGGAATCTAGGGTAAACAGAAAATACAGACAAAAAAGTAAAAAGCGTTCTGTTTGATCGTAGAATCTAGCTCAGCATAGCTTAACATGTAAGTCAGCCCTTTTCTGTTTGTTTGGTTGTTTTTGCTGCCTACCAACTGCGCCCAATAGTCTAGCCTACTTTCTGCAATAGCCCAGGGGCTGCCAGGTCTTTTCTGTCTAGGCCTCTGGGTACTACAGTTTCAAGTTCAAGTATGACACAGAAGCAGTAGGTACTTACTCACTCCCTGGCACAGCGCTAGTATTCCTTATTCCCTATACCGACAGCCAGTTGGTCAGTAAGTACTGCTTTCTTAGCTCCTCCAAGCCGGGCCCTCTGGCCTTGAATGACCCTCCAGCGCCCCTAGTTTTATCTCACCTCCCCAGGCAAACCTCCACTTTTCATGCAATTTCTCACCTCACTGCCCTCCAGGTCACCTTTCATATGCCTCCCTACCGGGTGTTCAAAAGGGACAGAGGGAGCCCCTCCTTGAAACTCACCTTTCCCTTTATATTTATATCAACGTTTCTCAATAGCCAGAAGCCAGTACTCTCTCAGAGCCAGAAAAGAGCACTTTGTCTTTCTTGAAGGAGCCAGGCTCACTCTGAGGGTGGACTCAGGAGGCTTGGGGCCAAGAGCCCACAGTACCTAGAGGGGCCCGCAAAGAAGTTCTAATTTTTTTTTAAAACCAAAGAAAAAAAATGAAGGTGATAAGAACGTATGTATAATCATTGAATCCATTCAGGATTCTATTCATCTTTATGCCAACACAATCGTAAAATATACTTTAAAATATATTTTTACGGAGGAAGGGGCTCACAAATACACTGTGGCCCTGCCACTCCTGCTGAGTTGAGAGTGGTCCTATGTGGGGAAAACCTGAGGCAAACTCACCCACCTGGACCCTGCCTCCTACGTGACCCATTGATTTCCTCTGTCTGGTACAGGACAAAAAGTCACAGCGACTCAGATTTTTAAGAGGATTTTTTTATATAGCACAGGGAACTGTACTGAGTATTTTGTAATAACCCGTAAGGGAAAAGAATCTGAAAAAAATATATATATATATATATACATATAACCGAATCATATATATGTATAATCGAATCACCTTGCTGTATACCTGAAACTAACACAACATTGTAAATCAACTATACTTCGGTTTTTTAAAAAAGAGGATTTTTTTTTTTTTTTTTTTTGCGGTACACGGGCCTCTCACTGTTGTGGCCTCTCCCGGCCCAGCC
>NW_006787469.1:4216537-4219949 GCF_000442215.2 Lipotes vexillifer
AAAAAAATATATATATATATATATACATATAACCGAATCATATATATGTATAATCGAATCACCTTGCTGTATACCTGAAACTAACACAACATTGTAAATCAACTATACTTCGGTTTTTTAAAAAAGAGGATTTTTTTTTTTTTTTTTTTTTGCGGTACACGGGCCTCTCACTGTTGTGGCCTCTCCCGGCACAGGCTCCGGATGCACAGGCTCAGCAGCCATGGCTCACGGGCCCAGCCGCTCCGCGGCATGTGGGATCTTCCCAGACCAGGGCACGAACCTGCATCCCCTGCATCGGCAGGTGGACTCTCAACCACGGCACCACCAGGGAAGCCCAAAAAAGAGGCTGTTTTAAACAACTGCCAACATTGATTATATAGAACTTGTCTGTTTCCATCACGTGTTTAACCCAGACTTCTTCACACCTCCACCCAAATACAAATGATGCCAAAGCACTAACACAACATCAGGATCACACCTGCATGAGCCAGATTAAGAGCCAGCATGAGGTGACCTTCCTCAGGAAACAAAGCCTCATTTCTGAGGCACTTGAAAATCATACATAAATGGGCACTGATTGGATTTATCACAACATATGGCACTACTTTTCACTGATTGATTTAATTGAAAAATCAATTAAGCTGAACACTTGGTTGACAGGTTGGGTCTCCATCCATACTTATGAAGCCATCATGTAGACTACTCCAGCTGTACACTTTGTTCAGAGGCAAGTTTTCTCAGTTTGATGCAAGGTGCAGAAACAAAACAAAACAAGACAAGACAAAAAAGACAGTTTTCTTTTACAGTAAATTCTGGCTATCATTTGGATGAATGCCAAGAAATTTCTTCAACCAAAATGTGTAGAGTCTGTTACCAGTTAGGCAGGGAGGCAGATCAATCTTGATCAATACTTGCAGCAAGTTTAAGCCTTCAGCTTTGTTTTTTAATCAGTGAATTTCTAATTTTCATGATGCTGTCTTGGGTGTGACTATTATTTGTGAAAAACAGTCTCTGTACCAAGGGAACACAGCTACCTACAGAGTTAAGTCACACCCTTTTTAGTCGGGCTCACTTCCCACCTCCAAATCCAGAGGAACAGGCAAGACAGATTATTCCATCCCAATGTATACTTTCCTAAGCCTGCTATCTGCCCATGAGAGTTTCACTCTCTATTCCCACCACAAAGAATCAGACTGAAGAAAAAGATACTTAACATCCCACGTGGGGTGGAAAACTGGGCTTTGGCACAGGGGAGTGGGCTGGGGTGTTAGAACTCCACTGTCAAATCAAGAAGTAAAATGCTTGTGAGTTGTGTGTGAAATGGCCTACTTCAGTATTTCTTAAATATGAGTAAAATATGACCCCTTTTAAAGGGGAAAAATATTTCTTCTAGACCCTTAAGGATGTGTCTGCTGATGATACCAGTGTGAGAAGCACCTACCCATATTAATTTACAATGATTTTCTCCATCGCTCACATGCAAGTGTCTTTATTAATTCTCAGGAGTTTTCATTTTAATACTATGCCTATCACAGTACTTTTTTGAATGCATATTAAACAGTTTTTGTACTCAGAAAACCACATCCTTTGACTGGTCCAGGCCACTTGAATCTTTCTATTAACTGGGTTTTTTTCGAGCTTTTACCCGTGTCTTTGTAGGTGTTAAATGATTAAGTAGTATTAGTGCTAGGGTGGTGCTCAGGTGCACAATCGGAGTTTTAAAAATAGCGGTTGCATTACTAAACTAGTTTTAGCTTTTAAATTGTTGCTGTTCTGACTGCAGCGCAGCCATTTGAAAAGCTCAGTGTTGAATGGTAATTAACTCAGCCCTCTTTCCAGCAGCGCTCAAACCAAGCACCCAGAGGCTATCTTGGGAAGCAGTGTTAATTGAATCACATCTAAAGTGGAGTGAGGGACTCAAGGTGCTCATGGGTGACCCTTCAAAGTGAGAAGCCTCTCAGATTCTGCAAAGGCAGTAAGATTAAGTCAGACTTGAGAACCTTGTTTATGTATTGGCAGGGGGTGGGGAGAGTCAAAGCTCCTGTGTGTAGTTCAGCAAAGCACTCTGCCCTGCTTCTTCTTTACCTCTGCATCTTCCTCATCTCTGAAACACGGGCCTCGCCTCTCCTCTTCCCTCACTTTTCTTTGGCTCGTGAGCTGTTCATGTCATCCTTTACATCTTAACCCCCACCTCACTTCCTCTGAGAAGTCGGCTCTCCATCAACCAAGACTAGGGCAGGTGTCCCTTGGATGTGATTGCATAGCACTTACTAGGTTACCAAAACATTCACCTCGTGTGCCCACAACCTGACACTCAAAACATTAATGTGTCCACAGTGGTTGCTACGTGCTAGGCATAGACCATGTCATATAATCATTAGCAAAGTTACATGAGGTAGGCCTTGTTTGTACCCATTTTTACAGACATGGAAACTGAGGCTTAGAAAAGCTAACTTGCTCAGGGTCACATTACTAGGAAGCATGAGGGCTGAAATTCAAAATCAGTCTAACTCCAGAGCTCACACTTTGAACTACTGTGCCATTCTGCCTCCCAAATATTTGTGAAAAACATATTGTTTGATATTTTTTGATAAACTTGAACAAAGCAGATTCACCGACAACTTAACCTTTTCTGGCCCCAGCTTCTGGTTTTTTTTAAGCTGTTTGGGCCAGAATCAGAAAGCAAGAAGTTCTATGCCAGAATGATTCAAAATAGGATTCATTGATGGACTAAATTCTTGCACACAATACAAAAATAAAAGTTACAAAAGGGGAAACAATGAAAAGCAAGATTCCCCCTACTCAGAGCCACCTAGTTCCCCTTTTCCAGAGATAACTACTGAGATCTATTATCATCATGAGAGGTAGCCCTAGAGCTGTATTTTGTAAACTATGATCCCAGCCTACTAATGGATCAATTTTGAGGGTCCTGACCAGCATTTGTTTTTTAATGTCATTAAAAAAAAAAAAAAAGATTTGAAAGGATCATGTTTCACACAGCTTGTGTTTCAGTTTGACGTGTAACACAAATGTACATCTGAGTCACAGAGTGTACAATGTGATGTTATACTTCTCACCACAGAGTAATATTCAAAAGCTGTTGGAAGGCCACCGACCGGGCAGACCCAGAAGTTGGACATTATGAAGGCCGCTTCCACAGAGAACCTCCCGCCCTTACTTCCCATGAGTCACTCTGGAACTCAGCAGCCGGACCCTGTAAAGCAGAAGTCAGATCCCCTCCCTCCTCTGTTCTAACTCTTCCAGGGACCCCCCATCTCACTGAGAGCAAAAGCCATGAGACAACGTATAATTCTGTTTGTTTGTTAATATCCTAAAACAATTCAAAAATCAAATAAAACATATGGGCTCCATGATGTAAAGAAACATGACCTGTGGCGGGGGGGGGGGGGGG
>NW_006787469.1:4219972-4235049 GCF_000442215.2 Lipotes vexillifer
GAGAGGGTCTCCATGATGTAAAAAAACACGGCCGGGGGGGGGGGGGGGGGGAGGGTCCCTGAGAAGGGGCTTCAACAGAGACGAGCAGCAAACTTCAGCTGAAAACAAGAATGGATATCTTAAAATACCATTTATATGACATTCATCAGATTCCCTTTAGAGAATCCTGGGGGGACCTTAAGGAGGTAGAACGCTCTCCAGAAGAGCTGGCCCATGGACAGAGAGACTCCCAAAGAGGCATGCACTGCCTCCATAAGAAGATGCCGAGGACAAAGAAAGATGCAGGAGTCCAACCGTAAGCCCCCAAACTACAGGTCCGGAGCAAAAGTGGCTGCTTTTCACGTGGGCAATTTCCCTAGCTTTGGTCCAAGGTGAGCAGCAGCAGGGATGTACAGTGTTCAGTGTGGGATGGCCAGTCATAATAATAAAATAATGAGGCCAATTCTCCCTGTCTCAGAAACAGAAGCAACACTCAGCAGGAGAGGAAAGGATGGTGCCACATCCCCTCCCTCCTTTTCTCTCTCCATCTCTCTTCACTCTCCTGTGGAGCTGTGTGTCCCTAAATGTGGCAGCTTTGTCCTCATTGGTCCATATGGGTGCCTCAATCGGTATACCCCATGGTGTCCCCATGAGAGCGGGGGTAACCCAACTCTGCGGTGGCAGCTCCTGGAGATCAGGGTATAACATCCTAGCATATTTGGACTTGTCTGTTTATTAGACACGTAAGCTCATGTGAACAAGGCTCTTGTCTGTCATGTTCTCTGTCAGATTCTCAACGCCAAGGACAACATCTGACACTAAGTAGGCACACAGTGAACGTATCTCAAATGGATGACAAAATGTTAGACCACAGAGTGGAAGCTGTGGTGGCCAGTAGGTACTCCAAGCATAACCAGTCATCAGGCAGATTCTGCAAGATGGGTTTGCACCCCCTGCCTCTGGAAGGCAGCCCTGCGTGTGCCCTCTGGGGCAACTTGCCAGTCTGCTATGCGTTTGGTATAACTGTGCCTTTGTGATCTAGGTGAAAAGAGATGGCAGGCGGAAGGAAATACACAAGCAAGAGCACTGAGGCTTGTGAGGGCACGGGGCACAGCAATTACCAGCAGTTGACCAAGTCACAACCTAAGAGGTCAGGTGCCTGGGAGGGCATGGCTGGAGGCCAGGCTGGACAGGTAAGGTTAGTTGTGAAGGTGAGCAACGTTAAGAAGTTTGTAGTTTATTCTGTAGGCAACTGGAGAATTCCTTGGCAGTTTGGAAGCAAAGAAATGACATGATCAGGTAATTCTGAAAACAACATGAAAAAAGGATCAAAGAGGAGGTTCTATAACTAGGGAGGCCATTTATGAGGCTATGACACATGTTCAGGTTCAGAGATAACTGGGGCCAAGACATGTGGCTGTGGAGATGGAGAGGAAGCCCTTGGGGGACAATTCTGGGAGGCGACCAGTTGGAAATATGGTTTGGGATGTTAGATATCAAGGTTAGATATTCAGACATGGGAGTCATTTGGGTCCTGTTGAAGTCATGAAAGAAATTAAAAACACCTAATTTGAAAAAACCCACCGGATTTGACTAGTGGATCATTTAGAAAATCTGATGAAAACAGGTGTTCTTAGTTTCAGAGGCTTCGCAGATACTCACCAAAAAGCCAAGTAAAAGGTCTGGGGATATCAGTTAAGAGCCCCTGGTTGAAAGAAGAAAGAATAAAAGAGAAAGGGTCCCAAGGAATGACCTTACCCAAAGGGTGAGCAGAAGACAACAGTGGTCCCCAACCTTTCTCAGCTGTTACAGAGACATTGACTACTGCCTATCAAAGAGTCTGGAGAAGCAGAAAAGAGGATAAGAGAACAAGAGAAAAGAAGGAGCACTTTGTTCCTGAGGTAGAGGTGTCTCAGCACCATGGAGACTAACCACATGGCAGAAGATGAAGAAAGAGATGGAGCTAAATTCTAATTTTTTAGGTGTTTGGAAAAGACAAATTGCTCAAGTAGGAACAGCCAGAAAGCCTCTTCAAAGAGTTCAGCTGGGCCCAGAAACCCAATCAGGTGCAAGTGGAATGCAGAGCTCTCAGGAAGCCCGAGCAGAAGAAACTTCCTAGGTAGAAGCAGGCCTTTCTTTAGAAAACTCAGCAAGATTCACAAGACTTGTTTCTCGAATGAACTCATAGCTAATCATTTCTATACTTATTACATAATGAACTGCAGGTGTATAGCTGCATACAACTGCCTGCAACTGTGTTCAGTAGTGTGTATACACCCAGTAGCCTATCTAAACACATTTACATATATTTATGCATTTATATAAAGGTACGTGTTTATCCATTTGGCATGTATACATATGCATATACAGTGTAATTCTGGAAGAGTGTCATAATTTAATATTTATTAAATATCCAAATGTTCCTTCTATGTGTATGGCTGTGACTGAGGACTTGGTTCTATTACACAATGTTCATGAGGATTCTCTGGAGAAATTTCTTACCGCTCAGAATCAAAAGAGTTGATCTCTTGAGCAATTTTTTTTTTTTTTTTGTCTTGCATGTGACAGAAATTGAATTTTAGATAAGGCTTCCCTTTTGAACATGACTGCTAGAAATCCAGGAGACAAATTTTTGGTCCCACTTGTAGCAAGTGTTTTGAACTCTATGGGATGCATTAAAAAAAAAAAAATTCATTTCTGGCTCCATTTTATGTACTTTAATTTTCACTTTTCATTTCATTTCATACACTTCTTTTTGTGACTTACACACCTTTGTAAGCTATCTTGAACTGTTTGTTTGTTGTGTTTAGGATAAGGTGGCATATACGTATGAGGCTTTAAGGTCCAGAACATTATGGCTGGGAAGGGACTTATTAATGTGACTAGAGTTAGGGCATGTGACACTGATAATGGGTATGTTATTAGGACAATCCCACAGCGATTACAGGGAGTCAGCCAGATCTCAGCCCAGGTCGTGGTTCTCTCTGCTGTGTACTAGTTGTGTGATGGGAAGCATATTATTCTCTAACCCTTCATTTTTTTCATCTTTAAAACAGTGACCTCTTGGTATTTGGGGGAGACGCCGTACATGAGGAACGTACAGAAAGCACTTAGCACAAGGCACTCAGTCAACATTAGCTATTGCTGTCATCACTATCTTTTCGGCAAGCAGGGGTAGGCAGCCATTTCTGACCAGATCTTCCGTCAGAAAGTCCTCCCCAGCCCTGACCCCCTCTCTCCCATATCCACAGACGCCAGGCAGCTGTGTCCCGCCTGACCTGCAGCGCGCCTGCACACTCGCTGCCTCCCGCAGGGTGCCGAGCTCGTATCTCCAGACCAGTCTTGTTAATTGCTACCAAGAAGACACCCGAAGGCACAGGCTAAGGCGGACCCACAACCGTGTATTCGTTCTTTACCCCACCCCCGACTCTGGGCTCTGATATATACCAGAGAGCCTGCGCGCGGACGAGGGATCTTCGGGAAACTGGACTGAAATTCGGGAAGGTGGGGGCGGGGGAGGGGGCGTTGCCCCGAGAGCCACCAGGTGAAGCCGGTTCCCCCCCGCCCCCGCCCCGCTCCCAACCCCTCTCCTGGTTCTGGTTTGGTGATATCGAGGGCACCTGGAGCCTCCGCGCCCTTCCAGCTCCGCTTCCGACTTCAGCCTCGGGCCGGGAGAAGTAGCCGCCAGGGGTAAAAGGCGAGATTGGAGGGAGGCGCAGGCCTCCGGGGGCTACCGAGTAATGCGGGCAGTTTTCGGGGAAGAGCTGAACAGCGCCACACATTTCCTCGGCGATAACATCAGCGTTTGTCAGGTGGTTGGAGCGGGCGTGTGTGCGCGCGCGCGCGCAAGGAGGAGGACGAGGGGGCGCGCTCACACAAAGTTTGTGCCTGCGGGTTCGCCGCGGTCGGGCGTCCTGGGAGAGGAGGCCGGGGCGGAGGGGCCCGGCAGGCGGTGGTGGCGATGCGCCGCACCCCGCCGAGCCTGTCCCGCCGCGCTGGGTGAGGCGGCTCCTGGAGCGCGGCTGCGGCCATGGGCACCCTGGGCAAAGCGAGAGAAGCTCCGAGGTGAGTAGGGGCGCCCGTTTCCTTTCTTGGGGCGGGGGCCACAGCGCGCGCGGCCCCAGGACCTCGCCGGGATGGGAAGTGGGGTGGGGGGCCGGCACGGCGCCGCCGCCTCGGGGAAGTTGCGGGCCCGGGGTGCGGACGGCGGCAGCCGGTGGTCTCGGCCGAAGTGTCGGCCGAAGTCGGTGGAGACGGGCTCGAGGGACGGACGAGCCCGGAGCGCCATGCGCGTCTCGCCCGACGGACTGGGGAGGGAGCCCGGTTGTGCGGACGCGCGGCCAGAGTTGGCCCGGCGAGCCCCGGAATCGCGCTTAGCTACCTGGTCCCCCGGCGCCGGGCCCCTGGAACTCCCACTCGCGGACTTTACGCGCCCCCTGCACCTGCCGCAGCTCCGGCAGCGCCACCTGGCGGCCCGTCCGGCCCTGCGGACGTCGGGCCGGACCCAGAAGGCCAACTGCCTTTGCCAGGAGTGCTCAGGGGTCAGTGAGCCACATAACCACCTGTGTGGAAACCTGCACTCCCCTCCACCCACCGTGATCCTAGAGACATGTTTTAGGAGTGTCTTGGGGGTGACAGAAGATGAAGGAAAAGTGACCGTGAGTGTAAAAGCTATTGGCAGGAGAAGGAGGCCTGGAGGGGCCGGGCAACTTTGAGTTTGTCCCCCAAAGGGCCAGAACTAGACAACTGCCTGGCGACAGCCTGGGCTCAGCATAGGGCCGAGAAAGCTGTGCTCTCCCCACCTCCATCCACGCAGACTCTGTTGCTCCTGGCCGTGCCCAGTCGAGGCAGGAAGTGTTGCCCTGCTGGACCTTATGGATCTAAAAGTTCTTGGTCCTTTACGCCCTCCCCCACCCCGTCACGTACCGTGAAGGTCCAGCACTTTGCCTTGCACCGGACTGAGAGGAGGAGCTTCAGTACATTCAACTGAGTCTGTATTATGGGAATGGGGAGAGGACAGGACTGGAAGAAATCCTCGCTAGAAGTCAATAAAAGCCGTCTTCCACTGCAAAGAAAGTTGTGGAAGCTTCCTTTGGTTCTCTTTGTCCATTTCATCCCTTACTCTTCTGGGCTGAATTTCATGAAAAGTTCAACCCGAAATTGTGACCTCCACTGAGATACCTGAGGCTGGAGTGGATTGCACCTGAACCACTTCAGAGTTTTGTCAGTCTCCTTCAGCAAACTGGATGGGGCCTTAGCCAGTTTTAGCCTCAGGAAACACTTTCAAGTTGTTTCTCTAGGGCGCTTTTTTTTTCTTTTCTTTTTTTTTTTTTTAAATACTTGAGGGAGCTGGTGAGGAGACATTTGCCTACTTTACTTTAAAAATACATAAGCCTTTGCAGACTTAGAGGCGAATGCATTCTATGTCTAAAATAAAGCATTTTATAAATCCTTATCTACAGCCATTTCACCAGAAGAGAACACTTTGAAGGTTTGTCACATAGCAGCCAGTCAAGAGACTTCCACAGCAAAATTGCCCAGTTTCCTAGTTTATGGTGCACATAACCCCCATCTTCCTGACCTCTCAGGATGCTATTTGGGTTTTAGCAGTTTCTCTTCTCCCTGGTTTCTCCTGCCCAAGCCCTCTGAGTCTCAGCGGCCTCCCCCCAACTGCATCTCACCCTCCCTTCCCTGTCCCCTAAATACTCCCTTCAAGTTCATTCTTTCTGCTTGTATTTTACCAGTCCCTCCTAGTGCTGATAAAAGCATCTACCTCTGAGAATCACCTCCTGCACCAAAGTGGTTTCCCCTACAGGTGACATTAGGAAACATTGCCAGAATTAGAGCCAGGGCAGTTTTTGGAGTCCTGAATTGTTGATGCTACCAACTGGGGGAGAAAATGGAATTTTCCCTGGACTGGCCAGATGAGAGACAGAGGTAGACACCCACATCCCAGCCCCAGCGGGAAGAGCTGTGTGTGGAGACAGCCTCCAGTTGCCGTGGCCTCTTCTCTTGGGGCTAAGGAGAAGTAATATGGAAGGCCTAAGAGAAGAAGAGGCTTCTAACAAGAAGGACTTTGTTTTCATCTTTCCCAAGTCTGCCTTGGGTAGAGGTCTTAATGGTGAAGAGGCAGCAGCTAAGGCCAAAAGCTAACTTATCCCAGCACTGGACAACCAGTGCCAGGTTTAGAGAGTCATCACTGCTTCTGCGGAGGGAAGGGAGCATGGCATGGACACAGGAGGCTTGGCTTCTACCTGGGTCTGCACTGGTGCCCAGTCACATTGCCCTTCCGAGCCCAGACCTCCTCATGTGTGGGTGAAGGGCTTGGAGAATGACCATGGAGGGGCCATCCAGCTCTGGGGTCTGAGGACTTTTGGGGACCTGAAAAAGAAGTTGGACCCAAGATTCAGCCTTTATGTTATCAGCTATGCTTTTGGAGGTTTTTACTTTTGTCTTAAGTTGAATTGACCCTTTCAGTTCCTCTTGCTAATTCTGATGTAGTGAAAGGTGCATATTCCCAGGCACAGTAAATATTTATTAAACCAAACCAGAGAGGTGCCAAGTACAAATCCCAGATCAAGTACATATGAGTTCTACAACCTTGTCTATGTCATTCAGCCTCTTTTAGACTCAGTTTCAGCATCGTGAAATGGAGATAACATCTCTCTGGGCTGTAAGCTTTGAAGACCATGTAAATCCCCAGCCCAGAGCCTGCCATATCAAAGGTACTCAGTTCAGGGTGGCCATTATTTTCTTTCATTTTCAGATGCTGATCTGATCTTGGGGCTATCACAGGGCCTGGGTAAAAATCAGTAATGGCCAGAAACTTGATCAAGTCCTGTAACACCAACCTGATCTTTCGGAAATCACTGCCTTGGCTTAGCAGATTCCCAAGAGCCAGTTTCTGATTGGATTTCACTGAGCCCATCCTAGGTTGGAACAGGTGGCAGCAGCCAATGCCAGACCAGCATTCTGGAGCTACTTTGAAAGGGAACTCGAAGGTCAGGGTGTTCCCTTCACGAGTCTGGCTTTGTACTGAGCGGTCCCACTGTCTTTTTAACAGGGTGGTTTCCCAAAATCCATGTGTGCCCCAGCATTTTATTTTGATCTGACTACTTCTTCAGCCCCTTCTGGGTGAGGTTACATCTTATCGAGAAGCTTTCCTCAACACTCCACCTAGAACTGGTTTTCCCTCCTCTGAGAACATCACACTTCTTGCCCTTGACACTCACAGGACAGTTATTTAAGATTTATAGAGTTATCTTTTCTTGGGCTGGTTCTGATTCTCCAGCTAGATTTTTGTATTAAGGAACTTCCAGATCACCTTCATACTACAACAACTAACATATAATGAGTATGTTTTACAGTTTGCAAAGTACCTTCACAGACTATCTCACTGGTCCTCTCTGGCCTATCACACATGTGTTGCTCATAGGATAAGTACTTATTGATTAATTAATGCCATCATGTGTTTATCAAATATATAGTGGTTAGTTAAAGTTATGGATCTCTGATATATTTCTTTTCTTCATCTTCTCTTTGGTAATAAACATGAAATAGCCAAAGCCACAGTAAGGAGAGGAGAATCTACTCAAAGGAGTTAATCAGCAACGACACGTATCACTAGTAAACCTTCAAAGATTATAGATATGTCTCTGTATGTTATGTTTATTTTTTTGATGGAAGGGAAAATAAAATGCTTAATTAACCTACTGATATCATTTTGCAAACACCTTGACTTATTCTCTTGAGGTCATGACCAAAGATAAAGCTAAGTGAAAGTGGAGAAAGGTGACCTCTTGGGCTCTAAAGCCATTTCGAGATTCAGACTTGTCTTTTTGTATTCACTTCTGGAATAAAGCTCTCATAATCAGTAAGGACTTGATAGAATAATGTTTGATGATAAAAATGACTCAGAATGATTATCAGTAATGAAAAACAGAATCTTAGAACCAAGATTTGTGAAAAAGGGCTAGATTAAAATCTAAACACCACTGCCATAACCCTCACCCCCTGCACACGGGTCCTGGGTCTTTGCCTTCTCCCCCAAAATCCTTAAAGATGTTTCTGAGGCCACCTGACTTTCTACAGTAACTCTGGTGTTGCTCAAGACGAATGAATTTAGCTGAAGATGAGACCAAACTTAAATAATTCTTAAGACCCAAGTCAGTGGTCTCAGGGCTAAAATAAAAATGTATTGCTAGGAGCTAGAAACTGCCAAGAATAGTCTTGCGTCTGCCTCTTCCTTTCAGGAGCTGGAGAAAGCAGGCCAAAGCAATCCTAACCCCAGGCTGAGGAGCCCTGTTTGCAACCCTGAAGTCTCACCTTGCTATTAGTGTGAGAGATGTCTCTTTAACAGCTAACCAGTCTGTTTAGTGCCTTTACCAAGTGGGAGGGGTATGTCTTATCAGCCCAACTCCTGGGATTAATTGTCTTATCTCTACTCCTTTCCTCTTCAATCTGCGTGCAGAGAGCAGAGCTGTCAGTGTGGTCGTCCCCTGGCTGCTCTACTCTCCCTGCCTTTTCACTTTCCCCAGGAAACCTTCTCATGGCTGCCGAGCAACCCCTAAAGCAAGACTAGAGGGGAAGCCCTCCAGCAGCCCCCTCCCCTGCCATCCCAGCCTGGCCCAGATCACCCAGTTCCGAATGATGGTGTCTCTGGGACATTTAGCCAAAGGAGCCAGCCTGGACGATCTCATCGACAGCTGTGTTCAATCTTTCGGTGAGTTGGCGAACTGCCCACATGCATAAAAATTGCTCTCTTACTTTGTTCTTCCTTAAAAAGTGTGTTATAGAATAGCAACCTAGATTGCATTTGGGGTTTAAAAATAGCTCTTGAGCCTTTGAAATGTTGGAGACTGTGCAGTGCCTATGGCACATGACTATGTGGGTGTAATAGGTCGTGATGAGAAGTGCGATTTAAAGCAAGAAAAGTTACTGAGGAGTGTTTGCATTTCCAATTTTCTCAGGATGGAGGTTTTTCTTGTGATGAAAAATATGATAAAATGCAGTGGTACATCTGGTGCTTTTCTGTCCTTGTGTTCTTGGGGCACACAAAGACTAGGTTACATGAGCAAACGCTGTTATCAAATAGAAATTCGAAAGCCTTTGGATCATTTGGACAATAAAGTCTTAATAATTCCCCTCACAATCTTGAGGCTGGTTGTGGAGCAATAGGAAAGGACCAGGCAAAGCCAGATGTCTGTGCCTGAAAGGTACTGGCAAATGAGCAGTGTGGTTGAGGATTGAGGATCTATAAAATGAGCAGACAGACACATGGGCAGGGAGTTATCTAGGCGTGCACTCTGTCATCACCCGTACTCACAGTGAGGGATGAGCAACTTAGTGCAGCTGACAAGCAACTATCAACAAAGATGACCTTTTTTTAAAAAAATTTTGTAGGCACTGTCTTTCTTTTGATTGTTATGTGAAGTAGTGATTGAAAAGTACTAAGTGTTTGTTCCCGTTCCCAAAAAGAAATGATGGAAAATTCATAGAGTTTCAATATCACCGGTCCCCCTCCTTGCCCCTTTAGAAACCCCTCCAACTCCCACCGGGAAGCAGATGAGCATGTGTGTCTCAGCACAGAAATGCCAGCCGGCCCTGCCCTGGTGCCTCCCAGGGAGTATAGGGGAGGCTTGATCAGATCCCAGGTAGCACGACGTGCAGGACTGTTAGAACTCAGAGCTAGGGATTATTCATTGGCTGGACCTGTTTAGTGCTCAGTCAAACCTTATTTGTAGAATTCAGAAAAAATTGACATTGTGGAGATTCTCATTTAGTACAATGTAGCAAAACATTGAATAGTTTTGGTGGGGGATATATATATATGTATAGCTGATTCACTTTGTTATACAGCAGAAGTTAACACACCATTGTAAAGCAATTATACTCCAATAAAGATGTTTAAAAATAAAAAAAGAATAGTTTTGGTGATTCCACCATTTGGTTTAAAGCAGCGGTTCTCAAATGTTCCTGTAAAATCACACGGAGGTTTTTTTGTAAAACAGATTGCTGGGTCCCACCCGCAGGCTGGCTGCTCTAGCAGGTCTGGGGTTAGGGCCCAAGAATTTACATCTCTATCATTTTCCCAGGTGACGCTGCTGCAGCTGATCCAAGAACCTCACTTTGAGAATCACTGCCTTATTGTTTATTATAGATTTTTTAACTTGGAAAAGAGGGAGTATTTTTACTAGTTTAGCATTAAATTTTAATTAAATTTCTACACTTTAGTCTTTCAGCTGGGATGAATTTGGGAGCAGAATGAATGGTTTTCTATTTCAAAATAATCTCCGTGGAAAATATCCATGCAGGGAGATAAGCTAGAAGATGGGGGGATGGGTGGAAGCATGGCTATAATGAGCCATTATTCATCATGCACTTTACTTTCACCTGGTTCCCGGTTCCCGACTTGATAAGCTGCAAAGTTCCTCATACAGTCGTGATAGTCTTATTTACTGGTCTTTAGCAGGGCACTGTGACTATTTCATGAATAAGCATTTTTATTCTCTTTCCATTTCACTGTTGAGGAAACAAGGTCCAACAATATCTTTATCATGCCATCTTTCTTCCTCCCCTGCCAGTCATGCAGCTGCCCGCTCAGTTCAAGGCTGTTGCCCTAACCTTCAAATCATCATGACGTCAACCTGAAAAATACATGACCCATTCTGAGGTCCTGCTAAATAAAAAATGACCAAGCCTGACCCACTCCCCTCAGTGAATCCTAGCAGGGCTAAAGATACTGTTTCCTGGATTATGTTGAACTGAAAAGTACCTTAAAATCCCAAAGCTATTTAAAAAAAGCCATTGAGTCTAATAGTCTTTTATCCATTATCATGAAGTATCAGTAGCCCCTAATTAAGCCCCTAATTGCATCTGACACTCGGCTGGGCATTTCATGAGAGAATTACAGTGACCAAACCTCTATTCCATTATTCAAGCTTAGAATACCTGAGGAATGCACCGTTCGTGGAAAGAAAAAATGTACCAAAGCCAGGGCAATGATAAGGTAAGGTGTGCAGGAAGAATAAATTCTTTAAACCATGTAGACCCTGAGTGAGTTCACGCCAAGGGTGAGGGCGTAGACTAGGGAGAGCAGCCACGGTCTGTTCAAACCCCTCTCGTGCAGGGCGTGGGAATGCTGCCAGAAGACAGCAAGGAGCCATCAGAGGCAAGGCTTTGCACCTGGGGTCCTGCAGGGTTTCCTGCCACAGAATTTACATGAAAGAGGCAAAAAAGAAAAGACACCCTATGTCTGGAGGGAATGGGAGATGACACTTTTGTCTGTGAATTGGACTCTGGTTATCAGTGGACGTGTCTAGTGGGGCAGGGGTGTGGAGCTAGAGCTGGGGGCCGAGGAGCCAAAGCTGGATTGTGACAGGCAACCATCCACCGTAGGACATTGCTTGTGCTTCTGGAGGTCTCCTCAGAGGTGATCCGAGAATAGTAACGCGAGGCTGATGCTTCTCTTGAAACTTACCTTACTGGTTATTTTCTCTGGTGAGTATAGAAGAGTTTTTGCTTTAGAGTAAAACAGTCTAGCTTAGTTTTTTTTCATGAGTTTAGAAGTCTTCTCATTTGAATACCCATGGAAAGAGAGGGAAATAGCTCTACCGAAGTGTGGGGGTTTCAGCCACTCCTCCCAACAACTTGAAAAAAAAGGGAGGAAATAAAACCTCTTTTGCACACAAAGACTGACTAATTAGTCCATTTACTTTTTACTACTCTCTCAACCTCACCTTGGTGCAGATGCCTTGAAGAGGTTTGAACTGGCTACAGCTGTGCTGGCCAGTATGGCAGCCACTACCCACCTGTGGCTATTCATGTAGACATTTTAATTAATTAAAATTAAATCAAATGTAAAATTTAGTTCCTAAGCTTCACCAGCCATAGTTCAAGTGCTCAATAGCCACAAGTGGTGCCTGCTGCTAGACAGAGTAAGTAGAAAATATTCCCTTCTTTGCAGAAAGTCCATTGGATAGCACTGGCCTGGGTAGATGGTTGACCGGAAGGGGAAAAGCAGTGTGGGATTTGCATTTTTCTAGCAGCTCCAGCTAACAGCCTGGCTACTGTCTAAGGCATCCTGGGCATTTGGCAGTCTTTACTGATGGCTCTCTCTTTAGTATTATTAACCATTAATTTCAGAGGAAGGACTTATTACAAGGCTGTTAGGGATGGGTGGCCAGCACGTACAAATTAAGGCCTCTAGCAAGCCTCCGGATGCCACTGTACGAGGTTACAGATCTGTGATTAGAAATTCAGAGCCTTGAGTCATAGTGCGTTGCTTTCACCATGAAACAACCCACTCCCACCTTCTGTTTTAATCAGAGGTCATGCTTTACATTGTCACCATATTATTGCTTATTAATCCACTCTTCCACTGAGCATAATGAGGCAAATCATCACAACCCTGGTACGTTTATGTCAAATGTATGTGAATCACACCATCTGTTTCAGAGGTAGGAAAGACCTATGAGATCATCTGGGCTTTTTATAATGTTTTCACTTTGTAAGAGGGCTGCCAGCTTTGAGGGCCGAATGGAAGGCTTCAGATGTCCCAGTTCTGGCCCCCTCTGAATGCAAGACAACTTCTGACAGCCTCAGAAAGAAAACTGCAAACATGTCCCAAACATGTCCCAGGGACCCTCAGCAAGCAGCTCTCCTGCTCCCAGGTCGAGTGTGGGAAGAAACTTAACATCTTTGTATTACGGGACAGCGAGAAAGGAAACACAGCTTAGCTAGTGTCTTATTTATGGTGTGTTGTTTATTTCTTTCTTGGAGGGCTATATGTATCGATTTTCTTTGAAACTCAAAACAACTCTGAAATAGGTCAGGTACTAGTGTCTCTGTGGACAGAGGAGAGGATAAGTGGAGCCTGTGAGAACTGAAAGAACTTGCCTCATGCCCCCCGCCCCCCAGCCCAGCCTAAAGAGAAAACACGCTCCCAGAAGCCTCTTGAAAGCTGAGCTGGGCCATGCTTAGGTCCTTCTCCTAGGGCAGCCTCCCTTCACTCGGGGGAGACCTGCATGCGCCACAGGACAAGTCTGCACTCTGTGCCCACAGTCTGCAGGCCTGGTGTCTCCCAGATTAGAAATTAAACTCCATTCAATGTAGGAAACATTTATTGGACCCCTTTTATATACCAGATATCTGCTTGGAATTCTCAAACAAATTCTGAATCAATTAAAATTAGTGTGTGCATTGTATCTCCCAAACGAGAGAAACCTCCAGACTAATAGGTATATTTCCCGTACCACTAATAGATGTATTTCCTGCAGTTGGATGTTAAAAGCATTGTATAGACCTCAGCTTATTAAGGGTAAAACACTACATCTATTTTTAAAGTTAAATCCAAAAAAGGCAAACACACACTCCCTCCATGGCAGAGGGAAGATTCAGTGTTCCTCACCACTCTGCAACTTAGTCTGTACACCAAAGCCAAGTGCCCAGAGGCAACAAAAGCACAAGACCAGACGCCAAGGGCCGTGATGTTGAAGGGCAGTCAGACCCAGGAACCAGCAACTCCAAGGAACAAAGCCAAGTGTAGGGTCAGGAAAGCTGGCCATTGTGAGGACAGGCCCTTTGGGAAGAAGACCACAGCTGTCCCAGCAGCCTCCTCAGTGGAATCTCCCATCTCTGGGAGTCATGGTTGCAAGATTTTGTATGTATAGGATCGTCCTTGGGGCACCCACGTCCTGAGGCTCCTGGGCATCAGAGCGGCTCCCGGGCATGACTGTTCTTAGCCCTCTGGAGTGAATTCGTACTCTATGATTGGGATGCTGTATATTGCAAGGAGCCTCCTTGCTGCATCTTTGATAGGCTGGCATGTCTGCCCTCTCCAGGTGTGAGGTCGAGTGACTAGAGGGAATTTCCCATCTCCTTTCTTAGGCCTGGCGGGCTGGGCCTTTACCTGAATTGGCCCCGTTCATCTTCACAACAACTCTCTGAGGTGGATATTATTTTGCTCTTTTAATTAACAGGTAATTGAAGCTCAGAAATGTTAGTAACCTGTGGAAAGTGGCCAAACTCATTAGTGGGAGAGCTGCTGAGATCTGAGCTCTGACACTCCTGTTCTCTCCACTCTGCCAGAGGTTCTCCAGCTTCAGCATGAATAGTCATCATTGTGGGGTGTGTTCAACTTTCAGGTTCCTGAGGGTCAACTCCAGAGCTTTTCATTCAGTCGTGGTTTTGAAGGAGGTGACCCCACAAACTGATTTTGAGAAATGCCATCCTACAGCACACTTGCTTCTTGGACATCCCAGAGCATTTTCTCAGGCTTTCTAGGGAAACACGGGAAACTTAAAGAATACACATCCTCTGAAAAATGATAGAGCAAATAGGTTTTCAGCTATATGAACTAGACAATCACGAGGTGAAGCCAGTGTCCTGGCCATCTCTAAAGCAATCAGTCCAGATCTAACTAGAGAGAGGCCTGCCTTTGAGCAGGTTTGCAACTCTGGGCCCACTTCTGTCAGATTTTCCTGTATTTCTATCCCTTTTCAAATGCAGGAACCCTTTTGAAAACTTCCCGCCTGTCAGTCTTTCGGCTGTGGAAACAAACGGAAAGTGGTGGTCAATTATTACTATGATTTGGTTCCTTGCACTCAAAGGCAGCATTCCCAATGTGCATTTCCACCTTTAAGCCACACTCAGACCCGTTTCCTGTGGTGCTGGCGGCCTGGCTCCCTAGTGTATATGCCAGTTCCCCATGGGTCAGAGACCCAGAAGTAGTGGCTTAGCTGAGGGGACTGGAGAGGTGCTCCTCTGAGCACTTCTTCAAAAGTGCTGCTTTTGCAGCAGACTTTTTAAGGCCCTATATTGACATGAAGGTTGTTACGTCCGTGATGGAAACACATTAGGAAATAACGTGAAGGCGCAAATGGTGTGTTCACTTGTGCGCTGTGGTTGGCAGTGAGACCACCGGGGAAGGTTATCTGAAGTGCAGACCCACCCCTGGCCCGCCTCCTCTTGGTAGGACCTGCCTGCTTCTGCCTGGAGCTGTTACAGCTGCTGGACTTGGTGCCTTGGTCTGCAGGTAGTTTGGGCTACCAGCTAGTTGGGGTTGTCCTAGAGTGGTTATGAGGAAGGCAGCAGGGAAA
>NW_006787469.1:4235061-4238088 GCF_000442215.2 Lipotes vexillifer
AAAGAGCCAGAGAAGAAGCAGGGTCAGCTACGCACGTCCTACGCAGATGCGCAGGGCACCACAATTGACTGGATGCTGTCACAATCTTGAAAGTCTTACTCTGTGAGAGCAGGTTGTTACAGTATCAGGAGTTTAGCAGGCCAATTGCTAAACACAGGCATCAATAAAAATTAAATTATATAAACTTACAGTTATATTAAAAATAAAAAGAAACCCTCAAAACTCATCATTTCCTAGTGTATTACCACATTTTACTGTCATCCATCTTCTTGAGATGGCCATTGTGTCTGTATGGCCCAAATGCTATATAGTGATATGCTATACATGTATAGCACATACGTATCATACATATACATATAATGGTGTGGAGATAGCTGCGTCTCTTCCCAGCTCTGTGGTCCGTGAAAGTCACGCCAGGAGCTTGACGTTCCCTGTGTTGGGAGTATTTATTCCAGGGAAATGGGCAAACACTACCAATCGGGTTCGTCTCGACCTCACCCCTGGAGAGGCCATCGTTAAGCATTTACCAGCACCTTCCCCCAGCTACAGAGGATGCTTACACGGCAAAGGGCAAAGGCGAGAAGCTGAAAACTGGAAATTTTACTTGGTGTTACCTGTTTAGGAGAAAGTATTATTTGCCGTTGTTTTGCTACTTTCATCTAAGTATCTTATAAAACAACTCTCCGTGTGTTCTTCAAAGAAAAGGAACCATATATCTTACAGATAAGGAGTCACATATCAGTGAAGTTGAGAAATTTTTTTGAAGTGACAGATCTGTGGTCACAAGAGGGGAAGGGGGCTGAGGGGGGCGTGAAAGGGATGAAGAGGGTCAATTGTATGGTGCCAGATGGTAAGTAGACTTTTGGGGGTGATCACTGTGTAGTGTATATACAAATATTGAATTATAGTGTTGTACACCTGAAACTTAAGTAACAGTTAAAAGAAAAAAAATGTCACAGTGGAAATTTAAGACTGAGAGATTCTCATTTTGGAGTCGAAGATATTCTGTGTTTTTGTTTTTTTTAATTTACCTCCTCTAAAAATTCTCCCTGATGAAACTTTCCCTTATTTCTGATCAACTAAACCTCAATTTTGTGACTTCTGTTCTTCATTAATGCATTAATGCTAGCATTATATGCTGTCTCTCTTCGTTTCTGATTCCATCTGTTTAATCGTTTGCCTTCATTTCTATCTGGTAACAGGCACTATTGATACATAAAACCAATCTTTTGTTGAGTGTGTTTTCATAAGTTTGTTTGCTAACTATATTTCCAACTTCGTGAGCTGTCCATATCTTTGCCTATTTATCACTTGTTTAATGTTTTTATTATTAGAGGTTATGAAAGCTTTTCATGTTTAAAAAAAAAAAAGCCTGTTAACTCTTTGATTGGCATTTGCTACAGGCATTTTTTTCCTCACATTTCAGTTTTTCTGTTGTTTTGGGGACATTTAATGAAATATTACATTTTTATGTAGTTAAATTTTTCATGTTTTCTTTATCTTTTCCTTTATTAACTCTGAACTTGGAAAAAAATCCCTATTCCAAAGACTTCGTGACTATTCCATCGTCATTTTAATAAAAGTTTTATTAAATCCATTGTATGATATAACTCTATATTCCAGTATTGTGGATGATCAGTAAAACTTTGTCAACAGTTTTTGCTGGAAAAAAAAGAAGCCTTCAGTCTTGTTTTTGAGGTTGTCATTGGCTTAAACCCAGAGCACTTGGACTGTCACTTTGTAACTCAGAGCCTCAATTTCCCCTCACTGTCATACCCCTGAAATGATTTCTGAGACTGAAAATGTCTGGGAGAAGGCGTAATGGGGTCTCAATCATGATGTTGACTGTGAACTTGTAAGTCCTTTGGGAATTTGTCTGTTTTTAAAGAAAGTACTTTTGATTATTAGAAGAGCCAGTATCCTTAGGGTGAAGACTTAAAAGACCAACCAAATTTAAATCAGTTTTTTCCCTAAATTATTAATATAGACTGAATCTATATTGTACTTACATAGACGTTTTTATCGTGGTAAAATGTACATAACATAAAATATACCACGTACGTAGACTTTAAAATTTTTTCTAGTGATAGTTACCTTTTGAGTATTTACTATGAACAACGCAGTGTTTATATTAATATTTTTATATACATATTCTCATTTAATTCCCACTACTTTATAAGTTCTTGTATTTACAAAGATCTAACTATAACTCAGCTCACATACTTACTTTTTTCCCAGTTTTTTTTTTGAGACATAATTGACATACATCACTGTATAAGTTTAAGGTGTACAGCATAATGGTTTGATTGACATATATTATGAAATGATTACCACAATAAGTTCAGCTAACATCCATCTTCTCATATTTGTATTTACAAAGATCTAATTGTAACTCAGCTCCCCTGTCTTTTAAAATTTTAATAACTCTTTTGTAAACATCTTTATTGGAGTATAATTGCTAAAATTTTAATACCTTTTTAAATTATTTATGTTCACTATAGAAAGCTTAGAAAATACAGACTAGCAAAAAGAAGAAAATTGCGTTCATCCATTCTACCACCAAAAGCAAGATAAGCACTGTCGACACAGTTGGGTATATCTTCTAGATTCTCTTCTATGCATGTTTATGTACTGCAGTCATATTAGATTGACTACAATTACCTCTTTGCTTTTCATAATTCACATTTTAAACAATTATGACCTTAAAATCAGTATTAGTATTTATAAAGAGGTGTGCTAGCACACAAAGTTGCTATTCCATCCTAAAATTGATTTTAAAAAATAATTCTGGCATAATCTCTTCACATATGAGGCATAAAAGTGAAGGTTGCTTGGCAACTAAAATGATTCTAATGAGGACTTAAAAACATTACAAGAAAAGAAAAGTAGTTACTCATTTCTTTCCAATGCTAAATGCGAATTATGATAAACATGACTGATTATAGTTGTAATAAATGAAGGAAACAAAAAATGCCCCCATTAACTTAAAAGTCTAGAGGTGAGCTTTTTTTTTTTTTTCTGTTATGT
>NW_006787469.1:4238113-4261352 GCF_000442215.2 Lipotes vexillifer
GGGAAAGACAGCAGGGTTTTGCTGAAGGGAAACAGAAACAGTGGAAAAATCTCGTGTCTCTGTTAACTTTCTAAGAGAATCTTAAGAAGTAGCAACCGGGAAAGATACATAGCAGAAGCACAAAGATGCTACAATTTGGTACGTTTGTGATTCTTCTGCCGGACATGGTGGGCAGTGGTGTGAGGGAGGACATGTTGTCTGCTTTGGTTTTTTCCAAAGAGTGGTCAAGGGCCCTGGGGAGACTGCTGAGGTTCTTATCAAAATCTTCAGGCAGAAGATGCTGCCAGGATGGAGCTTGGATTAGAGGGACACCAGCAATTAATTGAAATGAACAAAGGGAGTAGGGACCAGAGGTACTGTTCTTGAGGGGGGAGGGGAAGCAGAGATTGGCAGTTTTAGAGTGAAGGAGAGAGTGGAATAACCAGAGTAGTAAGGCAGTCAAGGATTAAGTCACTTGGGAATTTCTGGGGTAGGGGAGCAAAGGTAGCTTTGTCTGGCTTCCCTTCACCGATGTCTGAACCGCTGTTCCCCCAGGACTTGTTTTTGTCATCTTGTGAAGAGCCCCATTTAAAGGAGGCACCCAGGACATTTAGAAAGCCAAGAAATGTCCCAGCATTATGATTTATGAGTCTATCTTGTTAGAATGTAGTTACAACCTACAGAGCATCCTTAAGTCTGGTGAGCAATTAATCCTTTTGGTTAATTTTGCACTCACTTATTTAATGCCAGATGCATAGGGACGTTTTCATGCTCCCTTCCCCCCCTTCTTCCTCCCCAGCTCACTTGCATCCTGGGTTCCAGATTTACTCCACCCAAACCTCCATTGGTGGGTTCACCATTTCCCTCCACTCCCAGGTAGTTCAAGACATACAGTGAGTCACTCAGGCTTCTGATGTGTTGCTTTCCAGAAGACAGCTGTAGTTGCCACACTCCTGGCTGCTGGACTTTGTCTTCAGTTATTGCCAAGGATGAGCTGAGTGTGTGGTGACTGGGGTCCACCTGACTGACACTGCTTTAAATAAACCCAGAAGGACCTATTCGCCACAATTACTGTGCCTGTGGTTCCCCCACCGTCTCTGCCCTCAGTGGCTTAGAGTCCTGTTACCTGGTCAGCAACCACCAACATCTGCCCGAGATGGAGTTAGCTTCAGTTAACTGAGAAGGTGTGCCCTGAAGATTGCAAGAAAGATAGAGGAGGATTCTCTGGACTAAAAGAGATTTAAGGGACATTTCAACCAGTCATAACATGTGAACCTTTTTTCTAAGTGTACATACACACATATTCATAATTATTATATAATTGTATGTACTTGGAAATTTGTATGCTGAATAGATATTTAATGATATTAAGGAATTACTATCGATTTTATTTGAGGCATGTTAATGATGCATTGGGTTTTTTTTTCCTTAGGAGTTCTTATTTTTTTAAATACATACTGAAATAGTTACTGATGAAATATCATGTTTGGGATTTGCTTTTAAATAATATGGGAGGGAGAAGTGAGTGGAGTATAGATGAATTGGCCATGTTCTGATCATTGTTGAAGCCAGATAGGTCCGTAGAGGTCCCTTACATTGTTTTTGCCTACTATGGTATATGCTTATAATTTTCCATATTGAGATCTTAAAAAGAAAAGTATTCTCAAACCTAAGAAAAATAGATGATTAAGAATTCCAGAAAATTCAAAGGAGTCTAGTCTAATTTTCTTGGGTGATGAAATAGAGTGCTATGTCTGTCTTAAAGAGGGAAGAGGGAAGTCAAGAATAAACATAGGGTACTTTGGTTGCATAGCACTGAAATACATTATTCGTGTCCTGTACGTGACATCCCACATCACATTCAGCCCACTCCCTGCTTCAGCACCGAGATGTTGAATTCCAGGTATCCAGAAAGACCAAAACAAAACAAAAAAAAACTGCAGACTTTAATCTTCAACCCTACTGTCAGAGGCAGGACTTGGAGTTAAGTGACTGAGAGAATGTAACACTCTCCTCCCCGCCCCACCTCTCACACACGCACGCGCACGCACGCACGCGCACGCGCGCACGCACGCACGCACGCACGCACAGTTTTGATTAGGGAAATGCCATGGTCGTGGTAGAGCCTGATCCCAAGAAGGCAGTGAGCAGATTACAGAGGAGGCCATGGGAGGCCAGACAGCATGGTAGTCTTTGGAATCCACTCCTGACTCTGCCATTTACCAAATGTTGGCCTTAGGCAAGTTATTTTACTGCAGTTTTCTCATCTGCAAAACAGATAATAATGGTGAAAGGTTTTAAAGGTCATTTTAGTTTGGGTGAAAATTAAATGTTTGTCTTAGGCAGGTTTCCTCAGAAGCAGATCCTGAGACAAGGATTTGAATACAAATAGTTTACTTTGGAAAATGATCCTAGGAAAAAACTGGGAAGGCAGCTTATACAGGGTGCATTGTCAAGAGGGTTATTACTCTAGAATCAAGGTAGAAGACTTCAGAACTATCCTACCGAAGGCAAAGGAGCTGGGGTATTTATATGGCAAGTACCTCCAGTCATTGGTTAAGGGCTGCTTCTAGGTGTGTTTTCTCCAGCATGTTTTCTCCAGCATGTCTGGGCTGCCGTGCGCACAGGTGGGGATGGGAAGGACCTCCAAAGGTAGCCCTCAGGCAGGTTGAAGTTGGGTGGGCATACACTATAATGGGAGGGCCTGAGAGTATGTGGGTGGGGGTACTGACGGCTCTGCTACAAAGTAAATGCTCAGTAAATGTTGGATGGGCAAATATAGTCTACATATAGGTCCAGATAGACAGATTCAGAGCTGGTTAATAATCATACTCAAAGTGTATACATACAGACATGGGTATGGATGGATGTCGTTCTGCAGGTGTAAACACTTACGGGTGGCTCTGGACATTTTCATCAGACTTAAACACAATCTATGTTTTTGTTAGACACACTGATGGAAATAAGTACATTAGATGAAAATCAAAGTTCAAGAAGATCAATAAGGAAGAGCAAAGAACTTGGACAGCACTTCAATAGGAATAAATGTCTTGCCCTGAAATGTAATAATATTGCTTTATATATATTCTAGATGGAGAAAAACTAGGGTAATTGTCATCTTATGAAAAATACCAAAGGCTATTAGTAGATTTTAAATTCAATATGAGCCTATAGTGCCATGTGACTTCTCAAAAAGTTAAAGTAATCTGGGATTGCCTTAATAGAAATAGACTTTCCAGGTTAAGAGGCTAATACCCTGATCGAATTATAAGGTCTAGTCCTAATGCTAGAACTTTTTGCCCTTAGCCAGTTTCTTAACATTTCTGAGACTGTTTCTATCAACATGAAAGTTAATACATAGCCTCTATATTGTTGTGAAATGAAATCTTAGTAGAAAGAAATCATTTATGTAAAATTTTATCAAAATACCATTATAGTAGATAATCAAAAATAGATAAATCAAAAATAGTAGATAATCAGAATGTTAGGGTTAGGGTTTAGGGTTAGGTTATAGACTTGAATGTTAGTGTATCATCCTCCCAGATTAATAAGGCAAACTGCCAAAGGGTGCATAATTGCATCTTGGAGATACAAGATGGAGATATCTGGTTGAAATGGCTGTGTCAAAAAAATTACCGGATGTTTCATAATAGACACAGGCAGGTATGAATCTAGTACGTAGTACTGTAATTTTAAATTTTACATGAAAATGAGCTATATTAATAGGTGTTTAGTGAATAAGACCCCAAAACGTAATTCCCTCATTTTTCAAAATATTAGGACAATGACAGAAATCCAACATGAACTATCTTACAGAACTTATTGAAGGAATACAGGTATTTCATATAACTGAAGCACAGAAGGAGTACAGGATACCTGTAGGCCTTGGAAACATCTGAAATCAGGGACTAGAACACCATCAGGAGACACCAGCTTGTATTTTCTGTCCCTGTCTCTTCTTTCTCTGACTTGCTTCTCTGCTTCTCAGCTAATCATTTTCTTTCACTGAAGATTTGTTTCCTCCCTGGACAGGGAATATGGCACTAACAATTGCAAATCCTGTATCTCTAACCATTAGAGATTTAATATTTTTTTCCTCAAGTTCAGTGAAAAAATTGCCAGGGAAGAACTTTGGTTGGTTCAAATTGGTGTAGATGGCTACTGCTTGAACCAATCAACTATGGCCACAGGGGTGGGGTAATTTAAGAATAGAGCATTTCTCTCTAGAACCACATGACTGAATTTGGGGAAGAAATTTTTCCCAAAGGAATGCTGATGTTCTGGGCACATTAAAACAACAATGTCCCAGAGAAGACATACAGATGGCCAAGAGCCACATGAAAAGCTGCTCAGCATCATTATTAGAGAAATGCAAATCAAAACTACAATGAGGTATCTATCACCTCACACCAGTTAGAATGGGCATCATCAGAAAATCCACAAACAACAAATGCTGGAGAGGGTGTGCAGAAAAGTGAACCCTCTTGCACTGTTGGTAGGAATGTAAATTGATACAGCCACTCTGGAGAACAGTATGGAGGTTCCTTAAAAAACTAAAAATAGAATTACTGTATGACCCAGCAATCCCACTACTGGGCATATACCCAGAGAAAACCATAATTCAAAAAGATACATGTACCCCATTGTTCATTGCAGCACTATTTACAATAGCCAGGTCATAGAAGCAGTGTAAATGCCCATAGACAGACGAATGGATAAAGAAAATGTGGTACATTTATACAATGGAATATTACTCAGCCATAACAAGGAACGAAATTGGGTCATTTTTAGAGATGTGGATGGACCTAGAGACTGTCATACAGAGTGAAGTAAGTCAGAAAGAGAAAAATATCATATATTAACGCATATATGTGGGATCTAGAAAACTGGTACAGATGAACTGGTTTGCAAGGCAGAAATAGAGACACAGATGTAGAGAACAAACGTATGGACACCAAGGTGGGGAAAGCAGGGGTGGAAGGTGGTGGTGGTGTGATGAAAGAAAAAAAAAAAAAAAATGTCTGTCTGTTACACCAAGATCAGACCGAGCACTAGAGTGCAGGGCATTATTAAATTTAGGTTTAGTCTCTGGGTTTTAAGACAGGAATAGAAGGCTAGAAAGAGTACAGAGTAGATAAATAGTTAAGGAATGATATAGAAATAAAATCTATGAGGATATAAGATGGCAGCACCTGAAAAGACAACAAATTAGTGGTTTTTTCTTTCCTCTTAGTCTTAACAGTGTTGAGCTTATGTATGTCTTGATAATGTTATGCATAGAAGAGTTAGTATGTATATGTCCTCCCAGAGGACAGATACAGAGTAAATGGACTTCCCATTTATACACATATTAAATATCAAAACACGAGCTCCCAGTTCTGGCCATGATAGATTATTGGTATTGGAATTATTTTTCTGCTGTAAACAGCTATAAAACTGGACATAACATGTGAAGCAACTATTTTTTTTAACATGCATTTTTTTAATTAATTAATTTATTTATTTTGGTTGAGCCGGGCTTAGTTGCGGCGTGTGGGATCTTTAATTGGGGCATGCGGACTTCTTAGTTGCAGTTTGCGGATTTCTTAGTTGCAGCACGTGGACTCTTAGTTGTGGCATGTGGACTTCTTAGTTGCAGCATGCATGTGGGATCTCGTTCCCCCACCAGGGATCGAACCCGGACTCCCTGCATTGGGAGTGCAGACCACCAGGGAAGTCTGAAGCAACTATTTTTAGGTATTAGAAAACAGGACAGACTTGTGATTATGGATAAAATGAAAAGATATAAGGTAACCTCAAAACTTATGTTGGCTTTCTCCTGGCACTATACAAATTGTTGTACAGAGGACTAGAACTCAGAGAACAGCATCTTGCTCGGCAGAGGAAACAGAGTTTGTGTTCAGGGCTTCTGGGATGGCTGGAATTTGTGGAGTAGGGTATTGGAAAGAAGGGATCTCTTGTCTTTGGCCAAGTGCTAAACTGTGTACAAATATGGTAAGACTCCATGCCACCAAATTGTTACTGGGGGTCTGTGAGTCAGAGGAAGTCTTAGTGTCTAGGAAATATTGCAGTTTGGAACCAGTCAGAATGGAAAGATGTAACACCTGAGGCATTCAGCTGAGACATGAAAAAGACCACACCACAGGAATAGGAGTACTAGAGCCCTAGAATAAGAGCTACTCTTGAGCCACCCTAACAAAGCCTAAATCCAGGCCTTGACAGGATGAGTTTAAAGCTCCAGTAAATTAAATGTGTCTATAAATTAACATGATCCAAATTCTAAACATTGTATCCACAATGCCCAGCATGTAATATAAAATTACAAGACATTTTAAAAAGCAGGAAAATGTGACCGATAACCAGAAGGGAAAAAAGTTAAGAGAAATAGACTCAGAATGGACACAGATGTTGGAATTAGTAACTAGGGAATTTAAAACAGCTATTATAAATATGTTGAAGGACTCAGAGTAAGGTAAACAGAAGAGTAACTCAACAGATAAATGGAAACAATAAAATCAGAAGACTGACAGTGCCAGCTGTTGGTGAGGATGTGGAGCATCTCGAACTCTTAAACATTATGAATGGGATTGTAAAATGATATAATCACTTTGGAAAATTGTTTAGCAGTTTCTTATAAATATACACCTACCCTATGACCCATCAATTGTACTCCTAGGCACTTACACAAGAGGAAGGAAATCATTCCCATGATATGACTTATACAAGAATGTCCATAGCAGCTTTTGCCATACAGATCCAAAACTGGAAACAACCCAGATATCACTCAACATCAGAAAGAATAAACAATACACTATGTATACAGTGGAATACCTACTCATCAATAAAAAGGAATGCACTGCTGATGTAGTCAACATTGGTTAATCTCAAAAATGTTTCGCTTCATGAAAGAAGCATTACACACAAAAATACATACTGTATGATTCCAATATATGAAGTTCTAAAATAGGTAAAACTAATTTATGATTTTAAAAAAATAAGAAAAATGGCTTTATGGTGGGCTGAGTTGGAGGAACTGACTGGGAAGATAAGGGAACTTACTGGGTCATAGAAATATGCTAAATCTTGAGAGGGTTTGGGTTATAAGGATGTATGTATTTGTCAGAAGACATCAAACTATATGCTAAAATTTGTGCTTTCCACTGTACCTCAGTAAGATAGAAAAATTTTTTTTCAAAAAAGAAACACCAGGGCTTCCCTGGTGGTGCGGTGGTTGAGAGTCCGCCTGCCGATGCAGGGGATACGGGTTCATGCCCCAGTCCGGGAAGATCCCACATGCCGCGGAGCGGCTGGGCCCGTGAGCCATGGCTGCTGAGCCTGCGCGTCCAAAGCCTGTACTCCGCAAGGGGAGAGGCCACAACAGTGAGAGGCCCACGTACCGCAAAAAAAAAAAAAAAAAAAAAAAAAAAAAAAAAAAAACACGAAAACTGGCTAGCAGAAAACTGGTAGAAATTTCTTCTGTAGGAACTTTAAGTGAGAGGACATCTTTTCACAATCTATTCCCATGTGGTAGAGCTTGCTAGAAGGTAAAGCCAAGATTTTCAAGGCCTACCAGATAGCAAGTGAAGATGACTAACTTTTGTTTCATCTCTGGTTTAATCCTTTGGGTTCCTCTATGATTCTGTGTGATCAAATAGGTGAGGGCCAAGATCTGAGGGACAAATGTCTAGTGACTCAGAAACCAGAGCCCCCTTCTGATGATCACTGGGCAGGAGTGGGGAGATAAATAAAACCCTGCCAAGAACATCCTTATTTAATCAGTTGACCTGCTGCTAGTGAAATACTCTTTGTAACACCCCACAAACTACAGAGGTGAAATGGCAAGACTACTTGAAAGTTAATTCATGAGACCATGCCAGTGTAGAAGAGGGGTTCATAGAAATTTACCAAGAACCCACACATTTCATTTTAATCATACTTGTGAGTCTGTTCCAGTTGTTTTACCAGAGTTGCTGAAATACTATAAAATGACTAATGTTCAATCCCCTTCTGGTTCCTCTCTCTGGCAGAAATATTGTGAGTGGTAAAAGGCCCAAGAGTTGGATGGTGGGAAAGGGAAAATGATATGTTTTCATATCCTGGATAAAATGCCCCTGGCCAGACAAAGTACAGCAGGGTCATCCCTGGGATTGAGCTTTCGGTGCCCCTTCATTAATGCCTGGAAAATGATAGACCCCCGTGGACACTTCCCAGGGTTCCAGGGACGAGGGGAGAGAGAAGACTGCCCAGACACCACAGGCAAAGACCCTTAATCAGCAGAGCCTGTGAAGGCCCCGGGAGAACTGACATCTTTATGTTGGAGGGTGTGAAGGACCCTGGTCTCTGGCTTCAGGGATAAAATATCCCCTCAGAATATGGCTGTGCAGGCCCGAGGGAGAGGGGAGCTTTACTAACGGGAAACTCCCTGCGGCCCAGATCAGTTACCTTTGATCATGGTCCTCTGGCTCACCCCACATTGCTTTCTGATGTGCTTCCGACTGTGCTTCTTGAGTCCCCACCCAGGAGTCTGTAACGTTGGCACCAAATCACCTATTTGTTAAGTACTTCCCTTGTGTCTAGCCCTGAAAACGACTGAAAGACCTCACCACTGATTTCTGAAATTGGAGATGTCTTCATGAGGTCATTTAGTAGCTTATAGACCTACCCCAGGGCAAGGAATAAACTAAGCGGTCTAAAGCAGTCTAATCAAACTTGACTGACCATCATATCATTGGAGAGATTTTTAAAAATACAAATTCTATGTCCATCCTTGAATATTTCGATGCAATAGGTATGAGATAAAGCCTTGGGATCTGTTTGGCGGAGGGAGGTCGTTTGGTTTATTTTTTGCCTCGTCTTAATTTTAAGCTAACCAGCAGGTCTTGAAAAGTCAGTCAGGTTTAATATATTCATTTGCTTCTGGGTAAGCCTGAACATATGCACCCTAGGATAGAAAACCTTTGATATTTTTCTCCTGAAACTCTCCATTAAATTAAGACCACCTCACTACAAAAAGGAAAAAAAAAATCACCCACTAAAGCCCTCAAATTTACCAATTGTGAATTTTTTTTCATTATGTTATCTCCTCTCAGAGTGACAATTATTATACAAATATGACCAGAGGAATACTGAAGTCTCCAACACCTTAACACAGGAAGATCTTTCCTATGGTTTCCACAGGTGACCAGGTGTGTGGAAAGGTGAGAGGTAAAGGGGGAAAACACACCAAGTGGGGAAAGTACTGAAGTGCGTCCTACTACACAGCCTGCTCTATACCTGTTCACACTGGCTACAGCATCCTCATTTTACCTAAATAGCTAGCATGGATCAGGGAGGGACACATGTGCCAGCTGGTGCACATGAGAGGCCAAAGATGAAATACTGATATTGACCCACTGTGACCAAACTGAGCAAGCAGATGAAGCCAAGGCCTTGCCAGCGTTCAGCCCCATCCTTGCTGACTTCTTGTACATTTTGGGGTCTGGATTTTTTTGCAAGTGAATGATCCAGCATCCCTGTGACAGATTGGGGAAGCCCTAGAGTCATTGCTCTCTTGTAATCATAGGTGGCCATCTGTATGGTTCCTTGGCTTTTAAAGCTGTCGGGAAGGATGTTGACAGGGAAGGAAATTGAGAGTTAAGATACTAATGCTGACCAAGTGTGGGAGGAAAAATAATCTAAGTAACTGAGCTTCCTGAATAACAGCAAAACTAGTCATGTTAGGCAAAAACCAACCTTTATTTCATGCTCTGATATGATCTCACTGTAGTAGTAAGTGTACACACATGCCCACATACACACACACACACACACACTCACACACTCTGTAACCTTCCCTTAGTAGCTATGCAGTTAGGGAAAAGATGCAAGTAGAAATTAAAATAAGGTACTAGGTTCTTTAGAAATGATCCACCTTGAAAAGAGCCTTTAGGGCTCGGGTTGTAAGGTATAACCAGTTTTAAAAGATTGCTAGGTGAGAGGGTGCTGCTTTCCTCTTTCTGTAGACAGACCATCTGCTTTTGCAGCATTTTAAAGTAAAGATCAGAGTAAGGGCAACTCCCCAGTTTGGTATATGAGGTCCCCAACACTGTGACCCTTATCCGCATTTTCATACTTCCTGTCTACAAATGCTTTCTAATTAAACCAAACTGGACTTTGCATCCTTTCCTGAATATACTTTTAACTCTCTGATCTCCAAGAGTAGAAACCATTTCTTCCCTCACCCAGAATGTCTTTACCTCCATCTTAGTCTGTCAATATTTGACCCCTCCTTCAAGACCCACCTCATGCCACCTCTTCATAAAGGCTGAGCCATTTCTTCTAGTCAAATCTAGCCTTCCCCTTTCCCCACACTGCCTTAGTGTTTTGTTTGTACCTCCTTCCAGGCCCTTCTGTGTTCTGTACCATATTATAGCCGGCAGCTTCTGGACAGTTGCTGGGACAGGACCCTGGTTATCTCTGCATTCCCCACACTACTAGGCACAGCTCTCTTAGAACAAAGACCCTGGACTTGTTATGAGAACATCCAAGCCTGGAACACCATCCCTGCCACTGGTGGTGGTATTAACCATGGGCCAGTTGTTCATCCAGGGTGATATTCAAAATACTTAGTAACTGGCACGGCACAGGCCCCATCAGTCCACACAGATGCCACTTGGACAGACTGAACATCAGCCCTGTTTTTGTGCCTTTCTCATCTGCAAAGTGACTGTGTCCCTACCCACCTCACAAGGTGGATGTGATGGTCAAATGAGACCAAGCATGTGAAAGTACTGTGTAAGGTGAAAAGTGCTGTGCTCAGGCGTGTCCAGCTGTTTAGTGTTATTTTCAGTGCCATGTAGGGTTGGTGGCCCTGCCCTCGGCATCCCCTCCTACTCTGCTCTGCTCAGAGCAGGCTCCAGAGCTGACCAAGGACTTGCTGATCAGTTGAGGACACAAGTCGAAGAAATCTTGGCATCAACCTATTAGATCCCACAGAAACTCAGGGTATCAGCTTCTTCAGGCATCTCCCTTTACCCTTTCAGTCCTGAAAATGTCAGTTTTTCAGTGGATATATTTTGGCAATTCTTATCTAGATCACAAGCCCAGGAAGGCTTTTTGAACTGTAGTCTAAGCTTTTCTCACTTGAGGAGAATTGTTCTATTGCACAATGACGTTAAATTTCAGGACCCTTAAAGATATCTGGGAATCTCTGATTGTCACTGTTTCAAGGGGATGCTCTGTCTAAATCTATAAATGGAATTAAATGCCAGTGGCATTAGCACAGATTGAAAGAAGAGCCTGAACATTAGGTCCTGCTTTATGTCCTTATCGTTTCTTGATTCGTCTTTTTACCCTTTCTTCTTAAAAACTGTGATTATTCCTTTACCATCGCCTCCTTGCATCCCCTCACATCTCAGGCATAAAAATCCTTTCTATATACATCTTTCTTCCAAAGACATTTAACTCTTTCAATAAGTGCACAGCTACTGTTTTGTGTTTATCACTGGCTACTAGTCAGTATCTGTTCTTACACAGAGCAGTCTCCCCTTATCTGAGGCTTTGCTTTCTGAAGTTTGTTACCCATGGTCAACTGCAGTCTGAAAATATTAAATGGAAAATTCCAGAAGTAAATAATTCATAGGTTTTATTTTCTTATTTTTTATGGGATATTTTTAAATCTGTGTTTTTTTATTTTTATTTTTTTATTGAAGTAGAGTTGATTTACAATATCATGTTAGTTTCAGGTGTACAGCAAAGTGATTCAGGTATATATATATGTATGTATGTATGTATGTGTGTATATATATATGTGTGTATATATATGTGTGTGTATATATATGTGTGTGTGTATATATATGTGTGTGTATATATATATATTCTTTTTCAGATTCTTTTCCCTTATAGGTTATTACAAAATATTCAGTACAGTTCCCTGTGCTATACAGTAAATCCTCATTGTTTATCTATTTTATATATAGTGGTGTGTATCTGTTAATCCCAAATTCCTAATTTATCCCTCCTCCCCTTTCCCCTTTGGTAACCATAAGTTTGTTTTCTATGTCTGTGAGTCTGTTTCTGTTTTGTAAATAAGTTCATTTGTACTAATTTTTAGATTCCACGTATAAGTGATATCATAGGATATTTGTCTTTGTCTGGCTTACTTAGTATGATAATCTCTAGGTCCATGCATGTTGCTGCAAATGGCATTATTTCATTCTTTTTATGGCCGAGTAATATTCCGTTTGTGTGTGTGTACACACACACACACACACACACACACACACCCCACATCTTCTTTATCCATTCATCTGTCAGTGGACATCTAAGTTGCTTCCATGTCTTGGCTATCGTAAATAGTGCTGCTATGAACAATGAGGTGCATGTATCTCTTTGAATTAGAGTTTTCTCTAGATATATGTAGTGGGATTGCAGGATCATATGGTAACTCTATTTTTAGTTTTTTAATTGCGTGGCATTCCGAGTATGATGATGAAATCTCACACCATCCTGCTTCATCCTGCCCAGGACATGAATCATCCCTTTGTCCAGCAGATCCACACTGTAGACTCTACCCACTCGTTGGTATAGGAAAAAACATACATGGTGTATATAGTATAGGGTTTGGTACTATCTTTGGTTGCAGGCATCCACTGGGGGTGTTGGAATGTACCCCAGAGACTACAGCCCTGGACTCAGAATGAGAAAATAACCAGCACAATAATTTGTAGTCCCTTCCTGCCACTTCCTAGCTGTGGGACTACAAATGAGTGGTAAGGATGAGTAATTTTACCTCCCTTGTGTCTGTTTCTTCATGTGTGAAACAGACGTCTACCCTGCAGAGCTGTGGCGAAAATTAGAATGCCTATAGCAGGGCTCTTTTGTGCCCGTCTCAAAAGGAGATGGTTCTTATTATGATTACAAGACAGTGTTCAGCAATAACCCTCAGGAAACTTTGAAAAAATAAAAGTTTATTGCTTACAAGACCTGGAAATTACACAGCATACCTAGGGCCACACAGCAAGGTTGGGGTGGGGGGAGGGAGAGAGGAGAGAAAGAAAGAGAAAGGGCACACGCAGGCCAGGGGTTCTGAATATATTGGGTTCGAGGGTGGGTCTGATGTTTGATGGGCTCAGTCTTTATTGGTGAATTTAAAACATAAGGGCAGGAGTTTATAAAGTATGAGGAGAGGAAAAAACAAGTAGCCCAATGGTCAGTTATTGAAATCAACCACAATGTCTAAAACCAAGGAGCCTCAGTGCGGGCAGGTGGCCTGGCCCTTTATCTAGTCTTGTGGCTGGCAGTGTGTTTATTTGAGAGATAGCTGTCTTTGAAGGATGCCTCTTTGAAATGGATGCCTCAGCAATCAAAGCCTAGTCAGGTCAGGCACTTTTGCTACAAAACAGAAAAAACAAATACAACTATCACCACAATAGCCTAGCCCACCCAAGCACCAGGGATGCTCAGTACCTTCCCAGGTAGGCTGGCACCAGAAACCCTCCAGAGCTGAGATGGAAAGGATGTGCCTTTAATCTTCTCAACCCAGAATGAGCAGCAGTGGGATACAGTGGAAAGGGCCGGGCTTGAGTTGAAAGACCTGGACTCAGGTCAGGCACTCACCACGCACGTGACTTTAAGCAGCTCACCTCACCTTACTCCGTTTCCTTGTCTGTAAAATAATAAAAATAATACCCATCCTGCAGAGTTGGTGTGAGGTTCAAATAAGCTAACGGGCGAGGAGAGAAGGCCCTAATAAATGCATGTTGTTGGTACCTCAGCAGTGGCACGAGGTTTCGTGTGCTACGTGACTACTGTCAGGCAGCCTAGATATTTGGGACCCAACAGTCAACCAGATATCACAGTGGTTTGGACTTAGTGCAGGACCTTGTTCTCCCCAAAAGATATCAAAGTGCTTTCCTTATCTTGACTGATCTCCTGATTATCTCTCTGCTGGGAGGGATGGAGGCAAGATATTATCAAGCTTTTATTCTGCAAATGAGCAAATTGAGGCTTGGAAATGACAGAGCTATCCCAGGGCTTGGTAGCCTGGGTTCAGATCCCAGGACTGCCATTTACTAGCTAAACTTGGGCACGTTGCCTTACCCCCTTTTTTACCCTTGGTTTTTTCATCTATCATGACAATACCACCTACCTCGTAGAGTTAATACATGTGAAGACCCTCTTGGAACAGGGCCTGGTACTGCGCTCCATGTATGTTTAACAGCAGGAGAGCAACAGAGACCGCCAGTGGGAGAGGGAGAGAAAGTCAGGCTGGACTTTGAATGTAGTTCACTTGTTCCGGTCAGATGCTGTATTTCCTCCGGCAGAACACCAGATATTGCTCCCGGCCTTCCCATCTTCCGACTGGTATCCACTTTGTGAGTTTCAGTTGCATTTTGGCTATTTCTGTAAGATGGTGACACGGCACCAGTTCATGACTTGAGATGTTTTGAAACCCCTTCTTATTTGCTCTTGGCTCCTGAGTAGAGGGCAGTTTTTTCTTTCCTTCAGTGAATAAGAGATTCCTCACCCACCTGTGAAGTTCTCTCTTTCAGAGTCATTCCTAGGTCCTCATGCAGATTTCTCTCTAGCACCTCAGTAAACCCTGAGAAATCCTTCTGTCTTGAGGGCCCCAGGGGCGGGTTGCACTTAGAACGTAGAACTGGAAAAAAGTTTGGAAGGCCCCTACTTACTCTGCCATGGATTGGAACCATGCTTGCAGTAAACCACGTCTGGTCTCACTGGCACGGACAGTGTGACAGACGAACGTGGACAGCCCCTCTTTGAGTTGTGGTTAAAATGTAATATTTCATGAAAAAATCATTGTTCCGCTCTGGAATAGCCAAAGCCTAGCAGGAGCAAAATAAGAGAAATAAGTTCACCGCTGTGACAGCACTTCCCAGTTTACTAAGCGTTTCTCTGTCTTTAATCAAAGGTAATCTAATCCTAACTACAACCAAAGAAGGGGCGAGGAGGCTTTCAGAATAACTTCTGATTACAAAAGATTTTACTCAGTCCTTTTACCATACCTGGTGGTGTGATGATGTTTTTTGTCCAGGCCTGTTCACTGCAGAGAATTATAAGCCAAGGACAGTTTGTACGGTGAAAGCACAGTGTGTGGTGAGACAGTGTTGGGGGCAGTGCCATTTTACGGCAACGTACACCAATTGCTTCAGCCCTATTGTGCACCGGAACGGGATTATCTGGGCAGTCTAGGTCTGTTAGGATCAAATCAATATTGAGAAAGACTTTCTGAAGAAGGCTGAGTTCGTGGCTAACCAGTAAGTCTCGGACAGGCCTTGTGTTATTTCACTAGGTCAGTGTTTGGAAAGTTCCCTGAGCTGCTTCTTAATACCTATCCAGCCTGTCAACAAATATGCAAAAAAAGGCCCAGGATTTAACAGACAAGATTGAAGCGATAGGAACGCGCTCCAGCAAGCAAGGAGAGAGCAGAGGGAGGGCTGCCCCAGATTCCCTTCCCTGTTGTGTTGTGTCTTTGTCTTGGGTCCGCTGGCCTCCCTCCAGCCACCTGCGGGCAGCTCTCTGTCCTCGGGAAGCTGAGCCGCGGCCCTGCTGCCTGTCCGCCCCCCGCCGGGCACATTCTTGTGGTGCTGTGCGGGGGATGGTCACTGTGTGAGCCAAGTAGGCTTCGTTGACAGCAGCTCACCAAGGACTCAAATCACAGCTTCTCTACCCAGCTGGACAATTCGATTGTTCCCAGGGACTTAGATGGGCCCCGGAGAAGCGGCCACCTGCCCAGGGTGTTCAGTTGGTGCCGCCTTCCAACAATGCCTCTTAGAATTTGAGGTCATGGCTTCGTCCCAGAGTCCATCACCGGGTCGTAGAGTCCATCACCGGGTCGCAGACTCCATCACAGGGTCGCAGAGTCCATCACAGAGTCGCAGACTCCATCACCGGGTCGCAGAGTCCATCACTGGGTCGCAGACTCCATCACAGGGTCCCAGAGTCCATCACCGGGTCGGAGTCCATCACTGGGTCGCAGACTCCATCACCGGGTCGCAGAGTCCATCACTGGGTCGCAGACTCCATCACAGGGTCGCAGAGTCCATCACCGGGCCTACCCCACAGCCGTCACGCCTCCTCCCGCCCCTTGTCTTTTAGCACCGGACCAGCCCCCTGACCTCCACACTCGGGACTGTGTCCAATTTGCAAAACTGAAGAGGACAGCTTCCCTCACGACTTCTCAGACCCCTGATTCTTGAGACGTGACAGGTCCGGATGGAGGCTGCAGTCCCCAAGGAAGGCCACGGCCTTGCTCAGCAGAGGCAATAGACCTGAAAGCTCTTTTTCACTTTAGGCAATTCGTACGCATGATTAGACATTCATACATTGCAGTCGCTCATCCAAAAAATCTAGGTCATCCTTTACATAGAGCTTCACGCTTCGGAAGCAAAGCCGTGCGCAGGGAGGACCGTCCCCATTGCCGTCTGGTTTGGCTGAGAGAGTGGAGCTTCTGTTGCAGGAAGAGGGGGAGGTGGGCCACTCAGGGGCTGTGAGCTCTCAGGGCACTGTTGTTTTCACCCACGTGGCCACAGGCTCTCTGGGGTCTAGTCATCCTAGCTTAATGGTGCCAGTAACAGCCTTTGTGTTGATGTCATGAGAAGTGGTGGGTTTAAGGGTTCTGGTCTCCAGGAAGATTTTTAGTCTGTACCGTGACTGCAGTGAGAAGGGCAGGGTTGGTATGTGGATGTAGGCCTTTTGGGGGAGAAAAAGAGATATAGGTGTAAGAGGTTTAGCCTTGTAGCATGCACGGCTGGAAGTTAGAGCTCTTCCCAGTATACCTAGGCCTTACCCCGCTCACCTCCCAGCAATCCCCCGAGGAGAGGTAGATGCCAAGGAAGGAGCCCTGGGCTGGGGGCCAGAGGGCCGATCCTGTCCAGGACCTTCCACTCACCAGCCCTAGACCATGGCCAATGCACGACACCTCCGTGTCCTCCTCTTTAAAACTGTGCCGCATGGTGCCAGCTGCTCGCAGAGCTGTACGACTCAGGTGCTCAGCCCAGGTGGTTCTGTCCCTTGAGCCTCAGTGCTGTGAAAACAAAGTCTTGCCCTCAGGCATTCCCGTCCAGGGAGAGCAGTGGCTCTCCAGCTGCTGGGGGCTTCAAGGACAGCTGTGTGTGCACGCGCACATTTTGTCTGGGTGTGATATACCATGTTATCCCAGAGGGAACCAGAGCGGGGCTTAGATTTATGAGGGCTGGGAGCTTCCCTTCTCCCCAATTCTCACCCTACGTTAAAATGTTCTTCCTTGGGTTAGAGCACCAAGTACTCCAAGAAGTCGCTGTTGCTATGCAGACATCTGAGAGGATCCACCCATGCATCCTCCCCTCCTCCCCTAGGAATGTGCTCATCAGGGTTAACTGGTCAGCAGTCACCAGGCAAGGCCCAGAGGGCATGAAATCAGGAGTGAGGTGAGGAGGAAAGTGGGTTTGGGCGCCCCTGAGAACGAGGCGCCAGGTAGGACAGAAGCTGAGCAGGCACCGCCCTTCCGACCCCGGGGTCCGTGGGTGAGAGCCGCGGCCCGTGGTGCTGAGAGCTGACTGCAGGCATCTCCTCCCAGCTCCACCGTCTGACTTCATATTAGTGGCTTGGAATCGGCCACAGTGGGAGTATTAATACCACAGAAATCTGCATGCACCACAAATCAGGGTCCCCCTCACCCCCCAGGAGAGCTGTTGTTTAAACTCTTACCAGTGCTCCCCCAGTGGCAGCCATGCGGGTTCTCAAGCTTGCCCTGTGAAGCGAGACTCCGTCCTTAGCAAATCACTTGTTTTCTCCTGGTTGGAAAAAAGATTAAGGTGCTGCCGATACATGTTGTAAGCTGCTCAGGTAGTAAAAGCTCTGAGGGTTCAAAGTATGTGTGCGTCACCACATTCTTTCTTCGCGTGCACTTCCTACCCCAGCTGCAGCTGTTGGCCCTAAAAAACCAGACCAACAAACCAACAGCAAACCAGTAAACTTACTTTCAGCTTGTCAGTTTTTCTGCACTCTCCAGACAGGATCTAATTTGTGTAGTAGTCTTGCTGTCAAGTAGGGTTTATTTCTTTGGAACATTTACCGTGTTGTAATACGTTCAGAACTCTGTGTGTATCTCTCAGGTTCTGCCTGGATCCAGCCTCTCCTGTTACTGGACATACTGACCTGCATTAGCAGCTGCAGCCCTGCTCTAGGCTCTTGGATCCAAACCTGCCCTGTGGCTTTCTGATACTAGCTTTCCCACTACCATTTTCTGGCCCCTGTTTTCAACACACCTGTTCTTTTGTGTGATTCCCTCCCAATGCTGGTAGCTTGCTTACCCTCAATGTACCAATTTCTGATATTCTGTCTTTGGTACATACAAAATCCCTTCGCACATCAAGGGATTTCCATGGAAACCGAAACATAGGGGAAGAAAGGGCTCTGTACTGGAGTTTCTCTGGTGTTGGACATGTTTTATGTCCATTTTGCAGCGAGTCATTGCTGCCTCATCCCCCAGACAAGCCTTCACTATAGGAAAGTTGCCCCCACCCCTTGTCAGCAAGAAGCGGTGCCTCGAATGCAGCCGTTTGCAAGTTTGTTCTCACAGGAGTCATATCATCAGGGAGCAGGGCATCACTCTAGGAGGCAAGCAGCTTATTTAAGGTTAAACCACAGAAAGGAAGAAAAGAGGCTATGGGCAGGTTGAGAGACAGAGGGCTAGACCAGATGGCCTCTTGAATCCTGAAGCTTTGGGTCACCTCAGTGCAGATGGCAAGAGATGCTTCCTGAATCACCACGACTGGATAGGATCTCTCCTTCCCCTGAACTTTGCCACCATTCAGCATGATCTCCACGGGTTTCACTTCTAACCTTGACTGCCTGATATTATGAAGTATGTTGGGTGTGTGTCTTATTCTCCAACTAGACAAGAGTTTTCTTATAGCTCTTCATATCTCCTTTGGTACCTAGGACAGTGCCTTGCAGAGAGTCGATAAATTATAAAATGTTTTTAATTGAAGTAGAATGAAAGTTGCTCTACAGAGTAGAGAGCTGTATCCTCTCGTTGGAAGGGTGTAAGTAGAGCCTAGTCAGCCAGTTACCTGTGATGCCTTTAGGAGGAAGTAATGCAACAGCCAGAAGGCTGAGGTGGAAGACAGCTAAAGTCTTTTCCACTGTGAGAGTCTGCGATTCCATGAAGCATAGCTAACGCCAGCACTGAGTCTAATGATGGAAAACCAGTTGCTGGCTCACAGAGAAATGACTCTCCACATATGGCTTTTCTGTTTGCTCTGTAGAGCAAATGGTCCACAGGTCGGGTGGATCTTTGACCAGCATACTTCCCTAGCAGCACACGTTGCTCCCCAGGTTGAGTGATGGGAGTATGGAAGGTGGGCATCTTATGTCCCACTGAGGTTTCAACCCTTTAAAGAAGTCTCCCCCTGAAGTAGAAGGAGAAGCAGATGGTAATGAGAAAATATGCACATTTTATTATGCACGGCGCATTTTACTTATTAGAATTTTTAGTATGACACCCTACATTTTTCAGAAGCCTAAAGCTGCAAACAAAATTAAATGATTCACTGAAATGTTTAAATCAGCTTACAGCAATTATATCAAATTATCAAAATAACATCCAGCAGTCTAGAAGGTAGATTCCCCTTGACCAGACACTTTGAAATCTGACTTTCAAAGGGAGGCTCTTCCCCTCAAGAAGGGAGAAGTGCTGCTCCGTGAGATGAGGGCGGGAGGTGAGTGCATCCTTGATGAGGGTGTAGGGAGGCCGATGGTCGAGTTGGGGAGAGGTGGTGGCGGGAATGAGGGCAAGTGGACATGCCAGGAAGTTCTGTGGAAGGAGGGGCACCTACGAGGGAGTTGTGAACCAAGGTGCCGAGAGATGCCCTCCTGGCCTTACCATATGCCAGCCTGCCCTCCCACAAAGCATGTGGGGATTAACACGCCATAGTGGGGGACCATCACAGGACTCTGTGGAAGAGGGGGTGTGAGGCAAAAGTGGAGAATGACTGTGACTGTGAATCTTAGGCACAGCACCCTTCTTACTTTAAAGCCAACTTGAATGGTCACTATCAATCCTCCAAGGCATGTGAGAGTTTTTCAGAAATCATCAGATGCAAAAAGCTATCCTTTCAAATGTGCATTAATTGGTTCCAATCCAATATTCCAGTGGCATCTCTTAGACTTGTAGCCCTAGGGACTGGAAGAGATCTTAAAACTCATCTACTCTAGCCCCCTTCCCCCATTTAATACTTGAATTCCCTATCCTGACAAATAGTCATGCAGTGTCTTGGAAAGAGCTGGGGATCTGGAATCAAACAGACCAGGAGCCAGATCCTGAGCGCCTCCACCCATTGTTCTCTTTGACCTAGAACAAAGGGCCTAATCTCTCTGTGCTTTCATTTCCTCAGCTATAAATTGTGAGCAGTACCAATACTGCAGAGGTGTTGTGAGAATTAGAAGTAACATCAAAGTGCTGAGCATAGCCCCTGGTATTGAGTAGGACTTCAGTAAATAATAGGTTCAATGCCAATTACAATAATTGAATAAAGTGTCCCTCCCCAGCCTCCTCTTGAATACAGAGGTCTGTGATGCGAATGCTTCCGTTGTTGGGCAGGCTTAATGGTTAGAATTTTCTGCCACATGTTGTGCCCAGTTCTCTTTCCCATAACTTTTTCTATTCCTCCTCTCTGGTTCTGCCATTTGTGGCCCCACAGAACCAGTCTAAACATTCTCCCACAGTTAACGTTACAAGTATTTGAAGATAATTTTAATATCTCTACTGAGTCTTCTCCATGGTAAACCTGTTTGGGTCCTTGAATCTTTCTATATGTGACTTGGTTTTCATCTCACCCAGGATACTGCTAAGCCCCTTTCCCTAATACATGAGCATCCATGGAAGGATGCTAGCCAGCCACAAAGAACAATTGAGATAGCAAGTCTTAGATTCTCTTCATACCGAATAAGTCTGCGACTGTGTCCATAACTCCAGGAACATTCTAATGCATACCCTACAAATATATTTCAGTTTCTCCTGCTTTGTACCATAACGTACAGGAATAAAAGCACTACTATATAATTCTGTGAGGAAAGGTGTCTTATAAAAACTATATTGTCAGATGCTGACTTGAAAACTTACGTCCGTATAATTGTGGTAGATTTGATTGTGTTATTGCCCCCTCGCCCAATTTTACCTTCTCTGTGTCAGTGATCTTTTCCATATGACTTTGAGGTTCCTGCCCTTTGACTTGAGATTCAGCAGTGACTTTCTTCGGCCAACAGAATAAAGCAGAAGTGACAGCATGCCAGTTCTAAGCCTAGGCCTAAGAGGCCTTGGATATTTCCAGTTTCCCTATAGCACCCTGCCATCACCATGAGAAGAGCATACCCTGGCTAGCCCACTGGTCCAGGGAAGTTGGGGGGGCATGTAGGATAGGAGCCCTAGCAAAGCCCAGCCTATATCAGCCAACCCCTAGCCAACTTACAGACTCTTGAGGAAAAAAAAAAAAAGATTACTGTTTTCAGTCACTGAATTTTGGGGTGTTTTGTTATGCAGAATTTTTGTGGCAGGAGATAAATATTATAGAAATTATGTGGGCCAGAAAACAGATAGCAGTACTAACCCCACCGCACCAGAGTGTAAGCTTAGAATAAGTAATGAACGATTTATAAAACTATAACAGCCTAGATGAATACTTCTTAAAAATGATTTATCAAATTGTAACTTTGTTTCTTTTATAAACTGTGGCCAAGAAGAAAATGTGTGTATATTATATATCATTAATGAAATAGCTAGTGAAAAAAGCAAACTCAATATCCGAAGATACATGAAAAGTTAAGGGGTCTCCTGTTTGGTGTAGTTCACTCATTTACTCAAGAAGTGTTTAATGAGTAACTGTCATGTATCAGCACTGTTCTAGACCCTAGAGATATGGTTGTGGAAAAAACAGACAAGGTCAGGTCTCATGAAGCTTAAATTCTAGGAGAGACTCAGAAAATAAAAATCAAATAAAAAAAGATAACTTCAGATCACTGGTAAGTGTTGTGAAGAAACTCAGGCAGGATCATGGCTACCTTAAGTAGTTTAAGGAAGACCTTTCTGAGGATGTGATGTTGAAACTGAGACATAAATGACATGAATGGGCCAAGGGAAGAAGGGCCACACTGACGGAAATAACAAATGCAAAGTAGGAATAAGCTTGGAGGGTTCGAGGTATAAACAGTGGTATAGAGAGGAGTAATATGGTATGAAATGAAGTGGGAGACTAACAGGGGCCAGAACATGTAGAGCTCTGTTGGCTGTAGCAAGGAGTCCATGTTTTATTACAAGTATAATGGAACCCATTGAAGCGTATTAAGCACAGGACCTGTTTTATGGGTTTTAGGAGCTCACTCCTGGCTGCTGTGTGAAGAGCAGTTTGTGGGTAAGTGGAAAAGAGTGAAAACAGGGAGGTCAATTAGGTCATCATAGTAATGGCTACAACTAGCATGATGGCAAGGATGGGGAAACATGGAGAGGTTTGAGGCATATTTTGAAAGTAGAATCAAGACTTGCTAATGTATTGGATGTGAGGAAAAGTGAGAAATGAAGGATGACCCCTAGGTTTTTTGTTTGGGTAACTGAGAGGATGGCTGGTGGTACCATTTCTTGAGATGAGAAAAAATGGAGGAGAAATGAATTAGGGGACGGAGAGGTTATGAATTTTGTTTGGATGAATTAAGTCAGAAATTACACATCTATGTGGATTCGCCAGGTAGGATGTGGGACATACGAATTCGGTACTCAGGGCTGAAGATGTCTGTTGGGCAGTCATGGGCATATCAATGGTATTTTCGCCAAACGACTAGATGAATTCCCCTACCTAGAAGAAAGAAGTTAAATTTTTTTAATTTAAAACGTTAAAAGTTTTAGACTTTAAAAATTGTTAGAAAAAAAAAGAAGTGGGAGGACTAAGCCACAGAGCACAGTAACATTTAAAAGCTCAGCAAAGGAAGAGGAGACAGAACAAGAGCTGAAGAGGGAAGCTGAGAGAGTGTGATGTTGTGGAAGCCAAGTGAAGAAAGTGCTCCAGGAAGGAGGAGAGAGTTGTCAACTTGGGTTGGGTTGGGTTGAATGCAACTCAAATCATAAAGTAAGATGAGGACAGAGGTAGGAACCCTTGGATATGGCAATGTGGACCTTAAAAATAAAAGATTGGAGACCTTGAAAATAAAAGATTTTGTGGAATAAGAGAGGCAGGAGAGGGCTTCCCTGGTGGCGCAGTGGTTGAGAGTCCGCCTGCCGATGCAGGGG
>NW_006787469.1:4261611-4313828 GCF_000442215.2 Lipotes vexillifer
GAAAGCAAACTATACCCAAAAAAAAAAAAAAAAAAAAAAAAAAAAAGAGAGGAGTCAAAAATGGTATGGTTGAAAGGGAATGGGAAGATGAGAAATGATGACTGAGGTTTTGCTGAAAAGGGGAACAGAATGGGAGAGGTGCCTAGAGTTTCAGGTTTTGTTTTATTTCATTTCGTTTTAAATAGGAGATTCTGGGGTGTGCTTAAATGCCAGTGGAAGTAAACCAGGAGAGAGAAAGAGGAAAGTTGATAGTGGAGGAGAGAACGTGGACAAAGACAGTGTCAGTGTCCTTGAGAAGAAGGAGACCCAGAGCTCAGTGGAAGCATTGACCTGTGAAGTGCCTTCCATGGTAATAGAGGAAGGCAGGCAGTAAGAGTAATAGAATGCGGGTAAATTGGTGGATTTTTTGCGGTGGGGAGGTGAGCGATCTTGTCACGTTTGCTTATATTTTCTCAATGAACTGTGACTTTAACTCATCATTTGCGAGTGAGCCAGAACTTCTGAATCCTGAGCCCAAATGCACTATGTCCTTCATTTACCATTTGGTATACTTGGAAAGAATGAAAATGATAACCCCTTTGGTATAATGTGCTTTAAAGAGCTAGCAAATGATAAAAGAATCCATGTATATTCTTTCATTTGATATTTACCCCTGAATCATTCAGGTTCCCAGCAGGGAACAGAATTCACATGGTTTGTTTAAACGAAGACACTTTAATGATGGGGGCCTTCTTCCAGAGATGAGAGTGGAATTAAGAGACGCTGCGCCCAGAGACTATCAACAGCCAGAAGTCATTACCACCCTCAGGAGCGAAGGGTCAAATGGGAGATGAGTATATAGTATTAGATCCCAGTGAGAGCTAGAGCCCTCAAAGAGGGACCAAGCAGCGTGATGACTCACTGAAGAGACCTGTAGCTACAGGGAAGTAGTGCCAAGCAGAGAGGGAAGGAGAAAGAAATACCTACTTCTCTCTCCTCCCATCTCTTGCCGATGCATCCCAATGGCTGAACCCACCTGGAAGCTGGCTAGCAAGGAGCCCGGTGATGTAGTCCCTGGTAAAGGACAGAGACTAGATCTGCAGTGAATAACCAGCACAGCCCCTAACGCTTCATGCCGTAAATGTTAAAAGATCTTGAAAACCGCTCCAGGGGGAATCTTTGCACCCAATGCCATTGTATGGAATGCGTCTTGTTATGTGGTACCAGCAGGATTTGGAAAACCCAAGTAAGGAGCTAACCATGATCTTTGATACAAATCATCATGGGTACTTGTAACCCACCCATAATCTCCAAAAGTCATGTTTTCCCATAGTCTTCCTCCTTTTTTCCCATCCAGAGCGCATTGCCCGTAAAACTAGGGAAGCTTACATTTCAAGGCCCCTCCTTTGCATGAGCCCCCTTCCAAGGCCATGGGGCAGCCCTAGAAATGTATTCATGTGGTCATATGTATTTGTAAAACTTGCAAGAATAAGGTATTTTAAATGTAATCTGTTAAGACTATAACTTTTTTCCCTCTGACCCCCAGAAAGGACTTCCTCCTTCCCCCGTTATATGCCTTTCAGGCATTACAAAGCCTGGATCTGCTTCTGCTTTCAACAGAGACTCGCATGTACCGGTGCAAATGTTATCCTTTCCCCACGATGCTACCACCTTTCCGGCAGCGTGGTTAATGAGCCTCAAAATGGACACTTGGGGGTGGGGAGGGTGCAGCCGAAGGATCAAGAGAAGCAAAGAACTGAGGGATGGATGTGTGGTGCCAGAGTCAGTGGGGGCGGGGCACTGGGCCTGCAGAGCCCGCCCTCTGGTCTTCCACCGGGAGTGCTGGGGGGCTGGCAGGTGTCCCACCAGGTAACTAATTCCTCTCTGGGGCCTCGCTCAGAAGCTGCTCTTTATGTTTTCAGATGCAGACGGAAACCTGTGTCGAAGTAACCAACTGTTGCAAGTCATGCTGACCATGCACCGAATTCTCATTTCCTCTGCTGAACTGCTCCAAAAAGTTATCACTCTATATCCTTTAGCACAGTGCCTGGCAGTCCCCAAATGGGATTCGTCCAGCAGTGTCTTGAAATTTGAAGGATGCTTTCACTTTGGTTGGTTTGGCATAACCCTGAGTGGTTAATGGGTTCATACGTCCTTTCATGGAATGGTGTGCGTGTCTGTGTGCATGTGTGTGTGTACATATGTATGTACGCATATGTATGTATGTGTATCTTCTGTTGGGCGAGGCAATGTTATTGATGCTGATTGCTCTGGGAAGAGGCCAAAGAAATCAACATGCAAACACAGACTTCTTTGTTAGTTCTTGCTAGTGAAAAATACTTTTCCTGTAGATTAAGCAAAATTCATATTCATCCCATGCAAAATGACAAGGGTGCAAGCATGACTCAAGTGATAAATTGCATTGTGGCTTTCCTGTCCAATTCTTCAGCCTTCCCCAGGTTCTGAAGAGAGCTTTCTGATGCCAGAGCATCTGGAGAGTCTGCTGGTGCCTTTTTGCTTCAGGCAGAGGCACTGGCTACGTGCCAAGCAAACCCTGCCAGATTCTAACCTTCTTTTGGGGGTGTGAATGGAGTTGGGTGGAGAAAACGGCTGCCTTCTCCCGCTCCCTGATGACTGATGACACTGTGGGCTGTAGGTGGGCTGAGACTGTTTAGCACCTTGAAGCCCAGGTCCCTGGCACTGAGTCATGCTTTGTAGCTGTTCTAATCCTTTACCACTCTCCCCAGCCATCCCTTTTCATCTCATGGCACACAGAAAAAAACATAAAAGCCGTAAAGACTGAATCTCTTCTCTAAAGTGACTCATAAACCTTTACCTCTCATCTCAGAGGAGGTGTTTTCAGTGGCATTCCAAGGGTGCAACCTTGGGAGGGGTCCACGTCATGAGAGGTGCAGGTAATAGATGTCTGGTCTTCAGAGAATTTTAAAACCGTAATAAAACAGACTCAGAGTTGGTCTACTTTTTATTAACTCCACGTACCAGCAATTCTAAACAATGTCAGTGATTAAATACTCCTCACTGAAAAAATTTTGTTGCTCTAAGGACTGAGCTGTACCTGGGGTGCCCGTCTTGGTGCCCCGCCGGGTACCTGCCCCCATGGTGGAAGCAGAGCCCCTTTCCTCCCCACCCTCCCTCCCACTCTCACAGAATCTTTCTCTGTCGGTTATCTCCCCTCTCTCCTGTCATTTTAAACCCTGCCTCTTCAGGGGCACCTGCCTCCCAGCCTAAAACACATTCAAGTCTCCCCAACCTAAAAATAAACTCTCAACCCTGCCTCCCCTTCATTCCATTGATAGGGTTAGAAATGTGATGCACAGACTTCTTAAAATAGTCCGCACTCACTCTCTCCCATCGCTCAACTCCCACTCAGTCCTTAACCCGACTGTGGCCTCCACCCCTGTACTCAGACTTTCCTCTGATGTCACCAGTGACCTCCTAGCTGCCAAGCCTGGTGGCTTTTGTTTCCACCCTTGTTTACAGCGATGTCCGATGTCCGTGTAGAGGCCTTGTTGACACCCCCTGCCTCTCCAGACTCCCTCCAGGGCCTTCCCGGCTCTCCCTCCTCCTGGGCTGCCCTCCTCCACCTCTCCATCCAGCCTCTTCTTTGCGTACCTCCTCGAGACCGGGATAACATCCTGGTTTCTTCTCACTGCACTTCCCCTGGGTGATTTCCCACCAGGATTTCCACCACCATTCCTCTGAAGTCTTTCAAGTCCATATTTCTCTAACCCAAACCTTTTTTTTTTTTTTTTTTTTTTTAATAACCATCTCCGTTACCTAACCCTACACCTAACTCTAACCCTTACACTAACTCTTACCCTTAGCCTTACTCTAAACTGTGCTTTTTTTTTTTTTTTTTTTTTTAACGTTTGGACCACTTTATCCTGCAGACACTGCAATCTTAATATGCTTAAAACTTAACTCATTAACTCACCACCTCAACTACTACTACTATGAATTCTGCTTTGACACCTGTATTTTCAGTTTCAGTTCATAGTATTGCTGCCCATCCGATGGTCTTAAACCGGCAACATCAAAGCACTCACAATCTTCCCTGCCTTTCACCTCCCACAGAGTCCGTCACCCAGTCTCAGGGTTCCTGCATCAGAAGTGACTCTTTTCTCTTCTCTGGATTCCCATGCCTCTGCCTTCGTGTGGGCCCTCACAGTCTCTCTCCCCAGCCTCTGTCCCATCCTGGGCTTCTCATCTGCACAGCCACCCTCTCCCTCGTTTATCCACCTCTGCAGTTACTTTCCTGAGAAGCGAATCAGGCAGGCCATGCTCTAGAGCCTCTGCAAATAGAGGGTAATGGCAGATCCTCAGTTGCCAGGAAATGGCCCTCCACAGGCTGGCCCAGTGTGCCCGTCCTGCTCTATCCTCAGCTCTCTCAGAAACCCTTTCCCCTCCACGGTGAACATCTCAACATACCAGACTGGAGTGGCTCCTTTTACCTGTCAGTTAAAGAAGCTCAGATGGCTTCCTTTTGTTTCTTGTTTTTCCATTGTTAAAAGAGAGAGAAAAAAAAAATAACAACATGCTTTGAATAGTTCAGATGCCTGAGAAGTACAGCCAGAACCATCCTGGTACTTCGTGGCCACAGCACTGCCCATGAGGATGTGGAGCCTGAAGCTTGCAGCAAACAATGATTACCCCAGGTCAGCAGATGCCTGAGCCCCTGATTACTGGCCTGCGTGTGTTGCTGTTTGCTTCATCTCCTCACGTGAGAAAGCAGTGCCTGCCTTGCTGGAGGCTGCCTCCGCTGTGGCACAAGGGCTCTGCGACCTTGGGAGGCTCTGCCCTCCTGGATGGCACCTGGCACTGTGCACTGGGGAACGGACGTGTGAAGAGAAGGGTAGGGAGCAAACGGAAGGAAGATAAACTCCACAATGAAAGGCACCATGTTGATTCTTGGTCCACCCAGTTGTCTTAAAAGAAAAGTGGGGTTTTTTTGTGTGTGTGCCTTCCTCATTAATAAGGAAGAAGTTAAAAATTTCAATAACTAGATCAAATAATAAAAATATAGACTCTAAGACGTATTTATCTAGAATGTGCCTTATGCGTGAATCTCTTTGCACCGAAGGGATGCATTTTCTTACCCATGTGGTATAAAGACATGTAACGAGAAATGTAAAGTCATGTCATTCTCACTCCTCTCTTTTATGTCCAAAGAAAGGCAGGCATTGGAACCATTCACTTCATGAAATTTGCCAGTTGCCTGGGCTTATTTTTTGGATTGATTACCTTTGTTCTTGTGTGTGTGCGTGTGGTTTTCTGTTTTGTGTTTCTGTTTGACTTTGGTGCTTTCAGGGAAAGATTTTATAACAGTAAATCTATCAAAATTTAGTTTTTATAAGTTAAAGTCATTTTATGAAACATACAAATTTCACAGCCATAGTTTTTCTTTAGGGGTTCAAGTTTAGCTTGCAAATCTTACTGTTCTTCCTATAAGTCTAGAATGTCCCACCAAGCACTTTTAAGGAACCTTGAAAAATGTTTGGTTAATTGGAATCATTGGTTTTAAACTATAATCATGAATTTTATTTCTTCTTCCAGTTTTATTGAGATATAACCGACATAAAATACTGTGTAAGTTTAAGGTTTGAAGCGTGATTCATGATAAGTTTAGTGAACATCTATCATCTCATATAGATACAAAATTAAAGCAATTTAAATTTCTTTTCTTGTGATGAGAACTTAGAATTATCCCCCTTAGCAAGTTTCATGTATAACGTCGAGCAGTGTTAATTCTATTTTTACCATGTTGTACATTACATCCCTAGTACTTATTGATCTTATAAGTTTGTATCTTTTGACTGCCTTCATACAATCCCCCTTTTTCCCATCCCCTGCCTCTGGTAACCACAAATCTGATCGATTTTTCTATGTTTGTTGTTTCTTTGTCCGTTTTTGAAGTATAATTGACCTACAACACTATGTTTGTTTCTGTTACATAACAGTGATTTGATATGTCTATACATGTCAAACTGGTCACCAAAATAAGTAGGATATGTCACCCTACAAGGATATTACATAGTTATTAACTGTATTCCCCATACGGTGCATTTCTTACCCATGTCTCATTTATTTTGCAAATGGAATTTGTACCTCTTAATCTTCCTCACTTATTTATTTCTTCCCCCTACTTCCCTCCCCTCTGGCAAACACCTGTTTGTTCTCTGTACCTATAACTCTGTTTTGTTATGTTTGTGCATTTGTTTTTTTACATTCCACATATAAATAAAATCATACAGTATTTGTCTGTCTCTGTCTGACGTATTTCACTTAGCATGTACCCTCTGGGCCTATCCATCTTGTCTCAAATGGCAAGATTTCATTCTTTTTTATGGCTGAGTAATATTCCAGTGTGTGTATGTGTGTGTGTGTGTGTGTGTGTGTGTGTGTATACGTACCACATCTTCTTTATACTTTCGTCTCTTGATGGACACTTAGGTTGCTTCCACATCTTAGCTATTGTGAATAATGCTGCATTGAATACATGGCTGCAATATCTCTTCTAATTAGTGTTTTTGTTTTCTTCAGATAAATACGCAGGAGTGGAAATTTTGGACCATATGGTAGTTCTATTTTTAATTTTTTGAGGAACCTCCATACTGTTTTCCATAGTGGCTGCACCAATTTATGTTCCCAGCAACAGTGTGCAAGGGTTCTGTTTTCTCCACATCTTCACCAACACTTGTCATTTGTTGTCTTTTTTGATAACAGCCATTCTAACAACTGTGAGATGATACCTCGTTGTGGTTTTGATTTGCATTTTCCTGATGATTAGTAATGTTGAGCATCTTCTCATGTGGCTTTTGGCCATTTGTCTTCCTTGGGGAAAATGTATATGCAGATCCTCTGCCGGTTTTTTAATCAGGTTGTTTTTTTGATTTTGAGTTGTATGAGTTCTTTGTATGTTTTGGATATTAAACCCTTATTGGATATATCATTTGCAAATATCTTCACCATTTAGTAGGTGGCCTTTTCATTTTGTTGGTGGTTTCTTTTCCTTCACTGTGTGAAAGCTTTAGTTTGATATAGTCCCAATTTTTTTTTTATAAATTTATTTATTTATTTATTTTTGGCTCTGTTGGGTCTTCGTTGCTGCGCACAGGCTTTCTCTAGTTGCGGCGAGCAGGGGCTACTCTTCGTTGTGGTGTGCAGGCTTCTCATTACAGTGGCTTCTCTTGTTGCGAAGCATGGGCTCTAGGGGCGCAGACTTCAGTAGTTGTGGCATGCGGGCTCAGTAGTTGTGGCTCGTGGGCTCTAGAGTGCAGGCTCAGTAGTTGTGGCGCACAGGCTTAGTTGCTCTGCAGCATGTGGGATCTTCCCAGCCCAGGGCTCGAACCTCTGTCCCCTACACTGGCAGGCGCATTCTTAACCACTGTGCCATCAGGGAAACCCTAGTCCCATTTGTTTATTTTTGCTTTTGTTTCCCTTGCCTGAGGAGACATATCCAAGAACAATGTTATGAAGACTGATGTCAAAGATCATATACCAATGTTCTAAAAGTTTTATGGTTTCAGGTCTTACATTTTTTTTTTTTTACATCTTTATTGGAGTATAATTGCTTTACAGTGGTGTGTTAGTCTCTGTTTTATACCAAAGTGAATCAGTTATACATATGTTCCCATATCTCCACCTCTTGCGTCTCCCTCCCTCCCACCCTCCCTATCCCACCTATCCAGGTGGTCACAAAGCACCGAGCTGATCACCCAGTGCTATGCGGCTGCTTCCCACTAGCTATCTTTTTTTTTTTTTTTACATCTTTATTGAAGTATAATTGCTTTACAATGGTGTGTTAGTTGCTGCTTTATAACAAAGTGAATCAGTTATACATATGTTCCCATATCTCTTCCCTCTTGAGTCTCCCTCCCTCACACCCTCCCTATCCCACCCCTCTAGGTGGTCACAAGGCACCAAGCTATGCGACTGCTTCCCACTAGATAGCTATTTTACGTTTGGTACTGTATATATGTCCATGCCACTCTCTCGCTTTGTCACAGCTTACCCTTCCCCCTCCCCATATCCTCAAGTCCATTCTCTAGTAGGTCTGTGTCTTTATTCCTGTCTTACCCCTAGGTTCTTCATGACATTTTTTTTCTTAAATTCCATATATATGTGTTAGCATACAGTATTTGTTTTTCTCTTCCTGACTTACCTCACTCTTTATGACAGACTCTAGGTCAATCCACCTCATTACAAATAGCTCAATTTCGTTTCTTTTTATGGCTGAGTAATATTCCATTGTATATATGTGCCACATCTTCTTTATCCATTCATCCGATGATGGACACTTAGGTTGTTTCCATCTCCTGGCTATTGTAAATAGAGCTGCAATGAACATTTTGGTACATGACTCTTTTTGAATTATGGTTTTCTCAGGGTATATGCCCAGTAGTGGGATTGCTGGGTCATATGGTAGTTCTATTTGTAGTTTTTTAAGGAACCTCCATACTGTTCTCCATAGTGGCTGTACCAATTCACATTCCCACCAGCAGTGCAAGAGTGTTCCCTTTTCTCCACACCCTCTCCAGCATTTATTGTTTCTAGATTTTTTGATGATGGCCATTCTGACTGGTGTGAGATGATATCTCATTGTAGTTTTGATTTGCATTTCTCTAATGATTAATGATGTTGAGCATTCTTTCATGTGTTTGTTGGCAGTCTGTATATCTTCTTTGGAGAAATGTCTATTTAGGTCTTCTGCCCATTTTTGGATTGGGTTGTTTGTTTTTTTGTTATTGAGCTGCATGAGCTGCCTGTAAATTTTAGAGATTAATCCTTTGTCAGTTGATTCATTTGCAAATATTTTCTCCCATTCTGAGGGCTGTCTTTTGGTCTTGTTTATGGTTTCCTTTGCTGTGCAAAAGCTTTGAAGTTTCATTAGGTCCCATTTGTTTATTTTTGTTTTTATCTCCATTACTCTAGGAGATGGGTCAAGAAGGATCTTGCTGTGATTTATGTCATAGAGTGTTCTGCCTATGTTTTCCTCTAAGAGTTTGATAGTTTCTGGCCTTACATTTAGGTCTTTAATCCATTTTGAGCTTATTTTTGTGTATGGTGTTAGGGAGTGACCTAATCTCATACTTTTACATATAGCTGTCCAGTTTTCCCAGCACCACTTATTAAAGAGGGTGTCCTTTCTCCACTGTACATTCCTGCCCCCTTTATCAAAGATAAGGTGACCGTATGTGCGTGGGTTTATCTCTGGGCTTTCTATCCTGTTCCATTGATCTATCTTTCTGTTTTTGTGCGAATACCATACTGTCTTGATTACTGTAGCTTTGTAGTATAGTCTGAAATCAGGGAGCCTGATTCCTCCAGCTCCATTTTTCGTTCTCAAGATTGCTTTGGCTATTCGGGGGTCTTACGTGTGTCCATACATATTGTGAATTTTTTTGTTCTAGCTCTGTGAAAAATGCCGGTGGTAGTTTGATAGGGATTGCAATGAATCTGCAGATTGCTTTGGGTAGTAGAGTCATTTTCACAATGTTGACTCTTCCAATCCAAGAACATGGTATATCTCTCCATCTATTTGTATCATCTTTAATTTCTTTCATCAAGTCTTATAATTTTCTGCATACAGGTCTTTTGTCTCCTTAGGTAGGTTTATTCCTAGATATTTTATTCTTTTTGTTGCAATGGTAAATGGGAGTGTTTTCTTGATTTCACTTTCAGATTTTTCATCATTAGTGTATAGGAATGCCAGAGATTTCTGTGCATTAATTTTGTATCCTGCTACTTTACCAAATTCATTGATTAGCTCTAGTAGTTTTCTGGTAGCATCTTTAGGATTCTCTATGTATAGTATCATGTCATCTGCAAACAGTGACAGCTTTACTTCTTTTCCAATTTGGATTCCTTTTATTTCCTTTTCTTCTCTGATTGCTGTGGCTAAAACTTCCAAAACTATGTTGAATAAGAGTGTTGAGTGTGGGCAACCTTGTCTTGTTCCTGATCTTAGTGGATGTGCTTTCAGTTTTTCACCATTGAGGACAATGTTGGCTGTGGGTTTGTCATATATGGCGTTTATTATGTTGAGGAAAGTTCCCTCTATGCCTACTTTCTGCAGGGTTTTTATCATAAATGGGTGTTGAATTTTGTCAAAAGCTTTCTCTGCATCTTTTGAGATGATCATATGGTTTTCCTCCATCAGTTTGTTAAAATGCTGTAACACGTTGATTGATTGGCGTATATTGAAGAATCCTTGCATTCCTGGAATAAACCCCACTTGATCATGGTGTATGATCCTTTTAATGTGCTGTTGCTAGTATTTTGTTGAGGATTTTTTCATTTATGTTCATCAGTGATATTGGCCTGTAGTTTTCTTTCTTTGTGACATCCTTGTCTGGTTTTGGTATCAGGGTGATGGTGGCCTTGTAGAATGAGTTTGGGAGTGTTCCTCCCTCTGCTATGTTTTGGAAGACTTTGAGAGGGATGGGTGTTAGCTCTTCTGTAAATATTTGACAGAATTCGCCTGTGAAGCCATCTGGTCCTGGGCTTTTGTTTGCTGGAAGATTTTTAATCATAGTCTCAATTTCAGTGCTTGTGATTGGTCTCTTCATATTTTCTGTTTCTTCCTGATTCAGTCTTGGCAGCTTGTGCCTTTCTAAGAATTTGTCCATTTCTTCCACGTTGTCCATTTTGTTGGCATAGAGTTGCTTGTAGTAATCTCTCATGATCTTTTGTATTTCTGCAGTCAGTTGTTACTTCTCCTTTTTCATTTCTGATTCTATTGATTTGAGTCTTCTCCCTTTTTTTCTTGATGAGTCTGGCTAATGGTTTATCAATTTTATTTATCTTCTCAAAGAACCAGCTTTTAGTTTTATTGATCTTTGCTATCATTTCCTTCATTTCTTTTTCATTTATTTCTGATCGAATCTTTATGATTTCTTCCCTTCTGCTAACTTTGGGGGGGTTTTGTTCTTCTTTCTCTAATTGCTTGAGGTGCAAGGTTAGGTTGTTTATTCGAGATGTTTCCTGTTTCTTAAGGTAGGATTGTATTGCCATAAACTTCCCTCTTAGAACTGCTTTTGCTGCATCCCATAGGTTTTGGGTCGTCGTGTCTCCATTGTCATTTGTTTCTAGGTATTTTTTGATTTCCTCTTTGATTTCTTCAGTGATCACTTCGTTATTCAGTAGTGTATAGTTTAGCCTCCATGTGTTTGTATTTTTTACAGATCTTTTCCTGTAATTGATATCTAGTCTCATAGCATTGTGGTCAGAAAAGATACTTGATACAATTTCAATTTTCTTAAATTTACCAAGACTTGATTTGTGACCCAAGATATGATCTCTCCTGGAGAATGTTCCATGAGCACTTTAGAAAAATGTGTATTCTGTTGTTTTTGGATGGAATGTCCTATAAATATCAATTAAGTCCATCTTGTTTAATGTATCATTTAAAGCTTGTGTTTCTTTATTTATTTTCATTTTGGATGATCTGTCCATTGGTGAAAGTGGGCTGTTAAAGTCCCCTACTATGAATGTGTTACTGTCACTTTCCCCTTTTATGGCTGTTAGTATTTGCTTTATGTACTGAGGTGCTCCTATATTGGGTGCATAAATATTTACAATTGTTATATCTTCTTGGATCGATCCCTTGATCATTATGTAGTGTCCTTCTTTGTCTCTTCTAATAGTCGTTATCTTAAAGTCTGTTTTGTCTGATATGAGAATTGCTACTCTAGCTGTCTTTTGGTTTCCATTTGCATGGAATATTTTTTTCCATCTCCTTACTTGCAGTCTGTATGTGTCTCTAGGTCTGAAGTGGGTCTCTTGTAGACAGCATATATATGGGTCTTGTTTTTGTATCCATTCAGCCAGTCTGTGTCTTTTGGTGGGAGCATTTAATCCATTTACATTTAAGGTAATTATCGATATGTATGTTCCTATTCCCATTTTCTTAATTGTTTTGGGTTCGTTATTGTAGGTCTTTTCCTTCTCTTGTGTTTCTTGCCTAGAGAATTTCCTTTAGCAGTTGTTGTACAGCTGGTTTGGTGGTGCTGAACTCTCTCAGCTTTTGCTTGTCTGTAAAGGTTTTAATTTCTCCATCAAATCTGAATGAGATCCTTGCTGGGTAGAGTAATCTTGGTTGTAGGTTTTTCTCCTTCATCACTTTAAATATGTCCTGCCAGTCCCTTCTGGCTTGCAGAGTTTCTGCTGAAAGATCAGCTGTTAACCTTATGGGGATTCCCTTGTGTGTTATTTGTTGTTTTTCCCTTGCTGCTTTTAATATGTTTTCTTTGTATTTAATTTTTGACAGTTTGATTAATATGTGTCTTGGCGTATTTCTCCTTGGATTTATCCTGTATGGGACTCTCTGTGCTTCCTGGACTTGATTAACTATTTCCTTTCCCATATTAGGGAAGTTTTCAACTATAATCTCTTCAAATATTTTCTCAGTCCCTTTCTTTTTCTCTTCTTCTTCTGGAACCCCTATAATTCAAATGTTGGTGTGTTTAATGTTGTCCCAGAGGTCTCTGAGAGGTCTCTCAGTTCTTTTCATTCTTTTTTCTTTATTCTGCTCTGCAGTAGTTATTTCCACTCTTTTATCTTCCAGGTCACTTATCTGTTCTTCTTCCTCATTTATTCTGCTATTGATCCCATCTAGAGTATTTTTCATTTCATTTATTGTGTTGTTCATTGTTGCTTGTTTCATCTTTAGTTCTTCTAGGTCCTTGTTAAATGTTTCTTGCATTTTCTCTATTCTATTTCCAAGATTTTGGATCATCTTTACTCTCATTATTCTGAATTCTTTTTCAGGTAGACTGCCTATTTCCTTTTCATTTGTTAGGTCTCGTGGGTTTTTATCTTGCTCCTTCATCTGCTGTGTGTTTTTCTGTCTTCTCATTTTGCTTATCTTATTGTGTTTGGGGTCTCCTTTTTGCAGGCTGCAGGTTCGTAGTTCCCGTTGTTTTTGGTGTCTGTCCCCAGTGGCTAAAGTTGTTTCAGTGGGTTGTGTAGGCTTCCTGGTGGAGGGGACTATTGCCTGTGTTCTGGTGGATGAGGCTGGATCTTGTCTTTCTGGTGGGCAGGTCGACGTCTGGTGGTGTGGTTTGGGGTGTCTGTGGACTAATTATGATTTTAGGCAGCCTCTCTTCTAATGGGTAGGGTTGTGTTCCTGTCTTGCTAGTTGTTGGTCATAGGGTGTCCAGCACTGTAGCTTGCTGGTCGTTGAGTTAAGTTGGGCGCTGGTGTTGAGATGGAGATCTCTGGGAGACTTTCACCATTTGATATAATGTGGAGCTGGGAGGTCTCTTGTGGACTAGTGTCCTGAAGTTGGCTCTCCCACCTCAGAGGCACAGCACTGAGTCCTGGCTGCAGCACCAAAAGCCTTTCATCCACGAGGCTCAGAATAAAAGGGAGAAAAAGTAGAAAGGAAGAAAGAAAGAAACGAAGGAAGGGAGGGAGGGAGGAAGGGAGGAAGGAAGGAAGGAAGGAAGGGGATAAAGTAAAGTAAGATAAAATAAAGTTTAAAAAAAATTATTATTAAGAAAAAAAATTTTTTTAAAGAAAAAAAAACAGACGGATAGAACCCTAGGACAAATGGTGAAAGCAAAGCTATACAGACAAAATCTCACACAGAAGCATACACATACACACTCACAAAAAGAGGAAAAGGGAATAAAATAATAAATCTAAGTCTCAAAGTCCACCTCCTCAATTTGGGATGATTTGTTGTCTATTCATGTATTCCACAGATACAGGGTACATCAAGTTGATTGTGGAGATTTAATCTGCTGCTTCTGAGGGTGCGGGGAGAGATTTCCCTTTCTCTTCTTTGTTCGCACAGCTCCCGGGGCTCAGCTTTGGATTTGGCCCCGCCTCTGCGTGTAGGTCGCTGGAGGGCATCTGTTCTTTGCTCAGACAGGACGGGGTTAAAGGAGCAGCTGCTTCAGGGCATCTGGCTCACTCAGGCCGGGCGGGGAGGGAGGGGTACGGATGCGGGGCAAGCCTGCGGCGGCAGACGGCAGCGGGACGTTGCACCAGCCTGAGGCACGCCGTTTGTTCCCCTGGGGAAGTTGTCCCTGGATCCCGGGACCCTGGCAGTGACAGGCTGCACAGGCTCCCGGGAGGGGAGGTGTGGATAGTGCCCTGTTTTTGCACACAGGCTTTTTGGTGGCGGCAGCAGCAGCCTTAGCGTCCCATACCTGTTTTTCGGGTCCACGCTGTTAGCTGCAGCTCACGCCCGTCTCTGGAGTTCCTTTAAGCAGCGCTCTTAATCCCCTCTCCTCGCGCACGAGGAAACAAAGGGAAGAAAAAGTCTCTTGCCTCTTCAGCAGCTCCAGACTTTTCCCCTGACTCCCTCCCAGCTAGCCGTGGTGCATTAACCCCCTGCAGGCTGTGTTTATGCCACCAGTGCCAGTCCTCTCCCTGTGCTCCGACCAAAGCCCGAGCCTCAGCTCCCAGCCCCCGCCCGCCCCGGTGGGTGAGCAGACAAGACTCTCGGGCTGGTGAGTGCCGGTCGGCACCGATCCTCTGTGCGGGAATCTCCCCGCTTTGCCCTCCGCGCCCCTGTTGCTGCGCTCTCCTCCGCGGCTCCGAAGCTCCCCGCTCCGCCACCCGCAGTCTCTGCCCGCGAAGGGGCTTCCTAGTGTGTGGAAACCTTTCCTCCTTCACAGCTCCCTCCCACTGGTGCAGGTCCCGTCCCTATTGTTTTGTCTCTGTTTATTCTTTTTTCTTTTGCCCTACCCAGGTATGTCAGGAGTTTCTTGCCTTTTGGGAGGTCTGAGGTCTTCTGCCAGCGTTCAGTAGGTGTTCTGTAGGAGTTGTTCCATGTGTAGGTGTATTTCTGGTGTATCTGTGTGGAGGAAGGTGATCTCCACGTCTTACTCTTTCGCCGTCTTCCCGATTCCCCTTTGAGAATGTCTGCCAAACTGCAGAGAAAACACTTTGGTGACTACACATGATATGGGAGCATAAGGTGAAGTTCAGCAAACTCTCAAGTTGACATCTCTCAGGTAAAACTGGGATCCCCAAAGGGCTCTCCAAATTCCTGAACTCCACACTATGGAGGCAGCCCTTTGGATATGCTGCCTCTCTGCTTCCAGGCAGCTCAGGTCTTACATTTAAGTCGTAATCAGTTTTGAATTCATTTTTGTGCATAGTGTCCAGTTTTCATAGTGTCCAGCGTAGTCCAGTTTGATTCTTTTGCATGTAACTGTCCAGTTTCCACAATACCATTTAAGAGACTGTCTTTTCTCCATTGTATATTCTTGCCTCCTTTGTTTTAGATTAATTTACCATAAGTGTGTGGGTTAATTTCTGGGCTCTTTATTCTGTTCCATTGATCTCCTTGTTTGTTTTTGTGCCAGTACCATATACAGTTTTGATAACTGTAGCTTTGTAGTATAGTCTGAAGTCCAGGAGTGTGATACCTCCAGCTCTGATCTTCTTTCTCAAGATTGTTTTGCTATTTGGGGACTTTTCTTTCCATAGAATTTTAGAATTGTTTTAGTTTTGTGAAAAATGCCATTGGTGTTTTGATAGGATTGCATTGAATCTGTAGGTTGCCTTGGGTAGTATGGTCATTTTAACAATATTCTTCTAATCCATGAATATGGTATATCTTTCCATCTGTTCTGTCATCTTCAGTTTTTTTCATCAGTGTCTTAAAGTTTTCTGACTGTGGGTCTTTTACTTACATAGTTGGATTTATTCCTGGATATTCTATCCTTTTCGATGTGATTTAAATGGGATTGCTTTCTTAATTTCTCTTTCTGATAGTTCCTTGTTAGTATATAGAAATGCAACAGATTTTTATATATTAATTTTGTACCCTGCAACTTTACTGAATTTTGATAAACTCTGGTAGTATTTTGGTGGTATGTTTAGGATTTTCTATGTATAGTATCATGTCATCTTCAAACAGTAACAGTTTTACTTCTTCCTTTCCAATTAGGATTCATTTCTTTTTCTTGTCTGATTGCTCTGGCTAGGAATAAAAGTGGTGAGAGTGGGCATCCTTGTCTTGTTCCTGATTGTACAAGAAATTCTTTCAGTTTTCACCATTGAGTATGATGTTAGCTGTGAGCTTATAATATATGGCCTTTACTATGTTGAGGTATGTTCCCTCTATACATCTTCATGGCAAGTTTTTTTTAATCATAAATTGTTGTTGCATTTTCTCAAATCCTTTTTCTGTATCGAGATGATCATATGATTTTTATTCTTTATTTATATATTCTTCAATTTGTCAATGAGGAATATCCCACTGACTGATTTGTGGATATTGAACTATCCTTGCACTCACTGGATAAATTCCACTTGATCATGGTGTATTATTCCTTTAATATATTGTTGTATTTGGTTTGCTAGTATTTTGTTGAGAATTTTTGAATCTATGTTCATCATATTTTTATCACTGATATTAGCCTGTAAATCTTCTTTTTTTGTGATATCTTTGACTGGTTTTAGTATCAGGGTGATGCTGGCCTCATAGAATGAGTTAGGAAGTGTTCCTTCTTCTGCAGTTTTTTAGAATAGTTTGATAGGTATTTACTCTTTTCTAAATGTTTGGTAGAATTCACCTGTGAAGCCATCTGGTCCTGGACTTTTGTTTGCTGCAAGTTTGTTTGTTTTTTTTTAATTACTGATCCAGTTTCATTATTGGTAATTGGTGTGCTCATATTTTCTCTTTCTTCCCGGCTCAGTCTTGGAAGATTGTACATGTCTAGGAATTTGTACCTTTCTTCTAGGTTGTCCATTTTATTGGCATGTAACTGGTTGCAGTAATCTCTTACGTTCTTTTGTATTTCTGTGGTATTGATTGTAATTTCTTTTTTATTTCTAAGTTTATTGATTTGGGCCCTCTCCCATTTTTTTTCTTGAAGAGTCTAACTATTTAGATCTGAAGTGCATCTCTTGTAGGCAGCATACATATGGATCTTGGTTTTGTATCCATTCAGCCACTCCATGTCTTTTGACTGAAGCATTTAGTCCATTTACATTTAAAGTAATTATTGATAGGTATGTACTTGTAATTTTAAATCTTATATTTTAGATTTTTTAAATACTTCAGAGGCTTTTCTGAATTCTAAATAGTTTTTATAACTTCAGTAAATTAAAATGATAAACAGTAAAGCTAACATTACCTTAGATGTTCCAAAGCTATGCATAAACTTAGTAAGATTTGAATTTAAAATCACAAGTGTAAATCCCTTAATTGTATATTCCAAATTGAAGTCTCAAGACTCTCATTCTAATATGCTCTTAAACATTACAGGTATATAAGATTTCAAAAGGCATAGATCCCTTCCTAATAAAAAAATTAGTAATATGATGTGGACTGTTTTTTACTTTGCTGTATTTAAGTCTGAGTTTTCCAAGGGTTAAAATATGCATAGCCACTGAAAGAAGACTGCACAGCCCCAGTTAACTGAGACTTCTGCTGGCTGCTCAGTGGATTCCTCTCAGGGGCCCTGCTGAAATTCACAGAGCCCTGGATTGTGGTTAATTTGACATGGTTTTTAGAGGAGAAAGAGGGCAGTGTCTTGCGGGGCACACAGCCCACATAGCCTGATTCCTCAGTATGTTGATGGAAGAGGGTAGGACCACCCAGGTTCATCACTGGATTAGATTTTGCATTTCTGTGACCTTTACAGTGAACACTTATTCTTTCCATATATCTCTAGAGATGCGTGAACTTGGAGGAACTTTGCTATTCTTTCTTGTTCTTAGAATGGCATCATTCTCGTGGAATTTTCCGAATGATATTGATCCTTAATGTGCTCTCCAGTTGTATTTGGATCATTCACATGGCTTTTTCTGACTTGCTAGTACAGCCTGTAAGATCAATCTACTGACATTTCCTAGGCATATATTATCATTTTCCTATTATTGCCTTGATTATCATTACAATATATCTGAATATTTATTCCTTCCCTTTCTTCTAATTCAATGCACAGATTTTTTATCAGTTGCTGAAAAGATAAGAACAAGCTCTTCTTTTTAGCTTGTCTCCAGCAGACTCCTAGTCTTGGGCATGGGCAGAGGTCACTTGCCCCTTCTTTACTTCTTACAGGTCACCTGTGTGAGGGCATTGCTGTGCTGTTGACTTCCTACTTCTGCAGAGGGGATGCCATGGCCTTCTTCCATAAGCGACTTCAGCGTGGGCTAAAGTCACCATCTTTGCCCTTCATAAGCATACAGCTGCACACATTGAGCTGGTTTTATCCTATGACGAGGGAGAGAAGAAACATTAAAAGAAACTATTTGTGGGGCTGGAGGGAGGGTAGTTTTAGCAATACTTCCAAAGATGAAAAGTTGTTTGGTTTCTATAACAGAGGCTTCCATTTCCCTTAACCACAGCCATACCTATAAGGATGCCTTGGCAAAGAATTCACCAGGGCTTTGCCTGAAGATCTGCTATTTTGTAAGGTAACATTTCTGCATGCATTTGGGACTTTGTGGAGTGGGGTGAAATGAAAGAGCCAGAGACTCTAGCTCTTTCCTTGTCCTCCCTGCCTTTCCCTTCCTGACCATCTGTACAACACCTCTGGACAGACCAGAAAGGGCAATTGTTAGTACTGGAAATTCCTCAAAGAGCATAGTCAGTTTTTTCTGATGTGCCTGAGCTTAATATTTTATACCAATGTTTTTGTCAACCTTACAGCATTTTGGTATCAAGTGACATAAGGGAAAGGTTATTTTGTTTGTTTTTATTCCCAAGTATAAAAGTAATATAGCTCATATTAGAGCGCTTTGAAAATATAGAGAAGAATATAACTATAATAATAATCACTTATATCCAACTACCTATTTTGGTATATTTCCCTTGTCTCTTTCAAAGTAGGTTTTTTTTTAACATAGTAGAGATCAAAATACATACAAAGTTTTGTATCCTATAGTTTTCACTTAACTTTAAATCATACGAATCTTCTTTAATCATTCAAAACTTTCTGTAAACATTATTTTTAATGGCCATGTAATATCCTGAGGTATAATAAAGTGTAATTTACAGATGCATTGTCCAATCTTTGGACGTTTGGTTTGTCTGCCATTGTCTTATTTATCATTCTCTCTGATACACATGGTTGTGCCTAAAGCTTTGCAGTGGCTTCCTTCATTATGATTCACCTTATCATAGCATAGCATTTAATATGTGGGGTGCAGAAGATTGTCAGTGGGTGGTTTTCTTCTCTTCCCCCCACCCCTACTCCAGCTCCTTATATTCTGTATAGAGAATATAGATTCTGTATTCCCAGGAATAGAGAACAAACCAGCCCCTGTCTTTTTCTGAATCCTTTTTGCGGGAAGAACCCACCACAATGTGAGTCCTTGGCTTCAGTTTTGGCTTGTGTTTTTAAAATCCCACCATGTAGGTATTGGATAACAGAATTCTGGATCATGTTTAAAATGGATGCCAGCTTGGCAAGCACTATGGAAGAGTTTCAGGAACTGGTGAAAGCTAACGGCGAGGAGCTGCACTGCCGCCTGATTGACACAACTCAAATGTGAGTGTCGTGGTTTTGACGCCTCTTTCGAAAACACCTCCCTCCTGTAATACAGCCCAGGCCGCTCAGCAAGGCTCTGCGTCCTGCTGTGACATCTGCTCTACCCACCCCAAGAAGCCCTCAGGCAGGTTCAGATGGCCTCATGAAAGAGAAAAGCTTGACGTGTAGCAGGAAAGCAGAGAAGCCCCCTGGTGATAACAGTGTACGTGACTAATATCCAAGAATAGGAAAAAAGAAGTCTCAGTGAAAAAGAAATCAAGAAGCCAGATATTGACTAAAATTATATAAATCCCAAGAAACTGAAAGTGTGGTGACTAAATTGGTGCCTCTTCAGCAGCTAATGCCTGGAGGGCCCCTGCACTTATAAATAGTGAAGGGACTGCTGGAGAATGGATCGAGCAAAGGGTTTATAACATATTCGGTAGGCCAAAAAGTTCTGCACGAGACACTTAGACCTATGCAGAGATGGAAAGGATCTCAGGAATACTGCATATTATTCCTTGGATTTCTTATTTATAAGATGGTCCCACTCTGGAAAAATGAATGCCTGTCCTAATCTGGGGAGAGGAGTACACTCATCATATGCTAAGGTTTTCACAATGTGGCCCCTTTGTTTTAGAATAATACAGATCCCTAGGACATAGAATTCTAGGACTGAAACATATTTTCAAGATGATTTTATCCATCGTCCTGGGAAACAGGCTCAGCAAGGCTTGCTTGTCTGGGGTCCCACAGCTAGCTGAGTTAATGGCAGAGCAGAATCTGGACTGTGAGAGCCCTCAGTGCCCTGTGCCATGGCCGTGTGGAAATGATTTCCAAATCACATGTCAGAGTCCCAATTAAATCTACATAGCGGGTTGGACTCTCTGTACTTCTTTGCTTAGAATTATAATAACTTGAGAGGTAAAAGAAGGTTTTACAGTAACAGTGTCATCATTTTTTAAATGCAGCACACAGGGCCCAGGGCAGTTCTCAAACCCTGATTTCCTTATCCCAATACACCCCTAGCTGACTTTCCTCTACCAATATTTTCCACGGTATATTCTTTAAAAATTAGTCAGTGGGATATTGCCCGACCAGATATACTTGAGAAATAGAGAGTTGAACTTCCTTTTTGCAATGCATCTCAGAGTCTGTAATATGCTCTTTGGCTAAGGGGGCTGCAGAATTTGTAGCATTTCCCAAACTCATTTGACCACAGAACCCTTTTGTCAAGAGACAAGGTTCTCAGGAATACAGGTTTGGGAAACACAGATCTGCAACCTGCTTTCTCTTTGCTTCCTTAGTGTAGGAAATTGAAATTGAACAAGAAACACATGGATTGATTATAAGAAAATGTGTGTGGGGCTAACTCTAGGGTTAGCTAGGCTTCCTTGGTCATTTCAGTGGCTGGGGACATTTGAGGAAAATGCCACAAGTCTGCCCAGAGTGACCACCTGTTCCTACACATGGTTACCCAGCATGGCATCTCCTCTCTGTGGTTCTCTGTGCTTTTCAGGCATGAAAACTGCCCCACTACCTTGAGATTTCCAACCACATAGAGTCCCCATCACCCTCATGAGATGAGGAAACACACAGAAGGCATGGAGAGAGCAGACCTGCCAGGGCTACACAGAGGAGCCAGGACACTGTGAACAATGCCCGAGACTCTGTCCTTCCCACAGACTTAAGACAAATGCATTTTGCCCAGTTCCCATGGCACGTTCAGAAGGCTCAAGGAAAACCATCAAAGCTTCCTAGTCGCCACCATAGGAAAAACTGATGTGGGGAAACTGTTAATGCATTGCTTTGACCAAGGAAAGTTAGGTAACGGTGCTTTGCATAGTCTTGTGGGAAGCGTTAATGGATTTATTTGCATTAAAAAGCAATTTTGATTTATTCTTTTTCCCTGTCTTCTCCCTTTCATTTTTACCCACAAAAGCAATGCCCGTGACTGGTCCAGGAAACTGACTCAAAGGATAAAATCGAACACCAGCAAGAAACGAAAAGTCTCCCTGCTCTTTGACCATCTGGAACCAGAAGAGCTCTCCGAGCACCTTACCTACCTGGAGTTCAAGTCCTTCCGGAGGATATCTGTATGTACCCGAGGGGCCGGAGAAAAGCCTCCCTGGGATATCTCTGAAAATAAGCAGAGGAATTCAACAGGCCATCCACCTCCTAACCCTAGAGGCCCCCTCAGCGCTGGTAGGCTTTCCCATCACTCTGTGTAGTTGGGAAAATCAGGACACGCTGCCTTATTTGTTGCTCCTGCTTTGCTGCACGTTCCCATCCTCCAAGCCCACCTCCCTCAGCCCACCACTCGCTCAAGTGGCAATACTGTGGGCACACATGGTACCCTGCACACGTGAGTGTACACACAGCATGCACGCACACACACACACACACACACACACACATACACACATTTTATTCCTGATAATCATTAGGCTTCCAGAATGGTTTTTTTAAATTTTCCTCCAAACAAATGAGGCTAAGTCCTGTAAGAGGACTTGAATTCATTCTAGAATAGGCTTTGGATGGCTGTGGGAGATCTCAAAATAAATCAGATGCTACTGGTCTAGCCCCGAATTTACCTAAACCCTTGAGGTGGTGCTGACATGGCCCGATAATCATTCTTCCAGAATGGTTTTTTTAAATTTTCCTCCAAACAAATGAGGCTAAGTCCTGTAAGAGGACTTGAATTCATTCTAGAATAGGCTTTGGATGGCTGTGGGAGATCTCAAAATAAATCAGATGCTACTGGTCTAGCCCCGAATTTACCTAAACCCTTGAGGTGGTGCTGACATGGCCCAGCAGTCACCCGATTCTAGAGAGAAACTGTGCTGACACAGACCTTGCTCACTGAAACTCCATATGTGATACCAAAGAACACCGGCTCCATACAAGAGAACTTGCCAACAGAGCCTCACTGGCCGATATGATTTCCTGAGAAATGACTCCATTCAGCCCCCACCGCTATGGAAAGATACAGTTTTGAGCTTTGCTCTAAAAGTAGAGACTACCTAGTTGCTGGATGCATTTCTTAGATGTACCTGTTCCCTGCTGAGGTGATGGAGGCCTAGGGGTGGCTTGGACCAGGTCACACAGTTTATTAGAGTCAGAGCTGAGACCAGGATCACAAGCCTCTCTCGGTCACTCAGCACCAATTAATTGAGGCTGCTTGTGTTTGGAAGGAGAGCTGCAAACCAGGTTACAGGGGTTATTATAGCTTTTCTCCCATAATGTTGACAGCCTCCCTGTTTTCACACAGCTATGTTGCCAATCAGCCAGGAACCTCCCCGCCCCCTCCAGCCCAATTTGGAAATACGTCTCCAAGCATTCATCTGCATGGGGACCTCCAGTCTCCTCACTGGCTCCCCTCAGACAGAACCACAGGCCCCAGTTGGAACGCTCCCCCTGGGGGGTTTCCATTTGGCAGTGCCTCTCCTGTCACGGGGGAAGGACACTGAAAAGAGCCATTTATCACACTGGAAATCTGAGCTGTACTGGGGCCCAATTGGTAGGACTGCTCTGTCAGGCCTGTGGGCTGTCTGCTTCCTGCCAGGGCTCAGATCAGTGGAGGTGGAAGGGAAGAGTCAGTGCAGAACAAGGCCTCTGCGCCAGTGCTCCCCCAGTGTCGGTGCAGGGTTCTAGCTGCAAATGAAGACATCAGCTTGAATCTTTATTTCTTTTGAATGTCACGGTCACCTTGTAAAAGACTTTTGGGGGGATCTTTTTGTTTTACCTACACAGTTCTAAACAGTTTTCCCCATGTAGGGTGGGAGGGAAATTTATCTCTGCTATGAATTGAGTGACATTTGATATTTCCTGCTTATTATTATAATACTTTGGAGGGGGAAGAATTATACTGAGATAATTCTTTTAAAAAACAAGTGGATTCAAGATGTTACATTTAGAATGGGAGGGGTATATAAATGTATTCACTGGAATGAATCAGGGGAACTTTTTCTTAGAACCAGTAAGATTTGTGCTATATATGTCTCTCTTAAGGAGTTGGTTTGGTCTACTCATATTTCTCCACCCATCAGCAAACACAACACAGAAAAATGGGGCTCAGTTAATTTGCATTCATTTTATTCAGGTTATGAGATCGTCTCATCAGTGTATTACTAGTCAGGCAGGACTAAGGTATGTACACTGATAACAACTCCCTCAACCCTTTCCACCCAATCTCAGTGCCCTAACAAAGCAAAAGTTTATTTTTCACTCCTGCTACACATCTGACCAGGCGCCTCTGCTGACCACAGGTGCTCAGAGCCTGGGTGTGGGAGGCTTCATCTTGACATGGATCTCCACGATCTCTGCAGCCTAGAAAGGCAACATAGCCAATCATTCACTGGCTCTTCTATCTCAAAAGTCGTCACGTCTATCAGCAACTCCTAAATATCTAAAGATCTTTAGGGTATGAAATGATAGTGTGCTCAACTTCCTAAAAGAATTTCCCTGAAAAGCATTCGTTCCAATACAGTTCCAGCGAGAGGATTTTTCTTTATTTCTGGAATGTACCTATTACTAATATAAACATCATTATTAAAACAGTTCCCTTGTTTCTGCAAAAAAACAAACAAACAAAAAGTCATCACGTCACTTCCACTGACATTCTCCTGGCTAAACTGTGTCATGTGGTCACACCTGATCTCAAAGGGCAGAGCTGAGAAGTGGAGAGCTGGAAATAGCTGGGGCACAGCACTGAAAACTCACATGGGAGCACTGGAGCAGAGCCAACTCTCATCCCTCTGTTATACTATTTGAGCAGAAGGATTGTTTGTGACAGGGACACAGTAGCTGCAGTCATGACTTATACACTGATCTTCTGGGACATTTCCAGCTTCACATCTGCTGTTTGTTTCATTGTCAGCCATAGTGAATGCCATTGGCCAGGTGAATGGGAAGCTGTGGTCCCCAAATAATAGCTAACCAGTGTCACGTGCCCCACTCACTTCGTCCCTGCTCGAGTTGGCGAATAGAGAGAAATCCAAACAGGTCTGTTTGATCATGAGGTTAATAATATCCTGTTAGCACCACCTCACACTTATGTAGTACTTTGAAAAGTTAAAGTGCTTTCACAGGTTATCATGTTTGATCTTATTAACAATTCCGTGTCCTAAATAGGACAGATGTTATCCTGTTGTTGTTTTTTTTGTTTTTGTTTTTGTTTTGTTTTGCGGTACGCGGGTCTCTCACTGTTGTGGCCTCTCCCTTTGCGGGGCACAGGCTCCGGACGCACAAGCTCAGCGGCCATGGCTCACGGCCCCAGCCGCCCTGCGGCATGTGGGATCTTTCCGGACCGGGGCACGAACCCGTGTCCCCTGCATCGGCAGGCGGACTCTCAACCACTGTGCCACCAGGGCAGCCCTATCCCGTTTTTAAGTTAAGAAAACAGCTAGGAGAGAGAGAAAAAGAGTGTGTGACACAGTAGATTTTGTGAGATGATCTTTTTTTTTTCCCTTACCTTCAGCAACAGAGCTGGAACTAGTACTGAGATTTTTCTTGTATACTGTATTCTTTAGAATTTAAAAAGGGCACTATCCCTATCTACTCAACATAATATTTGGGTTAACTTGTATGTGTACACATCCATTTAGGCCTAATGACGTTTGATGTAGAGGGACCATGCTGTGGGTAGAATAAGAAAGATGTCCTTCCTACCATCCTTGTCTGCAGGAGAGGAAAGCCAAGAGCTCCTCTGTCCCTTAGCAGATTCTAGCCATCAACTCAGCAGAGGTAATATGCCCCTCGGGTCTCCCAGAATACCGGAGCGGCAGTCCTGATGAGTTTCTTTTTCCCCAGTTCTCCGATTATCAGAATTACCTCGTGAATAGCTGCGTGAAGGAGAACCCTACCATGGAGCGGTCCATTGCCCTGTGTAACGGCATCTCCCAGTGGGTACAACTGATGGTTCTCAGCCGCCCCACCCCCCAGCTCCGAGCTGAAGTCTTCATCAAGTTCATCCAGGTGGCTCAGGTGAGTGACTGGATTAAGACTTCAGGGCCTGGGCTAAGAGGTAAATTATCCCCTCTTCCCCCAGCCTAGTCTATCCATTAGAGCTGCTTTCTCATCGTGAACCTCCTGGTGGGGTTTGTGCACCTTTACCTGTCCCCAGATCTAGATACGGTGACTCTTCTACATCCCACACAAGGGCAGTATGGAGAGGGCCCTACAGGCCATCTTCAAGGTCAAGATATGGTTAGATCTGTTTAGATCTTTAACATTTTTCAGAAGATGCTTACCAGCCTACATTGTCTTACCAAATGTGGCCCACATTGGCAAAGGAAAGGGCAATTTCAGGTTTTAGTGGAGCTGGACCAGCCTGATTTAGGTCTGTGAGCCCATGTTGTGTTGAATGGCTGGGTTTAGTGTTTGAGGGGCAGAGTTTAGGCATCTCATAAGAGAAAAGCAGATACTGTGAACACATATTTGAAATTTCACAGAGATTCTAGCATCTCTGTCCCAGTTACTGTCCTATATAGGCATTGGTGTTGCCCTCAGAAATAAAAGTCTGGTTACTTTGGGGTGAAGGATATAAAGGATTATGTTGAACGATATATTTTTTCAGCTCTAGATGTTCTAGACCAGTGTTTCTTAAAGTGTGGTACATGGGCCACCTGCTCTGATGTTAACTAAAGGTACATTAAAAGCACAGATCCCCAGATCCGGGGAATCAGAACATCTGCACTTAAGTCCAGAAATCTTTGTGTTAAACAAGTACTTTGGGTGTTAGAAGCCACTGCTGTAGAGGGTGGTCCACAGACCAGCTGAAACTAAAGGAGAAAGACATGACGCTTTGCTAGATTTGGGACCTCCTGGTCTGGAATTAAGCCTTAGGAAAGAAATGGACAGAAAATTGCAATACCTGATTGCTAGCCTTTGGCCAGAATTAGGAAGATTCATAACAGAGAGATGAAAGGCAGCATCTAAGGTCTCATGTAACAGACATGTACAGTGACTCTGTTTTCTGTGTCACAGAAGCTCCACCAACTACAGAACTTCAATACGTTGATGGCTGTGATAGGAGGGCTCTGTCACAGCTCAATATCCAGGCTCAAGGAGACAAGTTCACATGTCCCGCATGAAATCAATAAGGTCAGTATTCCTGTCTCCTCCCGGGCCCCTTAGCAGCATTCCTAGGACTAGTGTCAGCGTTTCCTCCTTGAGGGGCAGCCCAGAGAGCATTTCCAAACCACACCATCCCTTTTCAACCAGGCAAAATACCAAGGAAGCAACCCCTGAGAAAACCTACTGGACAGGAACGGGGATGTCACAGATTTGAGGCTGACTGTGACTCAGTCTGGCCGCAGTGTTACTGCACCCGTTCCCGCTGGTGATTTGAAACAATGTGTGTGTCTTTCCCATGTTCGTATGCCACTGAGTATCCGGAGTCACCATCTTTAGTAAGAACTCACTTGCTCTAGCAAGGAAGAGTGGTTCAGTGACTATAGTTCAGTCTGCATGTCAAGTGAGGTTATTTAGTGACATGTTAGAAACCTAGCTATAGCTGGAACCCTTGGAGAGTGACATTATGGAGAGCTGAATTTTCCCAGATAGTTGGAAATGAGCTTTTCAGGTACCATTTTTTAATAGATGGTATTTTATTGAGGAACATTTTTCTTAAGTGTCCTATGCACTTTCCTACGTTATTAATTAGATTTTATAGAAAGGACTTTAATCCTTTATCCCTATGGCTGTTATCACACATGTAAACCACTATGATATAGTACAGATATAAATGCAGCTACTTATGGTATGGGTTTGATAACAGCTGCTCTGGGTATTTCATCTCATTTGGCCTCCCTACCAAACTCAAAACCCCAGTCCCCCCCACAAGCTCTCTTCTTAGGGAGAGATGTATGAGCCTCGTTGCCACATCCGTTTTCCCAGGTGTTCAGCCTCCTTTCGGAAAGCCTCTTATTAATAATCCTTGCTCTGACAATGCTGGGGTCTGGGGACACCGCTCCACCCCCACCTTCCGGTGGTCTGGTCACCTTATAATTCCCTCATGGTGCTGGCTGGGAGCAGGCAGAACAACTGAAGACTGCCTGTGTCTCAGAGGGAGAGAATCACAGAATTTCAAGTGCCTTCGTGTCATTTCGTTTACAAGATGCAGCTTGCTGCTCTGCAGCTTGGGGTCCCCCCATAGCAGTGCTTCCTGTCTGTAGCTGCTTGACCTCAGGGTGGTCTGCATAGTGAATTCCTAAGTCCAGAATTAAAGCTAGTGTCCTGCAGTAGTTTATGTCACCTTCCAAGGGGAACAAAAATACCTCTGTCATCTTTGCTGCTAGTCTCTCGTCTTGTGAGCATTTCCCACACTCCACACTCGCGCCCTGTTTCCTAGAGGTGTGTGAGGAGGCTCTCTTGGCAGCCACATGGCTGCCAGGGGCTGACTCCCAGACCTCAAGCTCTTCATCGGGAGAAAGGGTACTTCTTTAGGCCACGATTTTATTACAGGAATTTCCGGCACAGTGTTTAAAATGGTTGTTTTGTGTTGTGACGTGACTGGCTGGCAGTCTCTCCTTCCTGTCTTTGCTTCTGAGAAGGCTGGTCACCACACATGGGGGTGGGGTTCTGTGAACTGCGTGCTGACTTAAAGCAGGCGCACTAGAAGGAACAGCAGACCTGGCTGTGCCCTTGCTTGTGCTGTGAGCGGCCACGCGCCCTCTGGCCACAGCAGAGCACAGGCTCTAACGCAGAGCCCCCCACGGCCTCCGCCTCGTCCTCTCTCAGGTCTGTTGCTGGGAATTGGTCTAGTCTGCTCAGTCTCCCTATCCAGGTTTTCGGTCCATGAGTGGAATGTCGCCTGTTTCCTAGGCATAAGCCCATCTTGAGACTCACTGAGCCAAGGCCCACAGAGCACAGCATACGGAATAACAACACGCGACAGGTGACTGAAGCGCCATGCTGGAAACACACGCTTCCCCGCACCAGCTGCGTGGGCAACACACTTGAAGTGTTATGCGGTGCAGTGTCTTTGGAATCATTCGGAAGACACTAGGGAAGGGGACTGCGTGGCTTGGGGTAGAGGTCAGAGAGACACTTACTATGCACTGTATACTCTTGTACTTTTTAAGTCCTTTTTATCGTGTGCTTATTTTTTTAAAGAAAAATTTTAGCATAAAAATGGTAAATAAAACCTCATCTAGAATTTTCCAGTTATGTAGTAAAGCACACCTTGCATTTTCTAAATCTACTCTGTGATGTTTGACATAAGCTGGAGTTTTAACTGGGGAGTCAGAATCTACATCTTTAGATGGACCATCCATCCCCTGCCTGACAAATCAGGGACGGGGTGAAATTATGGTAGGAGCTGAGAGTAAAAGGCGGCCACTGCGAAAACGCAGCCTGCCTGGATGGTACCTGTGACTGGCTCTCTTCCTCTGCTTTGTAGGTTCTGGGTGAGATGACCGAGCTGCTGTCCTCCTGCAGAAACTATGACAACTACCGGCGTGCCTACGGGGAGTGCACCCACTTCAAGATCCCCATCCTGGGGGTACACCTCAAGGACCTCATCTCCCTGTATGAAGCCATGCCCGACTATCTGGAGGAGGGGAAGGTGAACGTCCACAAGCTGCTGGCCCTTTACAATCATATCAACGAACTGGTCCAGCTGCAAGAGGTGGCCCCACCCCTGGAGGCCAACAAGGACCTGGTGCACCTGCTGACGGTGAGGCTTCATGGGAGACAAATTACTGAGTGCTACCTCATCAAAGATCAGCTCAGTTAAGCCTCACAAGAACTCTATGAAGTGGATACTATCATTACCTCCATTTTATGGATGGGGATTCTGAGGCACAAAGACGTAACTTGCCAGAAGCCACACGTTATTAAGCAGCAGATCCTGGGCTCAGACCTGGGTGGTGGGACTCTGGGGCTGTGCTCTTAAGCACCATGCCCTTTGGACCTCTAGGAGTGTTCCCCTCCCCCTACAAAAGCCAGTCCTAAGCTCTCTGGGAGGAGCTGATAGCAAATCAAGATACAAGGCTTGGTAAGAGATTGGAGACAGTGGGTTTTCATTTTAAAAAAGGACAAGGCATTGAGCTTAAAAAAAAAAAAAAATAGGTTCATTATTTGGGTCCTGCTACCACAGGCTTGGATCCCAGAGACATTTAAGCCAAGGGCAGGCAAACACTTGTAGTGATGCGGGAGACCAGGATTTGCACTTTGGGTGCAGGGTGAGATCAGATGAACTTCCTTCCAGACCTGTGATTCTATAGTTCACCAGCTGTGTGACTGACTGTGGACACATAACTCTAACTCTCTGTTTCCTTCTCTGTAAAATCAGAGGGATTCATCTCTGCGATGACTTCTCCCTTCTCTTTCAGTTCTAAAATTAGACAATTTTTAATCTGCTTTTTTTGCAGAATGGCATAATCACTGTAGCCTCTTCCTACCTCACAGGATTATTCTGATAGTGCCTCAGGCTTTGCATCCTGCTGGTGTCTAATCCCAGCCCTTTTGCTAATTGTCCAGGTGACCTTGGCTAGTTTCAGCCTTAGCATTATCTGAGGAAAGAGGCACTGAATCTTAACTTTCTTGGTTCACAAATTCTGTGAGGAAAACTAAGCATTTCCCTCCCAAAATATACGTAAGCCATATATACTCAAAAATATGGATGTTTTTGAGTTCTGAACCCCCTGAAGCCCATCCATAGAATCCAGATTAAGAACAAGATTATTTCTAAGACCTCTCTCCTCTAAAATTTTATATTTTTAAGATGTATGAAACTCTTAATATTGTTTGATATTACCTGTTAACTGGGTTCTGTTGCTGGAATGAAATTTTAATGGTATCAGGCCATGTAAACTGTCCTTTCAGATCATCCATCTGCTTTGGGAGAGAACACGTGAGGTGTGGACCATCTGACTAGATAGGGCCTTTGGCCTAAGCTCTGCCTGGAAGCTTAGCTATTAAACCATAGTTTAAAAGTGGGCATCTTGAGACTTCTCCAAAGTTTAAAAATATTTTAACAAGAACTAACGCTTGCCCTACTGCAATAGTAAATGTTATACCCCCAAAATTTTGTGAATTTTTAAAAACAAATGACGTACAGCCTAAAAGGGTAAACCACTAGAGAGGAAGAACCAAGAAAGAAACACATCAGCCCTGGGAAAGGCAAACAGCATCCTAGCAATTAACTCTGTTCTCCTTTGATCTGCAGTTATCCCTAGATCTCTACTACACTGAAGACGAAATCTACGAGCTTTCTTATGCCCGGGAACCCAGGAACCACAAAGCCCCAGTGAGTTTTTCATATTAAGACTCCCAGGTATAACAGGTGCTTTACAAGCCTCTCATCAAGGTCATCCATCTTGGAATGGACTTTAGTTCAGTTTAAAAAGCATATTATGTTTTTACTATGGGCCCAACATCGTGCTAGGAATAAGAAAAGCTTCAGCATATGTATTAGGAATAGTTCCTGACCATAAAGAGTTTGTACACAACTCGAGGGGATAAGACTAATATGTGAACAGTAAATAACTACATGCCATGAGTGTCAGAAGGAGTGGGGGAATTGGCCAGTGGTTTACTAGTTAGAGAAGGGATATAGCATGGTGGGCTGGAGTGACCTCTCCCTCCTATTAATTATAAAGTGTCCTCAAGGCAGTTGTTTCTCTTCATGATTTGTTGATGATAATGATATGTATATTAATTAGATGCTCAGCTTCAGAGGACTTTCAATTTGGTAGATAGAAAAGCCCCCACATCTTGTATTCACGTGGGTCAGAAAGAGCAGTCTGCTGGGTCTTTTGACCTCTTATGATGAGACGTCCTCAAAATTGTGCACAGTCCTGGCTGCACAGTAGGGACTTCACAGGTTATCTGGCCCTGGCTTCCTACAGGCAGGTGAAATAATTTCAGTCTTCCTTCTGAAGAACCAATAATTCCCACAGTCTCCTGGGCAGCTCCCCAGCTCCAAAGCAAGTGGTACTCAAGGGTAGAGAGTTGTCTGTACATGAGAAATTCAGCTTATCTGTTCAGATGGCTAAATGTCATTGTTTCTATACAGAAAGACCAAGTTCTAGCATACTATTGTAACCAAAGATGTTTACTGAACATATTCGGCAGGTTTCAGGGTGTTGGAGGGCATTCCAACGAAAAGGGGAACTTCTTTCGTTTTGTGAAGAGATTTTAATTTGGGCCAAGTCTCAGATACTTAGGAATGGATTCCATCTCAGCTTGTCTAGGCCTCACTTCTTGGTTTTTTTCTTGCATGTCTTCCTGCCTTTTAGCTATTTTTCTCCTCATCCTTGTCTCTACTAAATAGTAAGCAGAGAACAGAGAGGAAAAAAATTTTTTAATGTTATTGGAGTGTACCTGCTGTTCAGGTGTACAGCAAAGTGATTCAGTTATACATATACATATATTCATTCTTTTTCAGATTCTTTTCTGATATAGGTTATCACAGAATATTGAGTAAAGTTTCCTGTGCTATACAGTAGGTCCTTGTTGGTTATCTGTTTTGTATATAGTAGTGTGTGTATGTTAATCCCAAATTCCTGATTTATCCCTCCCCACAACATTTCCCCTTTGGTAACCATAAGTTTGTTTTTGATATCTGGAAGTCTGTTTCTGTTTTGTAGATAAATTCATTTGTATCATTTTAAAAATTAGATTCCACATATAAGTGATATCATATGATATTTGTCTGACTTACTTAGTATGATAATCTCTAGGTCTGTCCACGTTGTTGCAAAGGGCATTATTTCATTCTTTTTTATGGCTGAGTAATATTCCATCACATATATGTATATTTTGTTTATCCTTTCTTGTCGATGGACATTTAGGTTGCTTCCATGTCCTGGCTGTTGTAAATAGTGCTGCAGTGAACACTGAAGTGCATGTATCTTTTCAAATTATGGTTTTCTCCAGATATATGCCCAGGAGTGGGATTGCTGGATCATATGGTAGCTCTATTTTTAGCTTTTAACTGTTCTCCATAGTGGTTGTACCGATTCACATTCCCACCAACAGTGTAGGAGGGTTCCCTTTTCTCCACACCCTCTCCAGCATTTATTGTTTGTAGACATTTTGATGATGGCCATTCTGACCAGTGTGAGGTGATACCACTTGGTGGTTTTGATTTGCATCTCTCTGATAATTAGTGATGCTGACCATCTTTTCATGTGAATTTTGGCCATCTGTATGTCTTCTTTGGAGAAATGTCTATTTAGATCTTCTGCCCATTTTTTGATTGGGTCGTTTGTGGCTTTTTTTGATATAGAGTTGCATGAGTTGTTTATTTTGGAGATTAATCCTTTGTTGGCCACTTCATTTGCAAATATTTTCTCCCATTCTGTGGGTTGTCTTTTTGTTTTTTGTTTTTTATGGTTTCCTTTGCTGTGCAAAAGGTTTTAAGTTTAATTAGGTCCCAGTTGTTTATTTCTTTTTATTTTCATTACTCTAGGAGGTGGATCAAAAGAGATCTTGCTGTGATTTATGTCAAAGAGTGTTCTGCCTATGTTTCCTTCTAAGAGTTTTGTAGTGTCCGGCCTTACATTTAGGTCTTGATCTGTTTTGAGTTTATTTTTGTGTATGGTGTTAGAGAATGTTCTAATTTCATTCTCTTACACATAGCTGTCCAGTTTTCCCAGCACCACTTACTGAAGAGACTGTCTTTTCTCCACTGTATATTCTTGTCTCCTTTATCATAGATTAATTGACCATAGGTGTGTAGGTTTATTTCTGGGTTTTCTATCCTGTTCCACTGATCTATATTTCTGTTTTTGCACCAATACCATACTGTTTTGATTACTGTAGCTTTGTAGTATAGTCTGAAGTCAGGGGGTCTGATTCCTCCAGCTCCGTTTTTCTTTCTCAGGATTGCTTTGGCTATTTAGGGTCTTTTGTGTTTCCATACAAATTTTAAAACTGTTTGTTCTAGTCCTGTGAAAAATGCCATTGGTAATTTGATAGGGATTACATTGAATCTGTAGATTACTTTGGGTGGTATAGTCATTTTGACAATATTTATTCTTCCAATCCAAGAACATGGTATATCTTTCCATCTGTTTGTGTCATCCTCAGTTGCTTTCACCAGTGTCTTATAGTTTTCGGAGTACAGGTGTTTTGTCTCCTTAGGTAGGTTTATTCCTAGGTATTCTTTTGATTCGATGGTAAATTAGGTTTCCTTTATTTCTCATTCTGATCTTTCATTGTTAGTGTGTAGGAATGCAAGAGATTTCTGTGTATTAATTTTGTAACCTGAAACTACCAAATGCACTGATGAGATCTAGTAGTTTTCTGGTAGAATCTTTAGGATGTTCTGTGTATAGTATCATGTCATCTGCAAACTGATAGTTTACTTCTTTTCCAATTTGGATTCCTTTTATTTTTCTTCTCTGAGTCCCATGGGTAGAACTTCCAAAACTATGTTGAATAAAACTGGAGACAGTGGACATCCTTGTCTTGTTCCTGATCTTAGAGGGAATCCTTTCAGCTTTTCACCATTGAGAATGGTGTTAGTTGTGGGTTTGTCATATATGGCCTTTATTATGTTGAGGTAGGTCCCCTCTATGCCCACTTTCTGGAGAGTTTTTATCATAAATGGGTGTTGAATTTTGTCAAAAGCTTTTAACTATCTATTGAAATCATCATGATTTTTACTCTTTAGTTTGTTAATGTGGTGTATCACACTGATTGATTTGCAGATATTGAAAAATCCTTGTATCCCTGGATAAATCCTGTTTGATCATGGTGTATGATCCTTTTAATGTATTGTTAGATTCGGTTTGCTAGTATTGATATTTTGTTGAGTATTTTTGCATCTATGTTCATCAGTGAGACTGGCCTGTAATTTCTTTCTTTTTTGTGGTCGGGGGGCGGTATCTTTGTCTGGTTTGGGTATCAGGGTGATGGTGGCCTCCTAGAATGAGCTTGGGAGTGTTCCTTCCACTGCAATATTTTGGAGGAGTTTGAGAAGGACAGGTGTTAACTCTTCTCTAAATGTTTGATAGAATTCACCTGTGAAGCCATCTGGTCCTGTACTTTTGTTTGTTGGAAGTTTTTAAATCACTGTTTCCATTTCAGTACTTGAGATTGGTCTGTTTGTATTTTCTGTTTCTTCCTGGTTGTCTTGGAAGCTTGTATCTTTCTAAGAATTTGTCCATTTCTTCTAGGTTGTCCATTTTATTGGCACAGAGTTGTTTGTGGTAGTATTTCTGTGGTGTCAGTTGCAACTTCTTTTTCATTTCTAATTTTATTGATTTGAGCCCTCTCCCTCTTTTTCTTGATGAGTCTGGCTAAAGGTTTATCAATTTTGTTTATCTTTTCAAAGAACCAGCTTTTAGTTTCAATGATCTTTGCTACTGTTTTCTTCATCTCTATTTCATTTATTTCTGCTCTGATCTTTATGATTTCTTTCCTTCTACTAACTTTGGGTTTTGTTTGTTCTTTCTGTAGTTGCTTCAGAGAGAGAAAATTTAAATGATCTACTTTACCCTTTGTCGATAGCTTCAACAAAAGCTTTAATAGAGAGGGAAGTGAAACTCCAGGCATATTGAAATTTTTAAATTATCTTAGATGGAGACAATGTATGTGAGGAGCTCTTTGTAAACTGTAAAGCACAACACTTGTGTTAGCCAAGGTTACTGTTCTAGATTTCAATTACGTGCGGGCCCTCTGCTCCTTGCCACTGCACATAGTTGAGGGTTGTCCATAGATGCAGCTACCAGGTAATGGGAAAGGAAGGAGCTTAAGGTTATAGCATTGCATTATAGTCATGGGGATTTCTCTGAATATTTCATTTTAGCCACTGACACCTTCAAAGCCACCAGTAGTAGTGGACTGGGCCTCCGGAGTATCTCCCAAACCTGATCCAAAGACCATAAGCAAACACGTCCAGAGGATGGTGGATGTAAGTACAGCTGTGTTTCCACAGATGAAAAGCAAGGCATTGCCTGGCTTAGCATTGTGTGTGGGGAGAGGGGAGCACAGTGGTAGAAACACAAAGGTAAGAAACTTGAAACTCATTCCTATGTGAGCACAGGGAACCAGTTATACTTCTCATATTGTGGCTGTAGAACAGTTCAGAAGTTACATTTTGCCAACACACTTTGGCCTCTTATGGGGGGAGGTGTACCTCTTAAAGGCCTAGCAAGAGCTCATATATTTAAAGGTTGTCAGTTGATTTGGGGGCGGAGAGAGGTTGGAAAAGATTTGAGTGTAAGTAAGGGTGATAAGGAGAATCTAAAACTGAAAAGTATGGCACTGCTTGATTCAATTCACTGTGCTAAATGCTGAGGAGAGGTACATACCTTCATATTTCTACATTTATCCTGTGGACCATTCCAGTGTAACAAGAAAAGAATGAGCCAGCAAGTGACAGAACAATTGGTGGAGGATTAAGAGTGGGTAGGGAGCACTTCCGACTGGGCTGTTAGTAGAAGCTACACAGAGAACTGGCAATCTGAGCTGTGCAGTGAAGAAAGGGCAGAGTGAAGGGGGAACATCCCTCAGAGCAGTGAGCTAGGAGTACAGAGCAGCTGGGGTGAGGGCATATTGACATGCTAATGGAATTGAAAGCATCTGGCCACCCTCCAGATGCTGGTACCTGCAGAGACCTGGGATGTGACCCACTGAATCTCAGCAGCAGCTTAAGGAGTAGGTTTCCTTGTTCCTCTCACTCAGACTGAGGTGTTCTGGCCCCTTTGTCATTTGGCTATGATTGGTTTCTCTTTGGTAATCACCAAAGAAACTCCTTTTTCACAGTCTGTATTCAAGAACTATGATCATGACCAGGATGGATACATTTCCCAGGAAGAATTTGAAAAGATTGCTGCGAGTTTTCCATTTTCCTTCTGTGTGATGGACAAAGACAGGTGAGGGTTTGTGTATGGGAATATGTGGCTATGAACCTGTTGGTAAGAATGCTTTATGTGTGTCACTAGAAGAATTTGTAAACTCAGATGTGTTGCTGATGTGGTCACTTAATGAATCTCGGTGCTAAGAGAGCCATTATCAAGCAGATGCCTGTCTGGCTTCAGTTTGGACCACAACAGACCATGAAAAATGCATGTTTTAGATGCCTCAGAGTTGAAGACTCCATAATTCTGCCAGTTTAGGAATAGTCAACCGTAGTGGATAGTGGTTAAGTTAGTTAGGAAAACCTGGCTTAGCCAAAGAGTGACTCTGTGGAAATGAGTATTGCCATCTCACCTCCTTACACATGCTACCCAGACATCCTAATTAAACAGAAGGCTCATGGAAGTAAGTGTCAGGTAATACATACTGTACTACCCCTCAAGGATACAAAGAGAGTGAGTTTCTAAGGCTAGAAGCTGCCTTGCTACCCAGCCCCGCTCACATCCTTCTCTCTCATTTGTGGGCAGGGAAGGTCTCATCAGCAGAGAAGAGATCACTGCCTACTTCATGAGGGCCAGCTCCATCTACTCCAAGCTGGGCCTGGGCTTTCCTCACAACTTCCAAGAGACAACCTACCTGAAGCCCACTTTCTGTGACAACTGTGCTGGATTTGTGAGTTGTTCTCAGAGTGCTTCAGGGTTGAACGTGGGGAGGGGTATGAGACAGTTTAAGTGATTAAGCCAGGTACAGACCTCATGCACCTTTATCAACTCTTCCTGCCTAGAGCCTAAGCAAACACCTACAATAACCTCGTCCTCAAATGCATGGGTTTTACTTGCACTCATCTTTTCCCGTTTCTTCCTGATTTATTTTCTCCTCGGGTAGAAAGGCCTGGGATAAATGGTGAGGAAATGTTGAATTTGGGATATACTTTTAAAGTATTATATCCATATGCTGTTAGAAAAGAGAAATATGAGACATCCTCACCCCTTCAAAAGGAACTGCCTTTTAAGAAGTCACTTGGGCTCTGCCCCTCCCCTGTCCCACCCCGACCAACAGTTTCCTCCTAAACTCAGTCCATGACCCCAGGATTCTGTATACTTGCTCTTTAGTTTGGAGTCTCAAGAAGCCTATTTGTCCTGTGATTCATCCACTTCAGGCCTGGGTCATAAATCCACTGTGGTAAGCTTCCTAAGAACATTTACCTCTGATCAGCACAAACTTTTCCTGTTTTCAGTTTAAGGCCAGGAGGGATTAAGACACATGAGAGATAAATGAGGTTTCCTTCCCACTTGAGGTAGAGTAGAATGAGGGAAAATAAAGAATGGATGTCAATGTCTAGCCTCCTGCCAGGTAGATGAAGGACCTGTGGTGCATCCTAACTGTCTCTCCTTTGTCCCACAGCTATGGGGAGTGATCAAACAAGGGTATCGGTGTAAAGGTAAGGCCCAGCTTCGTCCAGTGTGTTGTCTCCCCTGGTCTGAGAGGCTTTCCTGTAGAGCATGTTCTACCCATAGTAGTTGTCCATTCAGTCCACAGCTTCTCAGCACCCCTCACAACCTCGTCTTCAAACCAGCTTCCCTAGAGCACCCCCTGAGAGTGATTGCCACCACAAAGAAGAGAGGAATCTGGGTGACTAGTTATTCAGCTCATTACAAGAGCCTCACTTTGCCTTGTTTGCCCTGGAAATAGGGATGACTGGCAGATTATGCTCTCATATGGTCAGGCACAGACAGGCACAGAATCACTTCTGAAACAGATAAGTGATTACCAAAGGCCCTTGTCAGCTTTCCTTTTATCAGTAGATATCCCAGGATAATTGTCCCTTCCTTATGACTAGAAAAGTTCAGGAGTAAAGGAGAAAAGACCTTTTACTGCAAGGAAGAAAGAATAAGACCTAACAGCTGGGAGCCTCCAGAGGGTCTCCTTAGAGTAGGCAGTATGTGCAGGATGACCAAGAAAAACACTTCTGTCTAAGAGAGCAGGATGCCACTTCTGACTCCCAGACTCACAGGGCTGTGACAAGGTTGTGAGAGCCAGGGTTGACCCAGTGAGAAGAATGCTAAGTTCAACAGAAGTGTTAAAGAGTTCTAGCTCCAGAAGACAGGACAGGCATGTGTGACGAAAGCACTGCATGCATGTGGTTTTGAGACCCTGGAGGAGAAAGTGAAAGACTTCCTGATCAGGGTGTCTTGTCCACAGACTGCGGGATGAACTGCCACAAACAATGCAAAGACCTGGTTGTGTTCGAGTGCAAGAAGCGAGCCAAAAACTCAACAGCTCCCACAGAGAACAGCACCTCTGTGGGGCCAACGTCCAACCTTTGCTCGTTGGGAGCCAAAGATCTGCACCATGGTAAGCAAGCGCTGGGAATGTTCATCTTGGAAAGTGAAGGTGGAAGAATACGGTTTTCGGGGAGGAAAGATTACCTTTATCCTTCCTACTTGTAATAAAAACCACCACAAATATGCTTGTGGAAGACATGCCCGTATATTATGCACCCTGTATTTTAAGAGTTCCATTTCACCTGTGGACACCACAATTCTGTCACACACAATGCAGACTTTCTTGGGAGAAAAGTGGCAGAGAGCAGCATGAAGGTCTGCGGCCTCAGAGTGAAGCCTGGAAGGGGCTGCACCTAGAGGTTTCTCTTCTCCAGACCATCTCTCCCCAGTCCCCAGAGCTTTGCCCAATAGTGACAAGAGGAGGACTGCCAGGAAGTAGACTAATAGGTAGGTTAAACATAGGTGTATCATGGGCAACAAATGAAAATTGCTGTAGAAGTGCTATTTGGCAAGGTCTGCTTGTAGTGAAAAAACCGACTACTGGTTATCACTGTCATCTATTAAATGGTAAATATAAACCCTAGACATACAGGAAGCTTGGGACGGAATCTTAGAAAAAAGCAACAAGAAAAGGAGCCTTTAAGGATGGCCCTTCCTCAGGGTGGATGCAGCCTGACACCAGTGGCCATAGCTTGGCCAGCAAGGCCCCTGGATTTCAGCCCCCTTACCACCTAAACTGCCTGCTTGAAAATGAGTCCACTTTGGGCCTATGGAACTCCTGTACCAATAAGAAAAGTTTCATTTGAAACTAATGTGTCAATATTGAGTCTCTGCTTTTCTGAGCCAAAGTACTAACATGTCACGTACCTTCCTACAGCACCAGAGGAAGGACCTTTCACATTCCCTAATGGGGAGGATGTGGAACACAATGAGGAAAGTAAGGATCGGACCATCATGCTCATGGGAGTGTCCTCACAGAAGATTTCTGTTCGGCTGAAGAGGACTGTTGCCCACAAGGCCACCCAGACCGAAGCACTGTCTTGGCTTGGCAGTGAGGGCCCTTCCAGTCACTTTGTGCTGTCTTCCCCAAGGAAGACGGCCCAGGATACTCTGTATGTACTTCCCAGCACTACATCCCCATGCCCCAGCCCAGTCTTGGTTAGAAAGCGGGCTTTCGTCAAGTGGGAGAATAAAGAATCCCTCATAAAATCAAAGGAGGAGCTCCGCCACCTCAGACTCCCAACCTACCAAGAGCTGGAACAGGTACCCTCTTTTCTTTCTTTTTTTTCAGACTCTGAGAAAAGTGGGGCTAAACCAGGGAAGAACATGTAAACTGAAGATTCAGACCAGGTTGATTATTAGAAAGATAAAGGGGAAGAAAGAGGAGTCTGCTATTCTGCTTTGTCTCAAAGAAACCAGTGGGGGCCCTGGTTCACATTATGTAACTAGGACAGGATAGACAGGGCTCCTATTGCCATATAGGACAGGATAGACAGGGCTCCTATTGCCATAAAGGTACAAAGTGTTGGTACCAGGGCCCAAAGCTCTGTTCACAGTAGGCTCCTTGAGAAAAACCACTTTCTATTGATCAGCTTTACTGTGGTGACACCACACCCTTTTTCTAGACTTAAAAGCAAGTTGCCTAAATCCTCCCTCCCTAGAGGTCATTGGGGGCCTTCATGGTTGCCTGGACATCTTCCTAAAAGGAGGTGATCACCATGCTATCAAAAAAAGGAAGGGAGTATTTAGCTCACTGCAGAAAACGCTGCCTTCTTAATACAGAATGAGGGAACGCTTCTCTAAAACATCAGGGGATGTGATTTTACATACACACACACACAACACAGCTAAATCAACAGCAGTTGGAAAATGCACCATTGATTATAATCTATAGCAATATAATGTAGTAAATGGTAACAGTCATGGTAGCAGAGTTGCTTTTTTTCTGTTAGGCTCACAATGTCCTAATCATAAGTTATCTACTGGAGGTATTAGAAAAGACAAACTAAGGTTTAACAAGAAGAATATGATGCCAAGGTTTGATGAGAAGGGGGATAATTAATAAGGTTAAAAATAGAAAAAAAGAAAGTAGGAGCTAGGACAACACAACTGGGGACAACAGGCAGTTGTCCAAATACTCAATTCCATAGGGTCATCACTAATTCTTTTTGTTTAGAGTACAAAGCTCAGGGTGAGAGCCGGTTTAGACAGACCTCTTGTCATGGGGACAGTAGTTTCTTACCAAAGATAGATAGGGTAAGGCCTGTCTGCCTTTCTTCCCCAAAACATCAAGGCTGGCAATGTGTTTCTGGAGGCCTATCAATCACAAAACCAACATCTAACTGGCTGGAATTCCTTACAAAATTCTACACACTACATAGTAAAGCTGCCCAAGAGGTTCTCAGGATTCCCTACCTGGTCCTCAGTGTTGCACCTTCCCTGTCAGACCCCCAGGAATTGAAGAAACAAGTTAGATAATGTATGTAAAACTCTTGGTTTGGTGCCTAGAACAAAAACATATTAGGAGGAACGCTTGAGAAAAGAACAGATTTTCTGGATTAAAAGTACTCACTCAGACTATTAAGAATCAATCAATCAGAACATCCTCCTCTGGATTAAAAGTACTCACTCAGACTATTAAGAATCAATCAATCAGAACATCCTCCGTTGTGGGTGACACAAAGCCCTCTCTAGGGGTAGAAGCAGCCAGAATCAACTTTCAAGAACAATGAAAGAAACCTTGAAAAGTGAACTTGATAGAGTAGAAAGAACTTCAGTCTTGGGGACAAAGATCTGTGCTTCTAGTCCCAGATGTTTCTTACTCCTGCTGATAAACTCTGTGATCTGTTTGGTCCTCTGTAAAATATAGCCCATGCGCTCTACAGCTTGCTTCAGATCCTGACATTTTACATGCCGTGTAAAAGGAGCAATGTAGTTGCTGGCAACAATGACTTCTTGCTGCAAGAAGTGGGTGGTAGAAAGATTTCAGGTGACTGAGAAAGATTTCAGGTGACTGAGTTAGTTAGGTCCAGTATTCATTCCTACCCAGTAATACCAGAGCTGGTAAATCCTCTTTACTTTTATCCTTGTCATTGGGACCTAAGGACCAGAATTCACTATGCATGTTTTAGAGTATTTAAAATAATATGTAATATTCATATTATAATTAATAAATATTATACATTAAGTATGCGTATACCTCTAAGCCAGCACAGGACAAGAGAAAATGCAAAGCCTCTTAGATTCAAATCCCCAGTCTGATACTATATCCACCTCTATTAATCATGTAACACAGTACCTGGCACATAGCAAATACTCAGTATTACACAGTAGCTACCAGACAGCTATCTAGGTAATTTATGTTCAGAAACAACTCATGTATCCCAAATTACCTCCCAATATTTTGGGGGGTAATCAGTATGGTATAAGTAAGGTAAAAACACGAGATTCAAAGTCTTGCAGACCAGCAACATCAGCATCACGCAACATCAGCATCACGGTGGCATGTGTTGCTCCTTTTTTTTCTCTCCCCTTTCATTTACAGCTAAACTGGTCATTCATAAACAAACAAAAGTGACTCTACACCTTACACCAGACCACCCAGTAGATTTCTACCCACCTGTTCTTCAGAGAAAAGAATAGCTTCACAGGACCTCAGAGAGGGCTGTGAAAGCCAAGGGAGTTGGTGAGCCTGCTGCTCTCAGGAGGAAAAAGATCAGACTGGAAATAAATAGAGACCAGAAAAAAATATAGAAAGGATCAACAAAAAGATAAACAAAATCAATTGTGAATAATCATTTAACAGTAACTGCCCTTAAAATGGCCAGTTGTGCCACAGCAAACCAAAGCTTCATGTACACTGACAAAAGATACACAAAATGGACAAACCTTTATTCACACTAAGAAAAAAGAGGGACTTCCCTGGTGGTCCAGTGGTAAAGAATCTGCCTTCCAATGCAGGGGACGCAGGTTCAATCCCTGGTCAGGGAACTAAGATTCCCACATGCCACAGGGCAACTAAGCCCACGTGCTCTGGAGCCCATGCCCTGCAATGAAAGGTCCCACATGCCACAACGAAGATCCCGCGTGTTGCAACTAAGACCTGACACAGCCAGAAAGAGAGAGGGAAAGAAAGAAAGGGAGGGAGGGAGAAGGCTCAAATATGTAAAATTAAAATGACGAAAGGAGACATTACAACTGTTACTACACAAATACATAGGACCATAAGAGACTATTATGAGTAATTATATGCCAACAAACTAGATAACCTAGAAGAAATGAATAAATTTACAGAAATAACCGAACAAGACTGAATCAAGAAAAAAAACAGAAAATCTGAACAGACCAATACCAAACAAACTGTTTGAAGAGTAATCAAAATCCTCCCAACACAGAAAACGCCAGAATCAGACGGCTTCACTGGCAAATTCTACCCAATACTCAAAGAATTAACACCAGTCCTTCTTAAAACCTTCCAAAAAATAGAGGGAATATTTGCAAACTCATTCTGCGAGGGCAGCTTTACCCTGATACCGAAGCCAGATAAGGAAACTACAAGAAAACCAAACTACAGACCAGTATCACTGATGACTATACATGCAAAAATTCTCAACAAAATATTAGCAAACTGAACTCAAGAACACATCAAAAAGATTTTTATACACCATGAAAAGTGGGGTTTATCCCTAGCATGCAAAGACAGTTCAACATAGGCAAATCAATAAATGTAATCATCACATTAGTAAAATGAAAGATAAAAATCATGTGGTCATCTCAACAGATGCAGAAAAACATCTGACAAAATACAACATCCTTTCATGATAAAAACCCTGCTCAGACTGGATAAAAGGAATATACCTCAACATAATAAGGGCCATATATGACAAACCCACAGCTAACATTATACTCCATGGAGAAAATTTCAAAGCTTTTCCACCAAGATCAAGAACAAGATGAGGATGCCCACTCTCACCACGAAGTGCCCATCAATAGATGAACGGAGAAAGATATGGTATGGATTTAGTGGTGTATATATATACAACGCAATACTACTCAGCCATAAAAAAGAATTAAATAATGCCACTTGCAGCAACATGAAGAGACCTAGAGATTATCATACTAAGTGATCATGCTAAGTGAAGTCAGTCAGAAAAATACCATATGATATCACTTACATGTGGAATCTAAAATATGACCTAAATGAACTTATCCATGAAACAGAAACAGACACACAGAAACAGAGAACAGACTTGTGGTTGCCAAGGGGGGAGGGGGTGGGGGAGGGGTGGATTGGGATTTGGGATTAGCAGATGTAAACTATTAACATACAGAATGGATAAACAACAAGGTCCTACTGTATAGCACAGAGAACTATATTCAATATCCTGTGATAAACCATAATGGAAAAGAATATGAAAAAGAATATGTATATGTATAACTGAATTACTTTGCTGTACAGCAGAAACTAACACAACATTGTAAATCAACTAGACTTCAATAAAATAAATTTTTTTTAAAAAGACTTAAAATATCCATACTATCCAAAGCAATCTGTAGCTTCAATGCAATCCTCATCAAAATACCAATGGAATTCTTTACAGAAATAGAAAAAAACAGTCCTAAAATTTATATGGAACCACGAAAGATCCTGAATAACCAAAGTAATCTTGATGCAAGAGCACAAAGCTGGAGGTACCACACTTAATTTCAAATTATACTACAAAGCTACAGTAATAAAAACAGTATGGTACTGGCACAAAAACAGACACATAAACCAATGGAACAGAAAAGAGCCCAGAATTAAACCCCTGCATATACAGTCAACTAATATATTCAACAAGGGAGCCCAGAGCACCCAAGCAGAAAGGAAAGTCTCTTCACAAACGTTGTTGGGAAAACTGGATAAGCACATGCAGAGCAATGAAATTCGACCCCCATCTTACACCACTGATAAAAATTCTCTCAAAATGGATCAAAGAGGTAAACATGAGGCCTGATATTATGAAACTCCTTGAAAAAAAACGAAGGAAGAAGCTCCTTGTCACTGGTCTTTGGCAATGAATTTTTGGATATGACACCAAAAGCAAAAAATCAGCAAATGGGACTACATTAACTAAAAAGCTTTTGCACAGCAAGGAAACCATCAATAAAATGAAAAGGCAGTCAACTGAATGGGGGAAGATATTTGCAAATGATATATCTGGTAAGGAGTTCTTTAAAATATGTAAAGAACTCATACAACTCAATAACAATAGAATCTGATTACAAAACAGAAGAACTATATAGACTTTTTTCCCAAAGAAAACATACAAATGGCCAACAGGTACATGAAAAGATGTTCCACATCACTAATCATCAGAGAAGTGCAATTCAAAACCACAATGAGATATCATCTCACACCTATCAGGATGGCTATCATCAAGAACACAAGATAACAAGTGCTCATGAGGATGTTCAGAAAAGGGAACCCTCATGCACTGCTGGGGGGAATGAAAATTGGTGCAGCCAATATGGAAAACACTATGGAGATTTCTCAAAAGACTGAAAAAAACTACTATATGATCCAGCAATTCCACTCCTGGGTATATATCCAAAGAAAATGAAAACACTAATTCAAAAAGATACACACACCCCAATGTTCTTACCATTATTTACAATAGCCAAGATATAGAAGCAACTTAAGTGTCCATCAACAGATGAATTGATAAAGAAGATGTATGTATATATATATATGCATATACATACATGCAATGGAATATTACTCAGCCATAAACAAAGAATGAAATTCTGCCATTTGCAACACTGGAAATCAACAGCTGCCTCTATAACTAAATCACTGCAAATTAAATAAATCCCAGTTTACAGGGATGGGATAAAATTCTTATCTTTCTCAAGAGTCTGTTAGTTTTCAATGATTTGGAGGAGAAAATATGTAATATGATTATATATGTAATATCTCATGTGAACTATAATATCACATATTATAGAATTCCAACTCACTGCTTTCATACCTCAGACCTGACCAAGACTATTTCTGCCAAGTTTAGTCTGCTACACAATATTCAAAGATTTTCTCATTATTCATCTATTGCCCAGGAATGGTTTATTCTGCCTGCTAGCCACTCACATCTTTGATGTAACAAAACTAATTGTTATTTACACAGGCTCATTTGATATTTAATGTGTTATTTTTTATTCAGGGCAAAATACGTGCCTTGAAAACACTTTTTAATTCTCAGCCACAGTGAACAGATGCCAATCAAGTGTAGCAGTCCCAATACTGTAACTGATTTGCCATTCACTGCTGCTTTATTAACATACCTCATTCTTTTTTTTTTTTTTTAAGGAAATAAACACCCTGAAAGCAGATAATAATGCTCTAAAGATCCAACTGAAATATGCACAGAAGAAGATAGAAACGCTCCAGCTTGCAAGAAGCAATCATGTCTTGGCTCAGATGGAGCAGGGTGACTGTTCTTAGCCCAGAAACTCAAGCAGCACAAACTGCAGAGTGTATCAGAGATCTCATTTCCTAAACCTCCTAACACAAAGACCTGGGAAAACTTTGACTGACTGGCTTTCAAAAGGGTACTTTAAAGAAGGAAAGTTGGTTACTCTTTTGTTACTTAAAAGATTCCAACTGTGAGGTATGGTTTTCTCTTCCAGCCAGGTGAATCAAAGGGAGGAAAGCTGAAGAATGCAAAGTATTTGCCATTCATACCAGAAATTCCCACCACCACCACCACCCCCCCGCCCCGCCCCGGGACTAATATCAAAAGCATGATAAAAAACGTGACTATAGTTTTCTGACAAGATAGCTTCTTCTATGTGCCCTGCCCAGCTGCTTCTTCCTTAGAACTAAAATCCCTGGAAAATGAATTTGTTTCCTTCCCGTTTTTTCCAGAGGCATTTATTTTGTTCCATCCAAAGCTTGCTTATAATGGAAAAATACTCACATTCCAAAAGTAGAATTGCTTCCTCTATATTTCAAGCATTCTTTACAAATCTGGTTCCCACTTCACTACCTCAGATCTAATCAATTTGCCTTTTCCCCTTCTTCCTCACTACATTCTTACACACATGAGGATATCTACCTAGAAGAGAACTTCTAGAGATGTAGCCATAAATTTGGGGAGAGCAGGAAGGGACTATTAAACAACATGACATCATCCAATTACAGGTCAACTCATAGTTTTAGTCTGAGTCATAAAAGTAGCCAAGTTAAGTACCTGGAAATGTGGCTATTAGCACCTCACACATGGCTGGCTAATTAGCTAAAACAAACATAATGCAAACATGATGTTTGTCCCTCATATAATGTACACTGGATAGAATGAAGAATTTATGGCTTTTTAAAAATGTTTAACTCTCATATGCCGTCCTATTTTTTTTTCTTTAAGTTTCTGAACTGAATTTGTGCTTGTACTGTCTTCACTATTAATACTATTTAGAAATAAGCTAATTGGATCAGAGGCTTCAATAATAGCTGACAGCATGTACATATGTACATATTATGTATATACAACATCAGTCATGCATGTGGCTTGGAATTCTGTTTCTTCCTTAGTAAAATGTGTGAGTTAAACAACTTGTGGTCATGTACACAAATTCACGAAGTTCAGTTTGTTACAAGATAAAGAAATTGCTCAGAATGTAAATTGTATTGTTTGGCAAAATCACAAGAGTCCTGTGAGTCTTCTGTTGATGAAGGTTAATGATAACTGGGCTCATTTAATTATCTGGGCAACTATTCACAAACTTCTTTGTCAGACTCTTTATTTCTCTAAAATAAATTGATATGATCATTTTCTTTTGGTGGGGAGAACTTACCTTCCATGCTTGGAAAGCCTGACACCAAGCTGACTTAAAGTTCATACACAAGTTGACCAACTGCCAAGCATATAATCTCAGCAATCAAAAGTTCCAAACCTAAAGCCAACAACACCAAGTCTTAATCAGAAACAAATTATATATATATAGTAGAAGCTTCTTTGGAGAATTCAGATCATTTAAGAAGTTTCTTTGAAGAAAGACCAGTTCCCATTTGCATACCTCCTTGTACTGAACTGAGCTTTAGTGAAAAAGCTAGTGACTAGCTTTCAGTTAGTGTTTTAAAGAATCACTTTACACACAAATCTACCTTTTTCTAAATCCAAACTCAGAAATCCCCATGGCAGGGCCGCTTAGGTCCACCACTTGGTATATAATCCTATAAGAAGTACTTTGCTACTTACTTACCTTATGTGGAACAAACATGAGTTTATAATCATCCTTAAAATTCATATTCTTCACCTATTCTTTTCCTCTGACCAAAGACGGTACAATGCAATTTCTTTAAGCATAGTTATGAAACACAATTAAATTTTTTTCATTCTTCTTACCCAGGATCCAAAATACAGAGCCCAGGTTAGTTTCTATGTAAATAATTTGTGATCTAGAGGAATTCAAAAGGTCACAGTCTCCTTAGTCAAATTAACATGGCTAGAAAGTCTCAAGCATTCCAGAATTTATCACTGAAATGGATAGGAAGCAGTAGTTTCACCACAAGTCTTCACAGTCCAGCAAGGGCCAAATAAGTATAGTGTATAAATTAATATTATTTGCTCTGAACTACATGGGATTGATGAAATCTACAGAAATAATATGGAACAAATTTTTTGTTCGTCAAGCCTAGGATACAAATTTGTGTGTCTTGTATCAACTTGAAATAAGTTTGGGCATATATTTATCTGCTGAAACAAGGACAAATCTTGTTAACAACAATGTCACTTCTTATTTTCTTTGGTAACTGATTTGCTGTTTTACTGGCCAAATGTGAATTTGTTTAAAGATGTATAATGTAAAAGAACTGCAAGGAAAAAACAAATGTACAGATTGTAAAGGTGGTTTTTTTTTTGATACCTAATGTAAGTTTTCTTTGTGTAATATTTGTATGATAAAAGACATTAGGATCCGTACGGCATAGATGTCCTTTGTTTCTTCTAGTTCATGAACATATAGAAGCCTCACCTGAATTTTTACATAATCGACAGCTGAGACCACTCCCTACTTCTGTTAACCAAACTGAGTCTTCCTGAAAGGAAAAGCAAAGCAACTAATTACTCAGTATACATTTTTCTAAATCTTTCTATAACATGAAGTAGTAACATACAGAAATATTCAACCTTTTCCCATCTTACTGCATAATGACTTACAGTGATCCCCAAATATTACATCTACAAATACTTAACACTGAAGGAGACAAATCTGAGGTTGTCGTTCCTGTGGCTTTCAGCTTTAATTCCACAGTTCTAAGAAAACTAGCAAGTAAAGAAGAGAAACTTTGAAGCTGTGGATGGAATTGGTAGAGAATGGTTCAATCTAGTGGACAGATCACCCAGAGCAATTCATTTATGCTCGTGATATTTAGAGTGATTAGAGATAGCTGTGATTTTTCTGTAATCATCAGCCAACTTTTGTTTAACTAGACCAATGAAGGGGGGTGGGTGGGGAGAATGGAGACAGATTCCAATCACTCAAATTCCATGGTGGCATGTCTCCTGGTACACTTGGATGTGGTATATTTATCATTTTGACATTTCATAGTCCTTCATACAAAACAATGAAGTCACACTGACAACTTGGCCCTAGAAGAGAGATTAAACTACCTCCCTTCTCCTCCACCCACAATTCCCACTCCAAATCTCTCTACCCTGTGCCCCTTACAAGGTATAGATTGTATCATTCCTCGGAACATTCTCCATCACAAATATTTTGGGGGTTATCATACCTTCTTTTGACACACATAAAGGTAATTAAATGTTTTTTGGTTTAAAATTTTTTTTTCTGTTTAGTGAGGCAAGATTTCCCTGATCTGCAGAACACAAGGGAACAGGTTAAAAGGAAATACTTCATCTCTTCTTTTACCGAGAGCTTATGTGTAATGTTGTGGTAATTATGTATGGATGGACAAATCCAGGTAAGAGGTCAGTTACTTCTTTAATCCAGAAACTCCCAGTAAGATCATGTCTATAGGTGCTATTAGATACCACAGGATAGACCAAGGCAGGGAGAAGAAAAAAGGGGAGGGAAAACAAGGTAGTAGGAAAAAATAAAATTAAGAACTAGGTAAAAAAGAATGATGAAGAGGTGGCACAGAAGAAGGTGTTAGATTTTAGGAAGCAGTGAAGTGCCATTCATCATACTCTGCATTTGTATTGCACTCAATTTATAAAAGTATTTTCACATTATGGCCTTTCACATTAAGGCCCCAAACTGCCTTACTGCTATTCTAGATATTGCTTAGCAAACTTTTCTATGAAAGAAATTTTTACTGAAAGAAGATTTTCATGAAAATCCTACCTCACAGGAAAGAATAAGATATTAGGTTCTAGACCACTCAGCTTTTCATTCAAGTGAAGTTTATAGGAATGTGTAAATAAGGGTGGTTCCGGCTCCAACAAGATTCCAGGAGCAAGTGCTAAACTTGGATAAGATTTACAGTGAGTAGCAGATAACCCAACAGCACTCCTATGAAGGTACAAAGAAATCTTACAGAAATTAATAAATTAATGTTTCTACCATTATTCGCCATAAACCTTTAGTAATAAAAGAAGCTGAAAGTAGTTGTAAACCCGTCCTGTATCAGCAACTAAAGATCCTGAAAAGAAATGAAGCAGAAATGTAAAGGTTTTAAATGAACAGTTTAAGTAATAACTTTTTTGAAATATTTTACTCCAGTGGTCTTTGCATATATTTTTTTAAAAATTATTTATTTTTCAGAGTTCATAGCTACTGATAAAAGTGTTTCCTTATATGGAAAGGCTTTTCTTCAACTATCACAAATGAAATTAAGTCTCTTCATTACATGTAAAATTTTTTTAAAATCTAAGGTTAAGAATAACCAAAAAAATTTATGTTTTCCTATCCTGAACAAATTTCCTCAAAGGGTTAGCTTGAAAATTACATGGCCAAGACTGCGGTGTACACAATATGTGAAGGTTTAACATTATTTTAGATTTCCCTACAGGGTTTACTGTAAAACAAAACAACAAGAATAACACTGCCAAATATCAAATACCATTTGTCCACAGGTACTCAGCCTTCTATCTTTTGAGTTGATTAGACCCCAAATATCACATTTGTCCACAGGTACTCAGCCTTCTATCTTTTGAGTTGATTAGACCACAGAAAGTTGTTATGCACAAGAGTTGACCAGGAGCCTATATATTTTAAAGTGGGATTGAAAAAATTTATGTGACTATCTTTTTCTCTCTCTACACTAAGAGAAAAATGCATTACTTGGGCCACCTCTTAAACCATTCACAACAGGCCTTTATAAATTCTCAACAAATTGGACTTGTACTTAGGTCTTTATAAAACAACCTGAGAAGGCACAAGGATCACATTCCTTATTTGACAAATGAGGACAAATTAATCCTTGAGAGCTATGGCCTTTTCAACCCACAGCACCCCTGGACTAGTGCCATGATTTGAATTCACAACTCCTGATTCCCAAGCCTTCGACTGCTCCAACCACCAAACCACATTTAATCATTCCCCAACCCTGTTTCCCAAATCTAGCTGAGAATCAGAATTACCACGGGATACCCTGGCCCTACCTCTGATCTACTGAAACTGGATATGAGTGTCCTAATCCTGTGTAGCACAGTGCAGCCTGCCTTTTAATATTTGGAGATGTAAAGTGATGGCACAAATGATGAAGAAACCAATTTACAGAAATATTTTTCACACCACCATGTAAAATTAGTACATGTCTTTGTCCCTTTAGAGTAATTCTGACCTCAGTCTTTAATTCTGCTGTCAAACAAAATCATATAGATTTCAAATCCAGTTGGAAAATAAATCAAATATGCATATAGCAAAAACCAGACTTCAGCTTCAATTAATGGAATTTTAACACAAACCTGGCCAGAGGAATTGCTCATATAAAAGAAAGAAAAAGTCAAGAAATCTTCCTCTTGAACACAACTATCAATCAGTCCCTTTCCCTATTTTGTAAAGTAGGATTAACAAACACAAAACACAGCCACAGGAATACAGATGAGGCAATAGTCTATATTCCTTTCCACTACAAGTGGGGTCATTTATGTGTTTCAGACCTGAATAAAATACAGGTAACAATCTAAATTCAATCATGACAATAAAATACTTTCTATTTTCCAAGTTTGATGGTAATAATATATTTACACTTTTAAAAATAATTTTTGCTTGTTTTTGTTTTTTAAAAAGACATAACATGCTCAAGAGTACACAGAATACAGAAAAAATCATCACTTTGTCTAAGAGATCGAATAGTAGTATAAAACAATGCTCTTTACATACTAAACCCAATTCAAGAATGATATCATCAGGGAATCTAACATGGTGTTTACTTCAAAGATGACATTCAAGTAGTTATTTAGAACACTATGCCTAATGTATCTATTAAAAAGTAAGCCTGCTATCTAAATGCTGTAGCTTTTAATATCTTCTATATCCACCACCACCTCCTCCATATGGATCTCCATAACCTCTTCCTCCGTAGCCCCCTCTTCCTCCATAGCCCCCTCTTCCACCATAATCTCCCCTGCCTTGGAAACCTCCTCCTCTACCACCCCCTCCTCCACCTCCGCCCCACCCCCCTCCCCCTCCCCCTCCCCAACCACCTCTTCCCCTCCCACCACCTCCTCTACCTCCA